>NC_071575.1:51050783-51366696 GCF_024509145.1 Vidua macroura | reverse complement strand
TAGCTGAATTTCAGAAGACTTCAGAGAACCTGAATATTACTTTCCCTCATAAAACTTCACCAGGCTTGATCTGAATTTCTATTTCTCAAGGAATTCTGAGAGATAAAATGGGATAAGGAGCCAAATATTTCAGAATTCTTGAAAAATGAAAAATTTGAATCGATCTTCTTGTCATGTTTCATATTCATACATGGAAAATGGTCTCTGTGGATAAGATTAAACAGCTAATTCCTATGCTACGTCTACTAATAAAACCAAATAATTGTTTTTAAATTTATGATGGAATACACATTAATATTTAGTATAGGATAATTATTGAAATGATGACATGAAAATGCATTTCTTTTGCCTTTGATCAAGATGAAAAATATATCAGATCTGTTGAAGTGAGTATTAGATAATTTTGGAATTGCATTGAAAGTAGAGGAAAAAAATTAAACATTTCTACTACACTGTGATTAGCTTTGATCAGAGCTACATTCTTGTTCTTATTGAGGTTGCTTGGATGTATCTTTTACTTGCAAGAAGAAAAGAGACTGATTATTCCAAAAAGACATTCCTGTTTGTGTGAAGCATTTTACATAAGCCAAAATCAGCATTTTTTGGAAAGAATATTGTTCCCTATACACTCAACTTTGAGACCTCAGAAGCCACATCAAAACCATTGCTAACTGAAGTGGGGTGATAATTATGTCAATAAATAAAAGCATGAGGCAAAATTTCAAAACTGCTCCCTGAACAGGTGTGGTTCAAGTGAACTGAACAGATCTCCAAACTTTGAAACAACAAAGTTAAACCAGATTAATTGCAACCACAATTAGCCTATAAAATTACATATAGCTTGCATCTGATGAGTCAGGCTGATCCCTGGATCTGGCAATGGAAAGATGTCTTGCCTCCAGGTAAAATAACCTGGAGATTGCTACCTCAAACATAGGCATTTACATTACAGACATCTGAAGTGAGGTGCAGAGGATCCCATCTGTGGGAGATTTTGTATTTCTTGCTCTTCTTCCTGTCTCTTGTAGAGGAGCTGGAAAAGCTTTGGTGCCATTCCCAGTCATCAAGGTGTTTGCCCAGAACCCAGCTGGCTGTCAATGTGCCATCATTTTACTGCCTCTTGAGGTTTTTTATACCTTTCCTTTGGTGACTTTAGTAAACATGAAAAGAATAACTTTGAATGTATGTGATACCTTTATATCATGAATCAGTTTCTCCCAAAATTTCTAACACAGTTTCAGTGGCTGTTATTGCAACTAATTTCTTTGCAGATTTTCAGCATCAACTAAAATGATTTATTCATTTGAGAGATTGAACAGAACCACACGTCTCAGGTTCCAAATGCTTACCAACTAATTTTCATGGTGTTATGAGAATTGGATGTAACAAATAGTAGGGACAATACTGAGTAAGTCCTCCAGCAGCAAGATCCCTCAATTTTCCTTTTCTCAGCTGTCTTATTCAAAAGTAAGTAGCTGTGTAAATGCATACATGCATGTATACATGGTGTATGTTATTTGTACACATACACACACACACACACACACACATATACATATACATGTATACTTATATCTAAAAATTATGTCCCACGTCTGGTAGAAGGAGACCTGAAGAACTGTGCTGTGTTCAGCTCCGGGGTCCCCAGCACAGAAAGGACATAGACCTGATGGAGCAAGTCCAGAGGAGGCCATGAAGATGACTGGAGTGATGGAGAACCTCTCCTATGAGAAAAAGCTGAGAGAGTTGGGATTGTTCAGGCAGGAGAAGAGAAGGTTTTGGAATTACCCTATTGCAGCCTTCCATTACCTGAAGGGAGCTTACAAGAAAGACATGTTCTGATGGGACAAGAGGGAATGGTTTCACACTGAAAGAGAGTAGGTTTAGACAAGATATTAGGAAGACATTCTTTGCTGTGAGGCTGGTGAGGCAGTGGAACAGTTGCCCAGAGAAGTTGTGGCTGCCCCATCCCTGGAAGTGTTCACGGTCGGGTTGGGTGGGGCTCTGAGTGACATGGTGGAAAGAGTCCCTGTCCATGGTAGGGAGGTTGGAACTGGATTATCTTGAATAATTACCTCTTCCAACCCAAATCCGTAACAACTATAAACCAGCATTACAGTGTGGAGTGAATGTTCTGTAAAACCTTCCTGGTGCTGAAAGATTAGTGCGTGGTGTCCCACGTCAATGGTAATGGGATCAGATTGTGCAGCAGCAATCCCTTCAGGTGCTGCGTTTGCATGTTTCAGTCATGCTCCACCACTCCTAATTCATGAGAAGGGAAAACTCTAGAACTGTTGCAAAAAATGAATCAACAGACACAAAATGGCAATGGCTGATACCAAATTATGGAATCACGTAGATTAGAAAAGATCATGAAGACCATTGAGTCCAAAAGCAGCATCAAGAAAGCAGATAAAGTCTGATATTGCTTTAGCTTCGTGTGACCTCCATTTTGACACTGAAGGTGCTGGGAAGAGACTGCACATTATCACCTCCATACTCCACCTTCAACAAGACACTCATGTGAATTTAAACTGAGTTACAAGCTTCTGTCCTACTGAAGGCAATTTTTGTCACACACTTGAATTCAGGCATATGTTTAAGCAGTCTGTTGCTTAGCAATGAACCTGGGCTTCTGCTTATATATTTAGGTGATCAAAGGATGTTGTGAGACAGCAGAGAGCACAGCAGCAGCTGTTTTGTACATTTAACAACTTTTTCCTACTGTTATGCTGTGAAAAGGACTTAGGGGCAAGAACAAGGTCTCAAAGCAAGAATGATTGTTCTTTCCTGTCACAGACAGCACTGATCCATGACTTGCAGGAATGTTCCTGTCCTCAAAATGTCTTTTTCCTCTAAAGTTGGTGTTTGTCTTTTAGTATTGTGCAGTTAATTATCCAGCTTTTTTCCCCTGTTCCTTTCTCTTTTCCAATTTGCCTGGATCATAGATGCCTTTTCACTAAAATTTTAAAATTCTTTTGTCACCCTTACCTTATTTGCCTGGAGCTCATAACTTCTTTAGTGACTGCTTCAGTGCAGAGGACCTCTGCTGGACCAGGGGGATCCTTTCTGGCAGACCCAGCCTTGGGATGGAGATGTCTGGCAGCAATTAGCCTGGGCCATCACCACCTGGAATCCTGGAGTCCAAGCTTATGTGTGGGTGCTGCTCCTGCTCTCTGCAGGCCTTGAACATCACCAGTTACCTCCCCAGTCTGGGGGACAGCATGAGGCTAAGCCTGCCCTGCCCTGTTCTCCCTGTGGAGCAGACAGCCAGATATAAGCCTAAGATAAAACCAGCCTGTGGCTGTACAAATCCTGTAGAGCTCCCTGGGTAAACTTTGGACACTGGATTTCATTGATGATTTCCATGGTTTCATTCACCCTTGTAATCTTGCCACCCTTTTCCCTATCACAGTTTTTGTGTGTTAGTTTCAGTTCTATATTTTTCAGATTTAAACTCTTTGAGGGGTAGTGGGAGTTGAATTTACTGATAGTTGAACTTAAAGGTAACATGATAAACCCCTTGGTTTATATAATTTTCACTTGTATAATAAGGTATTTCAGTTTTGAAAAAGAATCTTGCAACTCAATTATACTTTTCTCCTACAAAAATGCCAGTCTGTTTGCAACAAGCCACAGATTTTCATGCTAAAGGTCTTTACCTTTCTGACTTGCATCTTTACCTGCAAAAATTTCTTGCCATCATATTGAAGGAATTCAAGCTGAAGCTGATTAGCTTTGTAAAGCTGATTTTTTTGCTAAGATTATTATGTGTTAGGGAAAATATTCGCAGCAGAGTTGTAGTCAGAACAGATAGAAAAGACCCCATTTTCCCTACCCCTCTGATGCCTTTTCAAATGTCATTTCAAAACTCACATATATTTTTGTCAGATATAATCTACTATTTCTTTCAAAGTTTTTTTCACTCTGCTTCTTTTAATGCTGCTGCCATTTGTGTATGTATTCATTTTATGTGCATTGATTTTCCAGTGAAGACTATCAGACTGATAATCTAGAAGTTGGAGAACACCTTGGAAAGATACAATTTTTTTGTTGTTACACAATCTCTAGTGAATGTGACTCAGACCTTTCTTGCAAGGATGAGTAAAAGCATCAGTGACATGTGTCTCTTGGACCTCATTTCAAAAACTATGTGTAAGAAAGCTGAATGCATCCTTTGCCTTTGATAGAACCTCCTTGTGCAGCAACTAGACTGGGATCATTGTACATGGACACTACAGAAACTCATCTGATCCTACTTACTATAACTCTAGTAGACAATTTTAGATTTTGTAACATTCAGAAATAATGGCTAGATTCTGTCAGCCTAGCTTACCTAAACTAACTTGTCTTCAGATCTAAGCCTATATGGCTCTAAATTCAAGGTTCAAAGTATTTTCAGTCACAGGGTCTAAATACCTGGGCTGTCCTACCTGTCAGAGTAAAGCTGTTGTGAAATAAAAGGCCACTGATTCATAAGGTCAAGCTAGAACTCTCAGATTAGGACGCTTAAACCTATGTGTTCACAGATAAAACTTTTCTAGGTGTTGAATCTCCCAAAAGAGTCAGTGTAGTTTCAGTTAAGATCTTTAGAGACTAGAGTGGTTTTAAACTGACCTGTATTTAGGCAGGGACCATTTCTGCTTAGGATAAAGATCTTCTATACCTGAACTTGAATAGACAGAGAAGAGAAATAGGAACTAGCCACAGAGCTGGCAGAGCAGATAGCAAGAACTGGCTCATCCCTTTCCCAGGAACAGGGATTTCCCAGACTGAATATGATGATTATCCCTCTGAAGAGGAGAGGAGGCACAGTTTGCCAAGAGCACCAGCACAGAAAAGAGGCAACAGCACATAAAAGAGTCAGCAGCAGGGGACAGGATTCTCCAAAACCAGGTTTTAACAAAGGACTCTGGTTCTGGCTGTGATTTCAGTGTCCTCAACTGAGGTTCCTCCAGCACACCCTAAATAAAGGGAAATGTTTTTACTCTTGTCATTAGCTACAATTCCTGAGTAACTAAAATAAGGAAAAATGTAAAGGAACTGAAAGAATATAGTCATTTGGACAACTTGTTGAAGCAGTATGGCAGTCAAGATCCCTCTTAAAAAGTCCTGGAAACTGTTGATACCAGAGGCAGCCAAAATTGCTAAAGAATTGTTCATTTTATGTATTTTTTTTCCTTCCTGCTCTTCAGCTTATTCATTTTGCCTGAGTGACTCAGTCAATTTTCCTCAATTGCTGATAGAATCAATTACTGTCTTATTATGTTTCTCCTGTCATTTCTTTTTGGTAAGGAGTTAACTACTGGGGTGATGGTGGGAAGTGAATGGTCCACAACTCCTCAAACTGCAGGTTTGCACTCTGGGAATGCTCAGAAATCCTGGTTCACCCAGCTGCAGGAGCTGCAAGCTTCACCTGAGTCTTCCCTGGGTCTCATCTAGCCCGTATGGCTGGATCACATCCTCACAATAATTAATTTGGGGAGATCTCTAGACAGGCAGGGATAAGCCTAAGATAAAAACAGCTTCTGGCAAAAGCATTAATCTAGACCTTGAAGATCATAAGCACCCTGAGGAATTCTCCTTTTAGGAGTCAGCAGTGCAGACTGGAAGCTTACAGACTGCCCCCATTCACTTCTCCCTCAGAGTGTGGTACCAGGAACCTCAACAGGACAGAGAGGATTTTGGAAATATAGGGAAGTTACTGCACAGTTATTAAAGGGGAAGGAATGCAGGAGTAAGCTGCTGAAATGATGTTTAGGTAATTCAAAATATTCTTTTTTTAGTTGACCTAGTTTTCAAACAGAAATACAAAGGTCTTCTCAGGTTCCTTATCATTAAGGACACACAGAGGCTCTTTGATGATTCAGGACCCTATGGCGATGAGAGCTACATTGCTCCACTTATATGAGGGCAGGATTAATTCTAGCAATGTGAAATTAGGGGGAAAAAAAGTAAAGGCTTTCAGTAATGGGGATTGTGCTTGCATTCATATTCGAATTTCATATGAAAGGAAAGGTTTTAGGTCTAACAAAATAATTTGTGAACTTTGAGATCAAATTTCAACTTTTTAAAATAAAAACTTATTGATCATTCCTTGCAGAAGTCAAATGCTCCTACATTTATTAAGAGGAAAACCAATCAAACTAAATGCCAACCAATATATTGGTTATATATAACCAAAATATTTTTTGTAAATGTAGAAGTGATTGAGCACCAAATATTGTTAATGCTGCTTTTTGTGTTAGCAAAAGAAGTTAACAAAAGAAATCAGTTCAGGTTGATCTGAAACGCTTTAGAAAGTATTTTTTAGGTTCAGCTACCAAACTGAAAAATAAATTATTTGCTAATGTCTAATTAGTACTGTAAGAAAAAGCCTCAAAGAAGAGGAGTATGAACTATTTTCCACAGCTCAGTGTTCTCTTTTTTTTTTTTTTTTTTTTTTTTTTTTCTGCTGTATTCCTCGCAGGCAATGCTATAGCCCTTTCTGTTACAGTTAGTTATGCAGGCTCCAGTGCACCTTTTTCAGTTATTAGCAATACACAGTATCCAAGCTGCCTCTCCTTTGAGCCCTATTACTGGACACAGAAAGGATCTAAGTAGCTCCTTTGCACTCACAGGCAGGAGGTAATTTTGCATGCACGGCTGCCTACTTTCAGTAGGTGTGTGCCTGCCTGTGGATGATGACCTCTCTGTGAATGCATATTTCATGGGTAAAACTTAGCTTCTGATGTTTCACTAACACATGCTTAACTCACAAGTTCATGACTTAACCTGGGCTGCTCCTGGATTAAAAATATCAGTTTAATATTTTATCAATTACATGCCAGGGTACTCAGGTTACTGGAGCTGTTTCCTGAAGCTAATATTCTTGAGCAATCTCTTTTGCTTAATTAGGAGCTTATGGAAGACCTCTACCTGGAGCACTGTTAATATCAGCTAAGCCCTTTCACTTGTGATGCTTACCATTTCTGTAAGACGGAATTACCATCACTTTGGCCCTATGTTCTGCACTCAAATCTCTTCTATGTAGCATGGGTTTTCTTTCCACACAGTTGCTTTCTGCTTCTTCTAAATGAAGTTGAGTTTCTTGTTTTGGCAGTTGTTAGAATTTCTGAAAGGCTTTACTTAAAAGTGCTTTCAATGCACTCTGCAGTTTTCTGTAGCCTGGTTTCCACTTTTGTCCCCATGATTTTGAATTGCAGTGGTGTTTATTTTACTGCACAATGTGCACTTTTTCATTGTACCACACAAAATATCATATAAGCTCTTAAAGAGAATCTCCTTTTGATAGTATTGGTGATATCTGCTTTGTGACAATCCCAAAACATTTCACATCATTGCATTTAGAGAATATAGAGTTCAGGTTTCTATTTTAACTGACTTAACATGGGACTGAATACCCTGACAGTTCCTTTGCGTTACCTGTAATGAAATGCACTCTCCTTCTTTACAGCTAGTTTCTCATTAGAGTGGAATACAAACATTTTTAGGGACATGGGAACATGAGGAGATATGCACTCCTGTATAAGTCTCTTCCAATATGTTCTTATTTTTTGCACCTGTTATTTTGTTTTCAACCTAAGAAAGAATCCAACAATAGCTATAAAATAACATCAGTCCAATTGTCACCTATTTTGGAGGATAAAACAGAAACTTTCCCCACATTCTGTTTAACCTTTAACTCCGAGAAGAATATTGGGTTTAGATTGCAGTCTCCATGAAAGTCCATGAAAACATTTTGCCCTGCTAGTCAGCTTCTAAGCATTAATGACCTCCTCTAAAGCCTGGGTGTGGCCTTTTAGCAGAGTTTCAAGTAGTTTTTGCCAGTGATTTTGTTGAGGCATGAGCCTGACAGCACAGAGAGAAGCCTTATGGACTGAAGTGATAAAAACAGCAGCATAGATGCAATGTCTGCTGGAGTGAGAAAACTACTAGATAACTTCCAGTACCTTTCAAAATAGGTAGAATAAACCTGCATTTTACAACATCTCAGGTCAGAGGATTGAGTAAAGAACTGATTTCCTAGAATTTATTAGATTAAATGAGTTGCTCCTTTTCTTAATTCTCATGAAAACATCATCTATTGCATATTTTACAGTAGTAGCAACTTTGCAGAAAGTGTTTGTAAATATTTTTTTCAAACACAGTCTCACAAATCAATACTGTCCAACATTTTCTTTTGGTTAATTTAGTTTCAGCCCTCTCTCCTGTGCTGGAAGCTGCTACATTTCCCCTTGAAGCCATGGACTGATTTGAAAGGCTCCCCATGAATCTGCTGTGAGGGGTCTTTCTTTGTTACCTGATCCTGGAAGAAGGGGTGTACTCTGTGTCTGCCAGGAACAACTTTTTCAATAGAGTGCTTGGCACTCCCAGGCCCTGGCTGACCCTTCCAGCCTGGCTGAGAGCATTTAGCACCACGTTAGAGTGCACCTCATGGGGGGAGTATTAGACTGATGCTTGCATACTTTACCTCCAGAGACAGAACGTGAGCCAAATTTGTCAGCTTCCCTTGGCCTCAACTGTAGCACAGGAAAGATGGAGAAAATGAATGAAAGCTTATTTGAGCAAAAGAAAATCTTAAATTCTTAATATCAGGGCTGGAAACAAAATGCCAAAGGTAAAAAACAAAACAGAAAAGCATGATTCTAACTCACCTCCTACCAAGCTCTCATGTCTTACATCTCTCCCCACTGACTTCTGGAGAAGAACTTCGAGGTTTCAAAGTCATGCATAGCAGCAGGGTCTTCCTCTCTCCTTACCTCTATACCTTTTTATGCAAATTAGGAATTCATTGCTTCCTTGAGGACATCCCTAACATTCTTCAATTTTTTTCAATGTTGCTACAACATGTCAAGCCTATGATATGTTATATTATAAAGAGAATGAAAGGTATTTGCATTCCTACATACCAAGCTCATCCTTATCTTTCAGTGCCATGTTCTGTATTGGAGTTCTGTCATAAATAATTTACATTTAGTGTTAATTTGGTTCTGGAGAACTCTTGTTCACAAGTTCCAGGTAAGTGAGGTTCTTAAGTGTGTACTAAATTTTAAGCCGAAGTGCTCTCTTGCAGTATTTTATTTTCATAGAGTTAATGGCAAGAAGGTTTCAAACTAGTTTGTCACACTTATGTAGCTGAAACCTGAACAGAAATAGATGCCCTAGCTTGAAAAATCTTACATGAACTGACACAGATCATGCTGAAACAGAGGACAGAGAACAAGGATGTGCACTTGGACCTCACGTGTCAAAAGTCAGTACCTTCACAACTTCTGGTGCCTGCCTGCACCTTGTCACCTACAACTTTGTGAAGCATGGAACAATATCATTATAAAAATATCTGTAACAATGCTTTGAAATATAATTGGTTTCCTGGAATCAGTTATTAACAGTAATGTTACTTCAGTCAGCATAATATTTTAATATAAGTACATGCTCCTGTATCACATAGAATTAGGCCAAATCTGTAATAACAGATAAGTGGAATAATGCTCAACATGAGTGGATGCCAGAGTACAAAAATGCCCAGCCTCAAAAGGGGCAACCTCTGTTCTCCTGGGGACAGTATGCCATGAGGGTCACAGCTTTCTGGGGTTACTATTTCTTTCACTACTCAAACTACACTGTGGGAATATTGAAGAAAGATGGTGACCCCACTGTGGGCATTCAGTGTTATTTAACCCAACCAAAACACATGGGCTCAGCAGATTATTTAGCATAAATGAGCCTGAAGTTCTTACTCTCTCTAGAGAGCACAATATTTTGTAAAGAAACAACTTTTGTTTTTTCTTAGAACCCTATTTCTTACCTCCCATATAATCAGTCTCACAACTTTGTCAAAATACATACATTTAAAATTTTGAGTCCTTAAAATGACAGAATAAAGTCAAGGCACTGTTTTACAGTCAGTCATATCCCAGAGTGCTGGCTGGCCATCTGCTGCCATGTACTGCAGGAAGCACAAGTCTGGAAAATGGCATTTCCAGCAGTCCTTGGGGGAGGCTTAGCTATATTGGGGTCAAACAGTTTTTTTCCATCTTCATGCAGATTATGTGTACTGAGGCATACCATGGTTCTAGTAATTAGCAATTAGTTTTTGTTTAAATGACAAACATCTATGTGTATGCATATATTGTATTGTCAATGTGAGAATCCATAAGCAGGTAGCTTCTACCTCAATTTCTACCTTTAGGGAGTTACATTCCTCCACCTCCATGTAAAGAAGATTTTTTTTTTTTCAGGAAAGTGAATTTACTCTGCAATCTGAGGCCTCGTGCTGGTATTTCATTGCTAAAATACACCACAAATTTACATAATGCCATCTCCTGAAAAGTACTCAGTGTCTTTTCTTAGCTAGAGAAATATCACTAACATACTGGTCTCGGTAGCAAAATCCCCTCAGATTTTAGCATGGCTCCTCATCTGCCAGGATTTTTCTTTTCTCTCCTTTACTAGGTTTGAGATAGACCTCTTCCAGTAGCGGTTTGGAGTGGCTTCTTATGAAAGCCCTACTCAGGAAGGGGGGGAACTGGATTACCCCAGACATCTATACAGTCCTTCTCCTGAAAGATCTCAGTGTAACCAGTGAACAAAAACACAAAACCAAAGCAGAATGCTTGATTTTTCTTTCTCTCCACACATTTGTACTCTGCAGAACTTAAAGAAAACACCTCCTAAATCCCTTGTGAATAATTTAGCTTGAATTGTTTACCCTTTGACAAAAAGGCACAAAATAACTAGGAAATACAAAGTCCTGAAACCATTCCCAGAGGCCACCATTGCATACACTGTCTACTTATTTCAGTTCCTTTTTGCCAGGCAAGACCTTACACTTTCTGTTCAGGGCACAGGAGAATACAAAAGACACTCAGCTTTCCTTCCTCATGGGAATGAGAATCTCAACAGAAGAGAAAGAGGACCAGTTCACTGTGCAGGAAGTTACTTTATCTTACAATGAAAGTAATTCTCCAGTGTGTGCCAATAGATGCTCAACATAGCTTCTCTTTTCATATAAGAAGAAGGTTGCAAAAGAGTACACATTTTTGCTTTTCATTTTTTGTATACTTATGATTTTTATGATGATTAATCACCATAATCTATGGCACCACCTTCTTATGACACAAGAATCTCCTGTTCTCCTGACCTCCTTCATGTAAGAATCTGAGCAACAGACTAAATAACAAAGTCAGAAAACACATAGTATATAACAACACGATAGATCAAAAATGAATAGCCTTAACGTGTTGGCTTCCAAGAAACCAAAGGCCAATCTGCTGAAAGTCCCTGGGGATGGATAAAAGTAGAAGTAATCTGTAATGATGCAATTGAGCAGGAGGTTGAGCTAGTTGAGACATATTATTACTGTTAAAAATTGTTATTAAAAATCCAACTGATTCAGAGCATAAAATGGAATGTGAAAGTTTAGGTGACTAACGAGAAAACAGACAAGAAGAAAACCTTCTAATTATATGTTAGAAGCAAATGAAAGCAAAATGAAAGAATGAGCTAAGTACTTACCAGGAAAGGGAAGGAAGTAATGAGCAGATAAATTCAAAATTCTTTTTATTTCCAGTACAGCAAAAAATCAGTTCTTCTATATGGTCAAAATAAATAAAATGAAAAACAGATGTAAAAACCTAGGCTAAAAACCCTTGAGAATATTTTAGTTATTCTCACGTTTGGGAGTTCCTGATTAAGTGTATTATAGCAGCTCCCAAACCTGCAGTGATTTTCTTCCAGAAATCATGGCATCCAAGGAAACCTGATGGCAAAGATATTTCCAGTTTTGAAAAGGGTAGAATGGAATTATAAAAACATGCCATTTTGATAGTCTGGAAGAATCAGAATCAAATTATTAATAGCAGTTTGTAAGTATTTAAAGGATAAGAATGAAATGAGAAAAAAAGACAACTGATCTTTCAATAATTAAACATTAATCCACTGCAGTTTCTTATTCTCCAGATAAAATCATGTCACATACAGAAAAAGAGGCAACAGCAGGATATGTGTTGACTTTTGGCTTTTGAGATCTTTCCATATGGCACTTTCTCTCAAGGAAGTCATGTATACATGATGGTTTTGGCAGGTTCACAGCTAAAAGCACACATCTTCTCTAGAGCTATTTGTCAACCATTTCCTATTATGTCACACTCCCTAGGGCTCTGTCCTGTGCTCAGTATTGTTCAATATTTTTTAATAGCTTGAATGAATAGTTTTTAGATAGTTTGGAAAGAACTTTAATGAAAAACTGAATGAGTGAAGATGGTAGACAAAGTTCACTGAATAAGATCTTGACCAGCTGAAGCATCATCTGGTATAAAAAATAGAATTTCAATAAATGTGAAATTGCTTGTGGTGTTTTCATGCAGAAAAGAATATTAAATGATTTGCAGCAGTAACAGAAAGGGCCTAGAAGTTAGAAGGGTTATTAGACTAATTCTGAATCAACTATGTCATGCTGCTGTAAAAAAACATGTCATTTTGTGTTGTCAGGAAGGTCACTGTTCTGCTGTATCTGCCACTGGTAAGGACTTACCTGGAATACTATATTTAAGTGGGCCATCATATTTTAAGAAAGATAGAGCTGAAGAAAATCTAGAGAAAACCAGGAAAAAAAGAGTTTTATGAACACAAACCATAAAAAGTTTGGAAAGTTATGTTCATGTTTAACATACATATAAGCAAACTAAACAAAGGAGGAAGGACATGAAAAGCCTTTCAATCCTTTAACAGTTCTTTGTGTTTATTTGTTTTTCAGCAAAATAATTTTGTTTTGCATTCCAAGTCCAAAGAGGGTAGGGCAAAAAATAAATAGATTACCTTACACGGTTTTTTGTTGTTTTTATGGTCATTGTGCAATTTTAATACCTAGAGGATTACAGGTGTGTTTAAACACTTCTGAAGAATTCTCTGTGTTCACTTATTCATGTGGTAGTGAAGGTACCCTTTCCCAACCTTTGTTTCTGAAGAAAATTCTTTTCATGTTCTGTGTATACAAATGGTTAGCAACCAATGTAAGATCATCATGCTTCATTCAGCCCTAAAGTCATCCCAATGCCTGCTGGGTATAGATGTGGAATTTGTCCAGACAACTCCCTGTAGGTCATTGCCTTGCTGCAAGCATACACAGGCTGGCAAATTTAACAGCCAGGAACTGTCTTCTGCCAGCCTTCTTCAGACCCAGCTGTAACCTCCCTTTTTAGTGGGCCACCCACAAGGCTCTTTCATGCCTCTTATAGACTTCTTTGCCAGAAACATATAGTTTCTCGTGCCAGCACTGAGCCTTTCATCCCAATATCCAAGAACCAATCTCTCTTTCTACAGCCAGCTCCCAGTCTATTTAACTTCTCCCTGCTACTCCAAAAGCCACATAGCCTCTGGGTTTCTGCAAATGTTGGTGGTATTTCCCTTTCTGTGCTTTAAAAGCTATTAAATTGTCTCATGGATATGCACCAAAATTGAATTAATTGAGCCTCATGGCTCACTGGTCATTTTGGTGAGTGATTTCAGGGAAAACTGCTACCCCCACCTCAGACTAGAAATTTCTTGGGTTGAGAAACTGTCTTGGTGGGCTAAAACTCTTCTTTGTCAAATTTGGCACCCTAAATCTGTTTAGAGATAACAAATCTGATTTCTTAAAGAGGCTGGGACTTCAGCATTGTAGCAGGTAACTTTAATGTTAAAAATAGATGGTTTTTAAGGTACTGGTGCTAAAAGCAGACTCTTTGGAAACAGAGTTTTAGAAAATAATTTAGATGTCCTATTTCAGATGCTCTGTACAGGTAAAACTTTTTTGAAGGCACTAGAATTTTCCATTTAACATTAAGCATATTTCATGGCTTAAAGTTTAATGGAGGCTTCAGGTAAGAGGTCAGTAAGCAGAAGTGTTAAGCAATGACCAGAAAATCTGTCTCTTGTTTGAAAATTGAGGTCCTCACCACTCTAAAAAGCTTTGAGAATAAAGATGCTGATAAGATGAATGCTTGTATTAAGTTTAGCAAATTTTAGTGCAATTATAGAAAAGATAATTAACATACATCCTATAGATGCCTTTTTACAAAAACAATATTTTACTGTTATTATATATTAAAATAAACAACAGGGCAGAGAGACTGAGGGACTTTAGTTAGAAGAATATCTAGGAATCAGGAAAATCCTTTATCAATATGGGCAAGAAAATAATGTTAATGCGTCATCCTAAACCCAGTAAATTACTGTAACTCAAGTTTGTAGGATGAAATAGCTGGGCCAGGTCTTATTTCAGAGCTCCATTTCTATGCACCCCAGAGCTTTCCAGCCTTGCCACAGGTGTACCTGAACAAAATGTTCATCAGCTTTGCTCTCAGTGCAATCAATGGGAAGGCAAAAGTGCTAGAAAGCTATCAGCTGTTAGAGCATTGCCCCTTTCTCTCATTGATTTTTGATCAAATATCCTGTGTACAAAGGCTTGATTTCTATTCACTGGCCTGAAACAAGGATGACTCCACCAAAATTACTAGCATGAGACTCATTCAGCTGAGATGGGAAGTAAGCTGAGTATATTAGTGTCTACATATATTGCATGTTTTACATGCTGGGCAGGGTAAAGAAGAATTTACAAGCCAGCAATGGTTGTTGAAAAGCTTTGAAAATGAATTGGGGAAAACTTGTTGGTTGAACTCCTATAACTAGAGAATTCCTCTAACCTACTTGCTGTAGCATGTATGTTTTATAGTGTTTAAATCTTTACTCCTATTGAAAATGGAAAGGGAAGAGGGAAAGTAATTCCACTAAATCACATGAGGTGTAACCTGTATGAAAAATAACAAAGCACTTTCCAAATGTAAAGTCTCCAGCTTTGCTACTTTTTCTTGCTCTTCACTGCATATGAGAATAATTACACATGCACTGACATTGAGAAGATGATTTTTTTCCTTATTAAACTTGATGATAAGTTCTGGTTCTTCTAACACAGTTACAGATTTTTATTTGTTATTTTTCAGAGCTAAAAGTGTAGGCTGTGAGGTGAGAAGGTGTGTGAGACAGAGAAGGGAGAAAATAATGGCAATTAACAGGAGTAGTAATTATGAGGACCTGTCCCCATGGATTTTATTCAGAGGCTGTGCAAATCATTCAGTGTTTATTCCTGAAAAAGCAAGAGGATCAATGTAATCCTCAGCTAAACTTTTTTTTTTTTTCCTGAGACAATGCAGCAGCTCTTCTCTTGTGTGTTGCATTTCAAAATAAAGATGAACATGTATGCTCACAGATGTGCCTTCCAGTCTTCTTCTTCATATATGTCAATACATGATTGCAACAAAAGCTGGCTTCAAGCAGGCTCAGTAAGTCCACATCAATTTCTCTGTTCCTCCTTACACTCCAGTTTGAGACATCTGAAAACTGAAAAGGGAATCAGTCTTGCTTAATTAAGAAACTATAATGAAAACAAAACCAAACAAACCAGCATGCCCATACACACATCCACAAACACACACCCATCCCCCCACCCCCAAAAAAAGGGAGAGACAAAAAGGTCAAGGTTTTTTTCCTTGTGGCAACAGTCTTAAGATATAGGTGCTACACACTAAAGGTATCCAATAGAAGTTTTAGTGGTTTTAATGGTAAACAACACCAGGAGTTTTTTATCATTAAAGAATATTTTGTTTTCCAAGAGGATGCAAGCAGCTCACAGCATTAGATCATGATGATGCCACAGGTGTCACCAAGGTCCTACAATCCCACAGTCAGTCAATTTAGTGTGCTAAGTCAATAGTTTTACCCTGTGCAAGTGTTAGATAACACAAAAGGATGTCAAGCTAAGTGATGGACTCCAATCAGCAATCACAGATAGGATGAGTTCTTCTCATATATTTATAGATATGTAAACATTGAGTCTTGGTTCTACTGTCTCCACATGGGGATGCTATGCCATCTGAGCTGCCCAAAGATGCCCTGCCTGGCTCCCAGCTGCAGCTGCAGTAAGTTTCCCATAGATCCTGTGCCACATCTGCCAAGCTGTGTACATATACTCTCACACATACCAAAGAGTCTCAAAAGGCTCAAGGCATGGAAGTTTGAGCAAATTATTTGACCTCTAAGATTCTGACAGTCAGAGCCAACAAAAGTTTGTTTAGACTGTCCTTCTAAATAATGTCGACAAATCTTCATTTCTAGAAACCATTTATCACATTTTTAAAGAGTAATTAGAGTAAAATAGGCACCATTAAGACAGATAGTGTATGTCTATATTGACAACAAACTGTCCTAAGATATCAGTTGCACAAATATTCAATAGCTGGAGTCCTGTTTAGACTCATTCAGTGGTCTCTATAGAGAAATTTGGATTACATGTCTATATATGTTTATAGTGCATATTTAAAATATTAATTTAAAATATTTATTTTTGTGATTTTTGTGCTATTTAATATTTAAATATTACAGATGGGATTCATTCAGTCATTCATAACATGATGTCTACATGTGTGCTATACATGTGCTGTACACATTTCACATGTAATATTTAAATATCTGAAATTAGGAGAGTTAACTCTCAGTTTCTTCTTGGAAATTTTCAAATATTCAAGGCCAATGAATACATTAATGCTGGGAGACACAGTGAAAAAATAACAAGACCTCAGCTAAGAGAACATATTGAATGCTTGAGCCAGAGAAATTACCCTGGTGTCAATCCTTTCCTGACTGTGGAAGTGTTCCAAAGTGTACATGAATAGAGTAAAGTATATTACTGGATTTTTTTTTCTGAATACTGAAAATGAATGTACATTTCTGTGTGAGTGCTCATTTGAGTTAATGTCTTTTTTTTTTCATTCTCTGAAAAATTTGAAAAGTCAGCTAGCACTACATAAATGCTTTCTTGATATTGCCTGTATTCAGTGTCAGATATGGCTGTAATTTTACAAGACCATATTATTGAGTGAAAGGAAAGCAATACACAAGACAGGAACTGCAGTGAAATATGATCAGATTCTGGAAAGATTTGAGAGAGATTTCTACAAAGGAAGAGATAAATTTTCACTGTTTGGAAAAATTATCCATAAATTCCACAGAAGTAAGTGTGGAATATCTCTTTGGCTGTTTCAGGTCAGCTGTCCTGGCCATGCTCCCTCCCAACTTCTTGTGCAGCTTCTCACTGGCAGAACATAGGAAACTGTACTTAGGGTAAACACTTAGCAACAACCAAAGCATCAGTGTGTTATTAACATTATTCTCATACTAAATCCAAAACACATCACTGCAGGAGCTACTAAGAAAATGAACTCTATCCCAGGTGAAAGTGGTAGTTTTCAAAGAAGAAATATATTTTCCTTCACAGTGGCTAGTAAAGTATTTCAAATTTGTAAAAATACACATCTATAACATGTCATGCTATACAAGTTGTGACATGAAACACTAATTTTGATCAGCTGGTTTATCGTGTGGTATTGCGAGATTTGCATGTTGGAGGAAAGACTCAATCAAGCACATTATATAAGACTTATACAGGACACGCTGAGACACAGCCAGCCCAACCCAGGAAAACTTGTTGATCGTCCTATAGAAGCAAAACAAGAAAATTGCTTGGACAAGTTATGGGTGCGCTGTTTATCAGTATAGTCTGCCTGAGCTTACAGAAACAGAGCAATGGTCTTGTAGGAAAAGGATCTTGTGTGAATCAACAATAACAGGTAACCAAGAGCGACCATCAAACCACAGCCAAAATACAAAGAGTAGATTTATTTAATTACCTTGCTAGAAAGAAGGCATTTCATTACTTTTTTCTGGTGGCTAGACCACACGGGGGGGACACACGCTCCATTCCCCTCAGTTCCTCCTAGCGGGCAGCGTGGGGGGCTCGCTGCCGCCTTACCATAGCAAAAGACTTCACACATGTTCTGGGAGAGTGTGTTATCTCTCCACAGGAATTTTTCTCCTCCAAATAGGAGGTATAAGAAATGAAGTTTTCCCACATCAACATTTTTAGCATTCTCAGCTGCAATGTTATTTCGAGAAAAACTATTCCTTCCTCCTCACCAAATCTACCAATTTTAACCTAGTCCTCCCACCAGACCTTTTAAGTAATTATTCACCTTTTAATAGAAACATCAGCTTCTTTAAAAATGATCATCCTCATAGGAAAGTCATAAGTAACTAAAAGAGTTCAAAAATACTTTAGTTTTATTTACACACTTGTACTTTGCTAGGAACCCAATCAATGCCATCAGTTGATTATCTGAAACAATCTGACTTTTTCCGGTGACTGACTATGATATCTACAAAAAGGGAACTGCATTCCTATTGAGAATTACTTATAAAAATATCTCAGATAAATCTAAGTAAGTACTTCTCAGTTAATAATTTGGTTATTTTAGCTGTTTCTCATAGTCCAATAACCCAAAAATTATTTGTGAGCCTTTTTTCTATTTTAAATTTAAAAATGAAAGCTTTTTGCAATTCAAATTTATTCATCAGATAAATTTTGTAAATAATTTTTATATGTAGACTGCTGGCAGGAATATGCTAAATCTGAACAGTGCTAGAACTTGCTTATCACATGATGTTCTTTTCTTGCCCAAGCTGAAAGAGTAAAACACAGAAATAGCTTTCTTTACAAGGAGAAAAATATACATGTATTTGCTAATACTTCATTAGAAATCCATAGTTTAACTGATCATTCTTGTTTGAAACTGCATCCAATAGGAAATAAATAAAAGAGAAATTAGGCAAAGCATCTTGAATCTGACATTTTTAATGAATATACATAATAAAGCATGTACATATTTGTCCCATTCTTGCACCTGGATTCAGCCAAAACCAGGGAAAGACAACAGTGAAGGAAGCTGCCATTACATTACATTCATGTAGACTTTAGTCACTCAGATTAATTGCTGCTGTTTCTGGGTTATGTTTACTATAAAACATTGAATTGAGAAAATCTGTGTATCCAGTTTGGCTCATGCTACCTCTAGGACCCATAAAGACTGACATTTGCAAAACCCTGCTCTCCACAGCATCACAGTAATCCACCACTGACCTATTTTTGTATTGTGTTTCTAATAGCTGGACTGACTTTCATCATACAGAATAGGAATGTTTACTAAAAAAAATAGATGTTAAATGCCAGTTTTCAAGCTGCCTCTAATTACCTTTTAGTATAAAACTACCACATATGATGCTGTAAGTCCTTCCTGTCAATGAAATTGTATTTCCTTAGTACAGGCATATCTTCTATTCTTAAGCAGTTTTGAAGTAGAATATAACAATGTGGAAGATTAAGTAAGAACATAAAAAAACCCCTTAAAAATCTTCCACTACATTTTTTTTTAGTAACATCAATAGAGGTCAATAAGAAATCAACATACATTTTCTGAAAGGGAGGCTGTTGAATGTATAAATGGAAATACTTGAAACCCTGTTAATTTTTTTATTTTTCCCATTGCTCACGGATGACACTGTGAGCAATTCAACTATAATGCTATAATACTTGTGAAGAATTTGCTGTCTAATATGTGAAATAATTATAATTCAGAAAAAATATTGACGCAATATGGTGGCAAAGGTGACAATTGCAATTCTTATTTGCTGTTAGCAGAAAAGGTTTGAACCATGGTAAATCGAAATGAAGAAATAGAAAAAGATTTCCATACATGGAAAATGAATTTATAATGAGTTAGAAACAAACAGCCGTATCTATGTACTGCCTGTGACCTAATCTAGACACATGGGTAGTGGAATCTCAGTTCCCTCAGAATAAACTCAGGCACCAGCACATGCTGGAGGCCCAGGCTGGAAAGCAACTTTAAAAAAAAGGAGCTGTGCATTTAGTGCTCCATGACTGAGCACTGGGCACAGGTTGCCCAGTGAGGCTGTAGAGTCTCCCTCCTTGGAGATATTCAAAAGCTACCTGGACAAATGTATGTCTACTTTAAATTCAAAATCATCCTCATGCATGATCTACATGGATTTAATTTCTTTCTCTATTTCTTTCTCTATTTCAGGTTTTGCAGCTCCCACTGAAGTGATTCATAAGATGCTTTTATAATACCCCTGATTGTGCAGCTAGATATGCTTCAGGTGAGTTTGCCATTAGCAAATTTTCCATACCCAAAGTTTATATCACATCACTAAACTGTACTCATGTAGTTAGTCACAGCAGGTGAGAGAATCCAGGGAAGAAATACAATTCCTTGCTTGAGAGCAAGAAAGAGGCCATGAGTGTGGTGGGCGATTGCACTTTAATCATGAAAGATCCAGGATTTCTCAAAGGACACTGAAGCATATGGAATGAGTGTTGAAAAGAAGGCAACCCCGGTGGGGAAATTCTGATAGATGTGTTATTATCTTTTCTAGATCTGTGTATGTTTCCAATACATTTATTTTTTGGGAACACTGTAAAGCCTTGTATCTGCTTACTTTCAGTTATTGCGGTGTGGTCAAGAATAAACCCAGAGTCTTGGATAAGGAATAGAAAGAAACTTTATTCTCTTCATACCAGGAAAGCTTAAGATCACTCATGACTTACCTTTAACACTGATATGTTCCCAAGCTGCAATTTTGTGTGATGGCAACACTGAGCCATGAAAATCTGGTGGTAGACTTTGATACTTAACACTCCTGAGTTACCCAGGCAGAAAAGTATAAATTCTGGTTCATGAGTTCAACACCAAACCAATCTCACTTATCCAGAACTGCAATCAGGAAAGAATAAAACCAGAAAATATGTTGTCTAAGGTGATTGATGTTGATGTAAAAATTTCAGAATCAGACCTCCATTAGAGACTCTAAGGAAGGTGGTTTTGTTTTCCTCCTCCCCTGGAGGTAATTCTGCATAGATTTGGATATTAGTTCTAGTGGCTGCAATTGTTATACTTTATAGAAAATGCTTTTTATTTCCCATTAAAAATCACATTACATGAGAACATAACTATAACCTGATAACAATCAAAAGTCATTTGCTTCATGGCCCTTCAACATCATATTTAAATGTCATTGCATTACTTACTGCATACTGATGATTAGTTATTTTTAACATCATTGATAATTAACAGTTGTCAAAAACTGGGAAAGGGAAACGTAATGATTCAATGCAGGCGAAGTCAAACAGGATGTTGGAGCTGGTGTAGACTATTACACAAACATTTTATCTTGTATGTACGATATGGAGAGAAGAAGTGCCACATCCATCTCTGAAGGTCTACACTCTTTTTCAAAGCACTAGTTAACCCTGAACACAGACACATCCAGACAAATCTGCTTTCTGGAAAGATATATTAGAAGATAAGGACACAGAGGTAATTGAAATATAATTTAACAGCACAGATATGATCTGTACGGTGCAATTTGCTCTCAAGGCCTAAGAATGTGACCAAGAAGATGCAACTTCAGTGACCAGAATGGGAGGTAGAGTAAAAACCCTGAAATATAGAAAGTAGTTCCTTCTGTATATATAAAAACATTATTTTTCAGTTTAAGAATTGTAACAATATTTGGAATTAGAGGTTTGCAGAGGAGTACACCCATCGCTGCACACAGTTATTCATAAAAGCTGCTCTTCATTTGTGGCTTACAGAACATTGCAGGTATGTTTAAAATTCATCGTGAATGATCTTTAAAGGTCAGTGCATATATTTACAGTTTTGCTGCACAAAGATTTGTTGCTGAATGTAATTTTAGGTTATAGTACTAACACTCACTTCAGCTCAGGTCAGAAAAGAGAAAGAATGAACTTGGAGACATAAGTATTATAATAAAAACAAATTATAAAGGAGGCAAAACACAGAGGCATTGAGTCTGAAAATATAATCTTTCAGAATATTATAAACAAGAAAGAGGTTAACATAGAAATCACTTTTGAAACTTAAGTATAGCTAAAGTAATAGTGTAAGTAATTTTAAAGAAGGTTTATAGGTGGAATATTTACTGTAAAATATCTTTTTTCTTTGTAGGTCTTTTTCTATGATAAAGATGGTGGGGGTTTATTTTATTCCATGTTGCATCATAGAATGCTATTCAATATAAAGTTACAATGTCTATTTAAACATTGCATGCCAAACAAGGCTCTTAAGGGAGCCACATGATTTTAATAGTATCTTAACTGGAATTGGATACGTATTTTCCTTTATGTAAGCTAAAGAATCTAAATGTCCATCTTGAATACATTTATTGTAATTAATATGTAAGTTTCTTGCTATTGTATCATTAATATTCTCAATGTGTGGTTGGATTTTCCTCATTGTTTCCACATAAGCACAAGGCAGTGCTATATTTTAAAATTTTGGTGCTTGGGTTACAGTTGACTGGATAAAAGAAAATGAATGCACTTCATAGATATCTCATGAAAATTACAGGAGCACAATGACCTTTTCCACTGAATAGAAGAGTTCATTTTTAAGCACAGGCAAAACCAAAAATATCCAAAAGACAAAGAACAGAAGGAGAACATTATTTTAGGTATTAGCTGACCCACAACATTAAATCTTTCTCTCCCTCTTAAGAATATCTCTATTGACCATAGCTCTTATTTGTTTTCATGTCAAAGCCATAGGCGAAAAAAACCCACAAAAACAAAAGAAATAAACACAAAGGAAAACAGAGCTAAAAATCAGTTTGAGTTACATAACACAGGAATATGTTGTGTTCATGTCAGAGAAAATGTTTATCATTAGTTTGTGCATCAGATTCTTCAATACTGTTATTCACACTGGTATAAATGAGAATGGAATTATATTTAACAATTTTCAAAAACAGAATATCGACTCCTGGTCACTATTTAGGAAAAGATATGTTAAACTCACATGATTTATCTGAGGGTGAATAAAGCTATGTGGCCATCTCAGTTCCAGGTCAGTGAGTTTTGCAGTAGCTCTGATCAGTAGCAAAAAGCATATCTTTACCACAACAGCTTTTTGGTTTTCTGAGCAAAATTAATTGGTGGTCTCTGTCTCTGGAAAAACACATACAGAAGAGTTGCTTGACTCTGACATTGCAATTGTACTCCATTAAAGCTGGCACAGACAACTCCTAGCTCATGAGTGTAACACTGAATATAACACTTTTTGCTATGGAGATAGTGTGTCTATATAAATGAGCTGAGGGAAGCAACACAGACATGTAGTCTTCCATCCCTTTCTGTGTGTAGTTACACACTGCCAGTGTAGAGGATTTCTGAGGTTCAGCTGACTGGGAGTTCCCAGGCCAGAAATCAGCTGGTTCAGCTCTTTATAATGGGTTTCACTTGTCAGTCGAGTCCAGGCATGTTTTAATTGATCCTCCAGAATCTATCTCTTGAGAGAGAGAGAGATGGGAATCTCCTCTGTGCATCTGCAGCCACAGTGAGACCTGCATCAACATTCAGCACACATCCATGGGTTACAGAAACCTCAGGGTCAATTTAAAGGCCCCTTTATGGGTTTAGTCCCTGGGTGACTTCTCCAATTATTTAAAAAGCTTCTGGTAAAGCAGAAACTTAAGTGGCAAGCTGAATCTCATTAAAAGTTCATAATTTTGCTCCACTTCATGACAATCATATTTCATTTAAAAAATACATATAATCAAAAACCCTCTCTTTTTTAAAACTTTGGTGGCTCAGCACTTTTTACATGCAGTTTGTATCTTTGTTCACCTTCATGCTAATTCCATAGCAAATTACCATTTCAGAGGGCATTAAAACAGACAATATTTTCTTTTCCCACCCTTTCAAGTTTTTCTGCACTTATTGTGAAATATGTTCAAGCTGAGAGAAAAGACAGGTTCTGCTACTTAAATATGCTTAAATAAGCATACTTTACTTCTTGGGCACTGTTATGTTCTATGTGCTTGTTCAGTGATTCCCCAGGGTTCTCTCAGTGACAACAAAGTCTGTGGTCTGGCAGGCTTCTGTTTGAAAAGGGTTAGGTTACTGCAAGTAAAAAAAGGTTGGGAAAGAAAAGAATTTGACAAGAAAAAGCTTGTTTCATATAACCAAGTGCAAATTGCTAAGGCTTTGTGCTCATCTTCAATTTACCCTGGTTTAAGATAGGATGCACATACACACCTATACCTCTATCTCTTTATACAAAAAGAAAGTATTAAAAAATTATGTATTTTCAGGACAGCTGAATTCAGTTGAAGTCTAAGCACAGATCTTATTCTGATGAGAGCTCATTTTCCTGGCATTATCTACTTCCTAAACACTTTCCTTTTGGAAATAAGTGTATTAATTTGGATTTTTTTTTAAGGTAAGCAATCACAAAAGAAGTCTACAAAGACAGACATTATAGATACTGGTTAGTGAAAATAACTTTTTCTTGATTAGAAGCAATGGAATATTATGCACTACAGCTCAAGAAGCACCAGAGAGAACAGTATATTTAAAAGGTGGAGAAAATGTATTTTAAGAAAGACTCTATGGGATAAGTTCAAGGATCAAAACCCACAAAAGTTTGTATTTATCTTTAATTGCAAGAGAAGTCTAAAGTTGCTAATTCTGATGCTGAAATGTATCCAGGCATTAAAACCCTCTTATCGACAATCACTGGGTGCTGGGATTTAGTCACCTAAATACAAGCATCTGATGCATATATTGGGAACTGTATCTATTTGCCTATGTAATATTAATTGTACACAGAACTGTGAGTCCTATCTGGAGCAGCAGCTGGCAGCCAGTGCATCTCAAATGACAATAGCTACCTCTGTTTAAGTGAGGGAATCTCTTTCTACATAAAGGAAGCTATGTTGTCATGTTCTGATTAAGAAATTAAAATATGTAATCAATGTAGTCTAGTTTCTTTGGAAATAAAATACAAGTGACACTGATCCAATTTGGCATGGTCTTAGATTTCAGCAGAGTGGCTGATTCCATCAGTCTTTGAGTGGCCTTTCAGTGCTAGCTAAAAGCTCTGCTTTTCAGGTTCTGGTCCCTTACAGCTTCTCACACCACATGTCTGTTTTCATTGACTCTAGTATAAAGTTGATATGCTCTGGGGAGCACAGTCTGGCCAAGTGTCCACAAATTACTTTGTGTATCTACTTTTAAAGCCAGTCTTTACTATCTCTATGAATTCAAATGTCAAAACTGATTTATATTCAGACTTCAGTTATTTCTTATGTGCAGACACTTTTATTGATATTTTGATAAATTAATAATTTATATATTAAAAAAATCTAGATGTTCAAGAGGTTAAATGAAAATTAGTTATGTTGCAGTATTTGAATAGTTTGAAGCTACATTGCTGTCAGTGTAACTTAAAAATTTGGTATTTAGTTGTAAATGATAATTATAAAATAGACTAAAACTCATCCAGTTGTGACAGCTGCTGTCCTGAAAAAAATGGATAGAGTTATTCTCTATAAGTGGAAATTTCATTGCTGGTAAATCAACCTCAAGAAGGAGGCACATATCTAAGCAGAACAGAGAATCCAATGGATGCTGTGCTAGGACATGAAAAAAATTATACGGATGGGGTGAGGGTAGAGTGGGCAGGGTCAGCACCAGTCCCACACTGCAGAAAAAACAGTGTGAATAGAGAGAAGGAGGAACAAGCAGAAGCCATAAATGTAGACACAAAGTAATGACAGAGCCTTAACACACTACCAGACCACAGAGCCCAGCAACTGCGAAGAAAACATGGAAATGGAAGAGCCTTAATGAGACTGTGATGACTGGTTGTTTACTCAACTACAGCACAAAACTCATTAGTATCAGCTGGCTGCCCCTGTGGTGTACTGTGACAGACCTCACCTAATTGCCTGAGTTCCTGGAGATGAAAGATTTCTTCTCTTGAATAAGCAATGATCTAATTAGTGCATCTCTGTGCAGTATTTCTGGTTCTATATCTTTCTCATATTTTGGCAACCATATTATGTGGTGACCGAAGGCAACAGCACTGAACTCTGGGCACGTATTAGCTTTTAAAAAAAATGTTTTTTCAGAGCTGGACTACTATGGGAAATTTTAATGAATCAAGGTACAGATTTTGTATTCTGCTTAGCCACAACGGTGTTCAGGAAGCTGCAAATGAAATAGATTCCTAACACAGTATTTCTTTGAAAATAGTTGGACTGGTAGACTATTTAGGGAGAATCCCACACAGAATATGAAAGAGATGCCCTCTGTAAGACTATCTACAATGAGATTCAGCTATGAATTCATCTAGGATTCCTCAGGTGCAAAATATTATGTGCAACAAAACTGGCAAATGTCTGGATTTAACAATTACAACAGAGAAAATGCAGGATGAATTCCAACAATAAAAATGGGCAAAAGGAGAAACATTCTTTCAGGTGGAAGTGACTGTCAGGATATACCTTATATGTATACATTAAGCTCTTTTTTAGGCTTGCTTTGTAACTCATCTCACTCTAGGGATGTTTTACACACCTAGGCACACTGGTGAGTCATTGGGCCAGTCTGAGCTTCAGCTTCTTCATCTATCATAGTAAAGAAAAATACTTCCATGTCTTGCTAGAATGTTGCGACTCAAAATTTCTAAAACACTGTGAACTCCAAGGTGGTTAAAGTACATGAGAATGCAAAGGATGGTCATTATTTAATTCTCTGTGCTGTGGGTGTTTTGCCCAGAGACCTATCTACCACAGCTATTTCTTTGATAAGCTAGTTTGAAGTGGTATGCCAGAACGCCTTCCAGTTTGCAAGGGAGACTGTTTGTATGCATTTTGGAGCATGCCAGAACATATCTGAAAAGAAAAATGCATTTCCCAGGTCATTTCAGATCACAGAGCATCTACACAACACATAGCTGCAGTACATAACACTACCTTTGAACTTTCAGCCCAACAGAACCCTTTATTATCTGTTAGCAGGGGGACACAATGAATCCTGTCCAGTTTCCATGGAGCAATGGACACATTGACTGGTGAGGTCCAATGGATAGAGCGTGTGGCTGACTGCAGCTGAAGCCTTTCCACAGCCCCTATGCAATTTGCCCATCAGTTGGTAATTCTCCATAGCTGGTGAGAGGGAAGGAACCTGCAGGAGCTGAAGGTACTTGATACCCACTTCAAATTTGTGCATTTTCCCAAGAGGTCTGCTCCTGCCCATAGAATTGCTGTACCCAGATGCAAACCATTAAACCCCTCCCACATCTGGGTCAGAAAATCCCTTATCTTACCTCAAATCTCTTTACTTCCCAATTTATCCTCACTCTATCTACCAAGCCCTGCTCTCGCTGAATTTGTCACAGGAATATCTTTACCGGCTCCATAATCTTTAACAGATCTTTACACCTACATGAGACTGAGGAGAAGTTCCCATGTCCTGACTAAATACTGGATTTCACATACCTTTAAGAACCTTCTCTTGTCCCTGACTTAGGTGTGTAGGAGATGGTTTACACTTGTAAATGTAGTCCCTTCCAACCTTTATCATTCTGTGATTCTGTGTGACTGTTATTCTCTGTCACAAAAAAAAACCCCATCTTTAAAAGTGAGTAAGTAGCACAGTGACAGTCTTGTCAGACAAGTTGTAGGCTTGAGCAGAAGAGCTTGGACAGCTTTTATGCACTAAAAAGCACTAAGTACAATCCCTGTAGTAAGCCATAAATTCTGCTGATTCATTAGGAGGTGCAACCCCATACCACTTGTCTTGTGAACTGTCTTTGGGTCTGAGGAGAAAGAAAAAATGTATAAAAGTGCCAAAGACACTTAAGCATTGCTGGAGTAAGATTAGCCAGACTTGAAAGCCTCAAAAAAAATTGAAAAGATTCTCATGCTTGGAGCAGAAACAGTGTAAACCCTATTCAGCCAAATATGGAGACATGACAGCTTAGTAATACAGAATTCACTATGGTATCAAAAATTACAAAAGGGAGAACTTGTCATGTGAAAAGGGGAGATTTCCTCAACCCTTAACAATTGATTTGTCTGTCAGTGCCTCAGGAAAGACAAGACACTTGTGCCTGACCAGTAACCAGTTGTTACTGTCCCATCATGGGGACGTTTCACTGAGCAGTCCTGCTGTATCAGAGGGCAGCTTGACTGACCTGTTCAGGGAAATGCACCAACAGCATAAGGAAGACCCTTCAGTGGGTCTTCCCACTTTATGACCCCTCAGCAGGTCTTCCTCTGCAATTATGTTCTCTGCTGCCAGCAATTGCCAGTGCCTGTGAGGGACTCACACCAATGGTTTATGAAATAATACTCTTTATTAATGTAATTGGTGGTGATAGTTTCTGACTGCAAAAACGCATTCAAGAAAATATGCAGAGAAGTTCCAATCCCCGGTAAGAGTATTCAGCATGCACAGAATATTGTTATTGTCCAATAGGTGTCCCTATGGGGGAAGACCGGTTCAGCCCGTCAGCTGATCCCAGCAATTACAATGGAGTCTTCCCTAAATTTGTCCCCATTCTTGACTTACTTTCATACTATTTCTTTATGTTTAGGTGGAGCTTGAGTGACTCTAGCCATGCATACTTTTGTTACTGATTGGTGTAAAATTCTCTCCCTTTGCTTTTAAAGGTGCAATCAAAAAGAATATAAAACACATGCCCAGTGAGGGGTGGTCATACCTTGGATTTGGGTAATGTTGGGATGGAGGTGTGTGTGAATATTACCATTAGGCTTTAGTGAGCCATGTTCATTTGAAGAGAGTGATTTCACCACATTGTTGGCTCAGCAGCAGGACATCTTCCCCTCTCTCCCCTGGCTGACAGGTGTTATCAGCTGCAAATGCCATCGAGTTCCTCTCCCTACAAGGATTTCAACAGAGCCTGGCCATGGTGTCTCAACTCCATTCCATCTCCCTTAGCAGATGCTTATAGTTGTGTGGTTCATGCCAACCACATTCCATTGAGGGAGCAGGAACTGTATTTTACCCTATAATTTCCGTACACTTATAACTTCAGTTTGATTTTGTGAATATAACATCTCAGTTTCCTCTATTTTTACTCCCAGCCATCTTTCCATAAGGTCCCTAGCCATTTTTTCATACATTAGTTTTACCTGCTCTTCATGTATTAAATCCAAGCCATTGGTTCCATGGCATATACATAAAATTCTTATAACTAGAGAACTGAATCCTTCTAGCCTTGTTCCATGTGCTTCTTTCTAACGAGATAGAAACTAACAGTGGCTGCTTAGTAGTGACTTGAGTTCATATCTCTCTTGATCATAGGTGTAACAGCTAAGAGGAAACCTCAAACCCAGGCTGCTCCTTCTTTTTTGGCATGCTTGTCCAATCACAATACACACTTTTATCCTTTCATCTAGCATGTGTGATATAAGGCTTATGTGATGATGTTGCCAAATGCCACTCTGTCTTTATCAAAAAGGTATTTGTAGAAAATTATTTACAGCATGGTTTCTCAAGCATTGGAAAAGATTGAAAAATGTTTAGGTCTCTTAAATTAGAAGTACCCATTTAACCAGTATTTTTTAGCCATAGAATGGCTTGGATCCAAGTGGATCATTCATGCAGTATTCTCAAAGCATAAAGCTGCGTCAGGATGAACAATGGCTAAAGCACAGTGAATTTTTCACAATGAATGGTGGATATTGGTAAACCACACAGGACTGTGAGCAGCAACTGGAAAGCCCTGGCGGAGTGATGAGAATTAAAGGACAAGCAGAACTTCAGTCACTATGGTATTTATTGCAGCAAACTACATCTTTGAAATTGCTTGTTATCCTGGGAATAGCTGTGGATTAGTCAGGCTGTCAGTTTTATTAAGGTAGGGGCATTGAATTCATGCCTGTTTTCAATGATGTGAGAAAAATAGAAGGCAGTCATCAAAAGTGTCTCCAAAAGGAAATGAGCTGGTTATCACAGTGAAAATGGCTGTTTTGCCTCTCTGAATTCTGGTCCGAGAAGAAAGCTTTCATACTGATTTCAGGTTTCAAGACACAGATGATTTATGCCTGTCAAGATTAGCCTAATTGCCTAATGTGTTCATATGTCTCAGTGAACAGACTGCTACTTTACAGCAATTGAAAACTATGTCTTTGAACCTTTACAATAAAACTAAGGCAATGAAAAAACAAATATGACTTACAGGAGGATAAATTACTGCTCAATCCTAACCCTGAAATTTTTCCTTAGTGAAAATTAATTGAAAAAGTATTTTGACCACACCAGTGACATTGAGGAACAATTGCCTACATTTGGTTGGAAGTTTAATGAATTTCATTTTGACAGTATAACTAATGGGGTTTTGATTGTGTAGCATTTAGCACAGATGACATCCTCCAAAATGACTTTTCAGGAAAGGAAAAGGAAGCAGTGATTAAATTATGATGTGACAGTACATTCAGTGTCCCCAGAGTCTTTTGGCTGAGAAAAAGAAGAAAGTTACTGAGCTTGATATTAGATTTCAATCATCTTGATACCTTGCGCGTATTATTAGAAACGTGGGGTTTTTTGCTTTCTCATTTGGATGGCTACCTGGAATAATTGCTGACTTGAATTTGGTGACAACAGTTTTACTCTTTACCATAAAGTCTACCTTCTTGTGTGCTTGCCTGAGAAGGAAGAAATCTTACTCTGACTTCTGAGCTGAAGAAGTTTGAACTCATACATCCATTTTTCAGGAGGCTGAGAATGTGCACCCGGAGGCCAATGATCACAGAGCCAAAAGAAGATGAGGCATGAAGAAATGCAATGGTAGCCTAATGCTCAGAGTACTCCTATGGGAACAGAGCACTTACATGCTTGGCCCTCAAGAGCAATCCTTATTCTGAAACCAGACTCTCTTTAGCTCTGTTAGGTGTCTTGGTAGCTGGAGTGGACGATGTATCTACCTTCCAGTAGTTTCAAAATTACAGTCTATTTCTGATGGGACCCTTGCTCTGTGCTGATAGACACAGCAGGTTACAAAGTGGTGTTGGTTCTGGTTTTGGTTTTTTGCTTATAATGCACCATCACCCAGTGTCCCATCTGCCAAACTTCTGTGCCAAAGTCCAGTCCTTGTGCCTGGCTTTTGTTTGGCTGGGTTTTTTGGGTGTTTTTTTTGTTTTTTTTTTTAATTTGCCAACATATGAAGGCTCCTTTGTTTCTATTTAAGAAAGCCAAAGCAGTGATGAGTGCAGCTATACAGCTTGAAGTCTACTTGAATATCTGTGGTGAAACTTGAAACCAAAGTGAGTTTTCAATTTAGCATTAGCTAGGAATTGTTCATGACTGAAGAGGAAATAGTAAAGAAAGGAGCTACAGTACACTCACCTCATCACTTAACTAGCTATTTAACTTCATTGAAGCAGAATGCTCCTGGTCTGCCACTGTTCAACTCTGCAAGGGTCAACAAATCACAGTGAGCTCATCCAGCTCAGAATTGCCACTTCTGACGAGTGATGTCCTCCGCTAGGCTTCCTTCCCCAGGAGGCCAGAAGCTTGGACCTGTTTGTCATGGTTGGACACTGGCGCAATGCCAGCGTCCCCATGAAAATGCATCTTCCCTAAATGAATGCTGTGAGATGTTATCAGGAACAGAGCAGAGCAGGCCCAAGCTTAATAACGAAGGAAAAAAACTTTATTAAACTACTACTAATACAGAAAACACATAAACTAAATCCAGGATGAAGACCTTTTAAAACACCCCTCCTCCTCCCAATTCCAAAAACAACCAGCATGAAACATCACCCGGGATTCCTGATCAAATTACCACCCTTCAGATAATCAATACTCAAGCTATCAAGGGAGAGAGAAGTCTCTCTTGTACCACAGACCCCCCAAGAAACACAGCTGCCCCCCTGTGTTTCCCTGTCACACATGGCAACCGCCCGGAAAAAAATCTGCCAGTGTGACACTCTCCATTCCATGTCACAGTGCTCTCACCACCGTGCATGGACAGACTGCTCATAGGGCTCCTTTAAGGATGCTTTGCCACAGACCCAAAGATACAACAGTTCAGTTTCTCATCCTGGGACTACAGTCCCCCCCATTTTCCCCTGGGGCCGAGGGGTCCAAACAGGACTCATCTTCTTCCCGAAGACAGAGGGTATCACCATTCCCTCTTCAGCTTTCTTCGTTTCTCGCCATTCTTGTGCTGTTCGAAGCTGAAACAGGTCTCCCTGGGTCACCACTGCATCCCCCTAAAATGCAGTCTCCATTGCAGGAGATTTTGGTTCAGTCCATGGCTAACAAGAAAAGTCCAGCCAAAAGCTACTTCATCATCTCTTCCCACCTAAATATTTCTTCTTCTACCATCTCAGGTCCCGGACTATCTCTCTTCCACTACAAATCAAGGAGGAGTAATACTTCTAAAAAAAAGCCCTCATTTCTTGGAAAGGGTTAAATGTTCAGACTCCCTGGACGGCTGATATCTCGGTCCGGCGTTCCGCCTCCCACGCTGGCCATCCCCCCCCCTTCTCCTTCTCCTCTGCCGGCAAATTTCCAGGTGCTGCCAGGCTCTCTGTCTCTTTCCCTCTTGGGGGGGGGGGAGGCAAAGGCATCTCCGCTTCTCTCCACCCTTCCGTCCACAGGAGCTGGCTCGGTTCCAGACCCTCAGCCCCTCGGCCTACCTGGGCAAGGCCGCGTGGCTTCCCCTCCCCCACCCAGCCCGTAGCTGGGCAGGGGAGAGTCTGCACTCTCTGACGACCGGAACCAAAAGAGAGAGTTCTCCTGGGAGTTCTTGCTTTTAACCCCCTGTGTTCTCAGAGGCGTGTCCATACTTTCAGTGGTCACTCCAGGTGCCAATATCCAAACCTGACCACTGATTGGTTTGACCCAACTTCCTGGAAAAAATTCACTTCCATGTCAAACCACGACACTGTTACACTCTCAGGACATGGCTCTCATTTTTAACAGTCTTCAGACAGGCACAACAGCAATACGTTTGCACAAAGGGCAGTTTCAGTCTGTGCTTTTCACCTGTGTAAATGAGAAAACCCTATTTTGTTTTTCATCATATTTGGCCTTTATATATATTCTTAAAAGCTGCCTATTTCACTGCTCAAACATTCTCAGTGCCTTACAAATGAAAACAGAATAAATTAAAGCACAAAGAACTTTCTCTCTAATAACTTAATGGGAAACAAAAAGAGTAAGTCATGTAACTTTATGAATGGGATTGAGGATTAACTGACCAGAGGGCCAGGTGGTGTTGTACTGGTTTTATAATGTGAATGTTCTCTCAGCTTTCTACAGTATTTATACAAATAAATTTGGGGATATATCTCAAAAGAAGTATATGTTTTCTACTAAACATAAACAGTGCAAATGCCAATATTTGAGTGAATGACACCGCATTTCAGCTTGCACCCAATTATAAACTTCAAAGACTCTTCAAAGATCCTGAAATCTGTGTTAAGACAAAATCCCTATTTGAAGTAGGTACCTATAGGGAATTGGAGGATATTTATATTCCAAAAACCACACTTAAATTATAAAAGGAATGGCCTATTTTATGCTTGAACACAGCTCATTAGCGAAATCTCTTAATGAATATTTTTCAATCATCTAACAGAGAAAATCAAAGCACATAGGGCATACTGTAAGATCTGCATGGATTGCTAAATACTCCAGTGGACATATACACTGCAAATTATGTGCCATTAATAGTTTTGTGCTCATTCATTGGCATATGATTTAATAATAATTTCGGTTGTGAATTTCTGTAGTATGTAAAATATAAAAGAGAGAAAATACATGAAAGTAATCAGCATCTCTGGTGCTCTAAAACAGCATCTAATATAGTTACATAATTCATGGTAGTATGATTTTTACATATACTAATGAATTTTCAACACCAAAATTCCTTAAATAATCTTGCTTGTTTCTCTGATTTATTGAATTTCTTTATATGAAGCAAACTGTACAGAATTTGGCTCCCTATCTTCTCCCATTACAAAATTTGCATATTTTTTCTTTAATAATCTAGCTTCAAATAAAAAAGGATGAAAGTGGATAGTAGTCTCATGGCCCTTTACTTGGACCTGGTTTCAGTAGGTTCAAAAGTTCTCAAGGCAAGGGAAATATAAAACATCTATGGATGAGTCCCTGACAAATGAGATATATCTATATAGGGCAGCCTAAGGCATATTAAATGATACTAATTTTGCATTTGTTTGAATTATATCCACTTGAGGTGTGTTCATTGTGGAGAGGATCCTAAAAGACACTTTTGTGAGAGGACATTTATCAAAACATTCTGAAAACAGAGAAAATAAAGACCAAGAACATTTTGAAAACTCCTTAGAGGTTTAGGCTATATCAGTTTTAGGTTTAATTTCAACTTTCAGAAAAAGCTGAGCTCCTGAGGTTCCAGCTTAGATATTCAAGTCACTGGAGAATCTAGGAACTGAGACAGAGCTTCTCTTTGTCATAATACCTTGTCATGTGTAAAAAGTTGGCATGTCCTCACAGGAACTGTAACATGGGACTTTTTTGTTTGTATTGACTGTGAATTCCTATAAATAAACTAAAATTTCATGAGGATATGGAAAGATATGTATCAGCAGGTATACATACGTGCAGTATGAACCATTACTGTTGATCCAGTTTCCCTTTACACAGCTCCTGAAAGAACAGCGAGGTTTCTGAGTTTCATAAACTTCTGTATTAAACAAGAGTTAGATAGCTGCTGAACAACTTGTTCTGTGCAATATGTAGCATGGGATGTATAGCTGTATGTGTGGGAGTAGTTCAATATGACAAAAGTATGTATCTTCCCTGCACTCTGTTGCTATAGGGAAGAATCAGCCTGTTTCCCATGCAGTCAATACACAGCAGTTAAAACACTAGTAACAGCGTAACTTCAAATCTTCCCTTCCAATTGATTAATTGATGGCTTCTCCTTGGTTGGGAGAGGAGGTTGATGGCTTGCTCCAGAAAGTTGAGGAAAAGAGGTACTGAGGACACACATGCTACTGCTGCAGTTCCCCATTGTATAGCTGGGAATGTGATCTGTGTCAGCAAGGATGGGACAAGTGTAGAAGAACCCTGTTTTCCCTCTTTAGTCCTCTATTTCTCCAATTGAAAGAATGGAAACTAACATATAAATATGCAGAACAAGACTATTCTCTCTAGATGAATTTTTTTGCCAAAAACCTATTAAAAATTACTTAACATTCTGTCTTTTAGGGGAAAATAATATACAGAAAATTATTTTGACTTCTTTTCTGCTGTCTACATCCCCAGCAAACAAACCCAGGGAGTGCGTGACCAAATAATCTCTGGTAGAGTACACAAGTCATAGCAGTATTCTCATCAGAGGCAGATCTCCTCTCTCTCTCTCTCTGAAAGATCTAAATTCCTACACTAATTTGAGCCTTTCTGCTCACATTCAAACTCAGGAGAATTTCAGAATTCAGAACTGTTCTGAATATTCAGCAGACTCCTCATTCTGTGCACAAATCCTTTATCACTGCCTACTCTTCCACTGTTTGATGCCAATTCTAAGTGACACATGATCTCCCAGTGTGTCTTCCCGTATTGTCTAAGGTTACCTATAGCTGCTGCCCAATGATCCCCCATATGCATTACACCTTCCCCTTATATTCACTTTTATAAATGCCTTCTTGGCATTCTAGCCTGTTGCAAGAATTATGCTCACTACACAGGTTTTTAATCATAAAATGACATCTAAACCATTTTGAGTTGGGTACATCATCCGCTTACTCAGTATATTCATTGTCTGGACTGCTCTAGTAAAATTAGGACCTGCCTGGGGTGGGTCATTACTCGAGTACTGAGGCTGTGAGGGCAGGGAGATCATAAAGGATAATTCCACATCAGGCAGTGCAACATATCCAAACTGTCTGCAAATGAACTGACTCAAAAACTGCCAGGGTTACAGCCATGCATATAGCCATGATGCATCATCCCAACTTTCCCCAGTGGAAAACTATTAATTTATGCTTCTGGGAGCTAAGGTAAAATTGCTGCAAGACATGGCACGGTCTTATTTAAATATATTTGTTTAAGTAGCCCTGGTGTAGAGCCCTGGTATAGCACTGCAAAAATTGTACAGGTATATAGAGTACTCTCCATTTCTGGGCCATCTTAGGAAAATGTATTTTATTGTGCAGAAGGTGGGAGGCCAGCCAGAGACAGCTTCCACTACTGCTGCTGGAAAGAATGATTTGGAAAAAGGTGTTGCACTGGAGTTGTTTCACTGGAGTTGTTGAAGCAACTATTACTTCACCCATCTTGACCCCTTTCTGGGCAATAGTAGCAGCAGCACCAAACCTAGACTGCCCAGCACACAGTAGACAAAATCTTGACCGTTTTGCAAGATTAGCGGTCTGCTGCTCTTGACAACTGGCCACAAAACCTGTGCCTCAGGTGTCTTTGCTTCTCACTCAAAGATCTGCTGCATCCCACATTTTTACAGCTTCCCTGGGGATGGTACTGCATCAAAGGAAAGAGCAAAGCTGGCTTAGCATACCAGATGTGCAAACGTTATCTTTCCAAGAAGAGTAGTAGCTGGTGGCTCTCACTCCAGGACACAGTGCAGTTCTTCACTACTCTAGACTCAGGCTGGTCTTAAATTGCAAGGCATAACCCACAGGTTGTAGACTCCATAGGAAAGAGATTTCTGTTTTTTCTGTTTTGTACAGTGTCAAGAATACCAAAGACTTCCATAAGTAAAAATGATAAATAAAAATCCCCTAGAGTTTTGCTACAGCTGCCAGGTTCTGTGCTTGGATGTGATTTTACAGAATAACTAGTTGTGAATGGTCTTATTTTCTTGTGGAATGAAACAGACCTTGCAATAAAATAAAAGATATCATATGCCTAATGCTACTTCCACTCTGTCTGCAAGAAGAAAATTGAATTTGCCATTAAAAATCTGCTTGAAAGGAACTATCAAGATGTGCACAATTTGAAATAACCATGGGATTTTGTTCACTTTGTTTCCTCTCCTCATACTATTTACTAGTTCCGTTTCTTGTGACAATATGAAAAACCAGCTGTAATAGGGTCAACAGAAATTTTTCATTCTTTTGCATAGCCATAAATATTTTCACAAAAGTAGAATCACAACTTTCAGTCTGGCAGGACCTTGCCACTTGTGCTTTTACCCAGCAATAAGAGAGAGCTGAAAAGAGTCTTCCACTTGAAAGACTTAGTGGGAAGAAGGGAAACGTCCGTGCCCTCCCTACCTCTCCTCTGTCTCTTTCTTGAGGGTATGGGAGGGAGTTTGAATATCACGGCTCCAAAAGGACCCAGCAGCATGACTCCTGTTGGTGAGGGAAAAGAAGGGAAAGTCAGATTTCTTGGATTTTCAATTCCACCTTGTATGTACAAAATGAAACATAGTTTTAAGCGCTGTGTGGTGGGGTTTTTTTGTTTGCTTTTTGGTGGTTTTTTTTTGTTTGTTTTTTTTGTGGTTTTTTTGTGGGTTTTTTTTGGGTTTTTTTTGTTTGGTTTTTTTTTTTTTTTTTTTTTTTAGAAATCAAGAAAAATATTGAGGAGGGAGATTTGTATTCTCCTCAAACTGGATTTAAAGAAAAATTCTTTTTTTTTAATCTCCATGCAGATCAGGATTGGCTTTGCATTTTTCTGTTAAATATAACAGGCTCTGCTCTGCAAAGAAAAGATCTTATCTTTTAGAGTCTATCTTACAGACAATAAACATAATATATAGTTATATTAAACTCTTATATATTACTTTTCTTTATTATGTTGGTGTTCTTGACTGTCTAAATAAATTCCTTGTAGTGATAGAGATAGACAAGTCTATCCAGCTTGTATGGCCTAAAATCAGGTAACCTGAAAAAAACATCCTCTTTCCATTTGAACATACCACATTTTCCATCACTTTTCTTCTGTTTTTCTTCTATTTCAAGTGCAGCTGAAACTCCAAAGTTTTGGGTTGTGATTAACTTTGAAATCTCACTTTATCTCAATTTGGAGTTAAACCCAGGCTTTGTTTATGCATTGGTTAAACAGATGATCTTCCCCTCACACCTTCTATATTTTGAAAAGTTTCTTTTCAGGAAAAAGTCCCCAGGAATTCTCTAAGTTAAGCTTTAATTTCAGATCATATTGCTTCAAGTTTATGTTTGTGTTATTCCTACATTAATCCACCACACTATCAGGAATGCAAAATTGGGTGAGATGAAATTATGCATCCCACCATATCATGCCATAGTAGCATTTCCATTAATAACATTTCAATATTATGTACTATGAAAGACATTAACAGTAGTTCCTAATTATGGCAGATTAATGAAAAAAACTTGCGGTGTCTCCTGGTTTTAAAGAATTTAATGGTTTCAGCACTTCATTTTGTTTTCTGTTGAATGCATAATTTCATCAGAGCATAAATGGAGCTCATGTGGAAAATAATATGAACTGTGATTCACAGTCTCTGATGGATTTAACTACAATGGCAAAAGAGGTTACTGCCTCCAGCTGTCCACCCTTTTCCTGCAGGAAAGATTAACAACCCACTGCAGAGTGTGTACAGCATGCAGCGTGTCTGCTTCTGGCAGAGCTGTACCCATGTAAATCATCATCATCAGCTGGGGTTAACCCTCATTTCTGAAGAGGTGCTGAATTTGAGAAGGATTGTGAACCACAGCTCTCAGACAGGATTTTTGAATGGTACTAACTGACAGCTATGTTTACTAATATATTCTGAGCATCAGTATTGAATGTTGTAGTTCAGCCTCTTGATTCACCTGAGACCATGAAAAGTGGGCCCAGGTGAACTCCAGGAGATTTAGCAAGGCCAAGTGCAAGGTCCTGCACCTTGCTTGGTTCAACCCAGGTGATACAGGCTGGGGGATGAAAGGGTTGAGAGCAACCCTGTTGAGAAGGATTAGGTGATACTGGTGGATAAAGGCCTGGATATATGACAGCACTGTACACCCTCAGCCTGGCCTCCATCAGAAGCAGTGTGACTAGTAGGTTGAGGGAGGTGATTTTGTTTTTCTCCTCTGCTTTTGCAAGACTCCACTTCCAGTACTGCTTCAGCTCTGGGGTCTGCAACATAAGAAGGATGTGGCTGTGTTAGAGTTAGTCCAGAGGAGGCCACAAAGGTGGTCAGAGGGCTAGAGCGCATCTCGTGTGAAGACAGGGTGAAAGAATTGGGATTATTTAGCCTGAAGAGAGGGCTCCAGGAAGACCCCAGCACAGCCCACCAGTATGGTGGAGCTGTGGGAGCCTATAAAAAAGGTGAGGATACCAGGGTGAATTTTGCTGTTACCTGGATGGTTCCTAGAGGGTTGTCTTTTTTTGGTTTTTTTTTTACTTTAGACAGTGTTTCCTGTGCTCTTGTACTCCTGCCAGCAGCTGGATAATGGGGAACTGAGAAAGAGGAGTTGTAGTGAAGAATTTTACTGTTTAACAGACCAAACAAGCTAAAACATTTGAGATTTGTTGGTTTGTTTTTCTTCCAAGAAGGGAATAGGCTTCAGACTAATAATACTAGCCCCAGCACTGGAAAGACTGAGATTTCTGTGTGTCCAAAACCACACAGTGTCTGGTATGGTTTTAAGGTCAGGCAGAGTACAGGCTTGTTACATAAAATGAGCTGTTAAGCCCAAATGTCGACATTAAATGTCTTCACTTGAAGAATGCTTAAATCTGTTAGACAGGGTGCAGTAACGTTTGCATGTTGATGGTGATAGCAAATCCTTTGTCCTCTTCAGAGTAAATAGAAGAGGGCTGTCTCTATCTGCCAGGAAAAAGCCATCTGGCTGATTTCAAAAGACATACATGTTAGCTGTTGCCCTGCATCTCCCTCAGCACTGTTCTAAACCATCCTGGTTGCAGGGTTTTGCCAGTACTTAGTGTGTGTGGCAGAACTTCCCAAAGCATCAGCACGTTGGGAGACCTGAAATGCTCACTTGACCTCCTCATTATGGTTTCAAGAGGATTTGTTAGGACATTTGAGTTATGCAGAAACCACATCAAAAGGAAGAGCACAGTGAGACATCTCTTAGACCACATGCCAGTTTATACCATCCAAAGGCAGTCTATGAATAAATCACATAAAGCTGCAGTCCTATGGCTTGTTTTGACTGTTATTAAGCCAAGCAAATATATTGTCTCTCTTCCCTTTCACTCAGCTGGTAGAAGGCACATATAATCACTCCCTGACCCAGTTCAGTCAAAATGATCCAGGTTAGCTCACACACTTTAAATAGTAGTTTTTTTCCTAACCTGTTTCATTTTGATTGAATTGGGTTAGAGAACAATTATGTACACATATCAGAGGGGGAGCATGGGAAGGAAACAGGGGGGTTAACCTTTAGAGAATACAGTGAGAAGCAGCTGGGGCTAGGAACCTTTTTGATCCAGATCAGCTGAACCTAGACATGCAACAGCAACCAAACTCTGGCACAAGAGGAAATTCCAGTGGGATTGGGTTTTCATCTGGTGTAAAACATCTTAGTTCCTTTGAAGTTGAGAGTGATACATTCATTTACAATACTAGAGATACTGTCTCCTGTATATTTCTGAATGGGTGAAAAGTGTTTTTCAGCCATTCAGACTGGCTCTCAGTACTGAATTCCTTTAACTGTTGTAAATATCTTCAAACAGAAAAGATTAATCTCAGAAAAGAATCCCACCAGCTGGTCTCTATGGGCTCACTTCTTTCAGTCATCGAGAAATTGTACTGACAAGCTTTCTTCATTGAAACTAAAGATAAGCTCAGCTTTCCAGTCTGCACTATTCTTCATTAACTAAAAAAGAATAAAGTTATACAGTAAAGGAAGAACAAACAAAACCAGAGTGCTTTTGATGACTAGAGAATTCAACCCTTTAAGCTTGCTTCTTCCTTATAATTTTTTTCCACGAACTCCCCAATAAAAATTAGTTAAAATTTGCTTGCTAAGGGTTAAAGAGGTTGACTGTAAATTTGTGCAGTGTTGTACACATACTGATTACAGATAAAGAAAAACAGAAGAAATAGAACCTGAAATCTTATGTTTTTATATGAATAAGTAAGCCATCATAGCTTGGTAATTCTTGCATTTCTTGCCTGTGGAAAAAGGGATGCCTAAGCTCTGTATATTTATCCACAAGACAAGGACATCCTTCACTCAGTTCACTGGGTGCCCGGGACTCTCCCACCTTTGAATGGTAAATGAAAAGGACCAGAATTATAAAGAACTCTGATTTGTGTGGTCACTGTGCTAGAAAAATAAGTAAGGCAAAAAACCTCCACTCTATAGCATCAACAGTCCATCTTATGTTGTTTGGTATATGTAAAACCAAGGATCTAAATCATCAAGGAGTTGATCATATGTGGGTGGAGGATGAGCTGAGGTTCAGGCAACACAGAATAGGGTGACATTTTTTCAAAACCCCAAGTCTTCACCTGGTTTCAGTCATCTGAGGTGCTCAATAATGCTAATATCCTTGGTGTGTATTTAGCTTTCAGTGAGCAGGGAAATAATACTGAGATGGAAGTTTTGTTGAAATGCAGAGGGTTTGGGTGTAATGAATGAGACTGAAAGGAGAAGACTTCTTAACTGTTCTGTAGAAAAGGGAGTATAGAAAGGACAGGGGCAATTGGAAAGCACAGATGTGATTGGAGACAGAAGACATAGAAAAAGTTAAAAAATCGGTTAGTGAAGTTTGAGATATGGGGAAGGACTGTGTTGCTGTACAGATGGGCTGTGAAGAATTTCCTACAAAAATTTTGTGTGATGAAGCAAATAGGGACTAGAGATAAGAGATGAGAATGGTGTTAAGAGAATAAGATTAATCCCCTCATCATGAGGAACAGTCAATAGACAACAGTCAAAGCCACATTTCATAAGGTCATGAGCAAAGAGGGTATTTTCCCCTGTGGGGCAGACAGGGAAGAGTGAGCTTCAAAGAAAGACTGCACTTTTGAGAGAGATTCCACATAATGAAAATGACAGCATAAAAGGAGAGGGATGGGAAAATGGAGTCTTATAGTTGAATTATGAGCACTAGAGGTGGCATCCTCACCCACATTATGCTTTCAGGATAGGAAATGACCAGGCACAGCCCAGCATGCTCTGCATTATTAAGTGACCATACTGCTGACAGTAGAAGTTTTTATTTTGTCAACAAATCCCACTCACTGATAGGGCAAAGTTGCTGAGATATATCGGAATAATTCTGTGCATGTTATTTATACTGCAAGGAATGGTAGAAATGTTTCTGGAATGATTCATAGAGGTGTTTGGATCAGGCATGCTGCACTAAGTGATAATATTATCCAGAAGTACTTTTGCTTTTTCCAAAGGTCACCACAACCTCATGTTTGAAATGCTGACAAAAGCATGTCAACCTGCATGGCCTCAGGCTCCTCCTCTAAATGTATTCTAGATATAATTAGGTGTGCTTAGCCTATAATTATGTCTCTGATACTGACTTTCTGTTATTGATTGCCTTTGGGTGAGTCGCTTAACTTCCCTACCCTTTCTGTCTTTTGGCCTTTCATGTTTAGAAATAGATACAGTAATATTTACCTGCTTTGCTTGAGGTATCTTTAGGAGATGAATGCATAGCTGCTCATGAAACTCTCTGAGGATGAAAATATTATGTACGTGCTAAATAATAGCTCTCTGGGTGTGATGTAACAGCCCAGACTCACTGCTGACTATTCATCTTCATTTTTAAAGCATTACAATTTGGACTACTAACAGACTATAGAAAAAGTTCTATACAAAATGAATGTAGTAGTTTTAGTTATTAATGCTTGTATTACTGTACCTATAACTGCTTAATTGTTTCACATGGTAAGTACATAACTGAGCTTCTGAAATCTCTATGATGAAAACAAAAGGAATACATGAAACTTCTTAGGGGAAAATGTTTTAGGAGGGATCGCACCTACAGACATGTAGGCATATATTACAATGGTAAAGTCAGAGATGAGGAAGACTTCCTTAATAAGTTTTTTAGAGCTAAAATTTGTTTAACTGACAAATGATAAATGATAAAACTGATAAATGTTTAACTGACATTTCTATGTAAATTAATTTCAAGTATTTCTTAGAACTATCCACAAATTTTTTTAATTGTCTGCCTAATTATGAGGCAGAAATATTGTTTTCTTTAAAATCATGATCCAGTAAGAAAAGTCCTGTGCTTGTTCTCAGCTAGTATCCTGTACCCAGTGGGAGCTGTGAGCAGCTAGTAAACAATCACTTGCTGTACCCTTCTCCTGGCATCCTTGGCCTCTAGCCATCTTCAATCCAGGAGGCTCCCTGAGAAGATTTTGTAGTCTGTAACAGACCTCTCTTCAAGTTCTTGTCTCTCTCCTAAAGCCCCAGAAAATCTTTTGCATCTGTAAAGAATATGTTTGTTTTTCACTGAATTAACGTTGTCCCCGCTGCAGTCCAGCCACAGCTGCACTAATTTTCTCCATTACCTCTGCATGTGCAAAGAGTATTAAAAAGAAGGAAAAAAAAAACAAACAACCATGAGAAGGACCCATTAGTAAGTAAACGTCTCTTGCATTTTTCCATAATTGTTCTGTTAAAGTAAAGGGGCCACTCTGAGTGGGAGCATGCAACAGTAAGCCCTCTGGCTGTTTGAAAAATCCTTCTTGTAAAATAATTTCTTTCCTTTTTTCTTTCCTGCTACCTACCTTTTAAGAGAAAAGGAAATGAATTTATTTGTCATGACAATCATCACTAGTCACACATTTTATGGCATTCTAGATTCTATGTAAAACTGTAATTTTGCGAATAACATGAATCAGGTTCCATTTGTTCACTGATCCTACACAGGGTAAGAGGAAGATGCATAGCTTCACAGAATTCAAAAACTGATTAATATACTTTCATAATGAATTATAAAAAATGAAGGTTTGAATTTGTTGCTGTTTTACTCTTGCACATCAGCTTCAGTAACCAAGGCATCAACTCTTGTGCTCTGTCACACCAGAGTGAAAACATAAAAGTGCCCTGATGACAGCTTCCATCCCGTTTCCTACATGATTTTCTTTCTGCTAATGCACTGAGTTATTAGTGCAGTACTAATGAAATCCAGTTATAGGCTATGTTGTCCAAATAATTGCCTGAGCTTCTCACATTCTATTCAGTTCCATTTCTATGAGATTAGTGGCATGTTAACCAGTGATACCCACAGTTTGCAGGGCAAACAGCACAGAACTTCTAAATTACAACTAGCCATGGAGTTAGGTCAAAACACAACAGTTGTGATGCTTTCTTCTTCTCTGTCTTAATTGAAAGGAAGGCAAGAAGATGTAGAAAATCAAGATAAAATTGTGCCCAAAGAACAATAGGTATCCAAAAAGGATTCTTCACTCTGTCTTTTTAGGTGCATCTTAAACATAATATAATATAGAAAAGTATCACCTCAGAAAAATGTGACTATCTTTTGATTGGGATAAGTCACTTTTCACAACTGCAGAGCAGTTTGATCATTATATGTATTGCAAAATAGGCATTTCCGGTCTTTCTTAGTCAATTTTGTTATTCCATGGCCAAATGGGAACTTGTTTCCTTCATGTTCTCAAATCATATCATTTAAAAAGTTGCATTAATTCCGTGATGGTTGAATGTTTTATGCTTAACTAGAGTGATTCTCTCTGAATCTGTAGGCAACTTTAAGGGATGATTCAGATTGCTGATATTATCTGTCACTCATGTTGCAGTCTACCCCTGCTCTTTTGAGGCTGGTAACTTTAATAGAGCTTTGTGATAGCACTGATAAATATCTTTAGTGTATTAGCCTAGTGATTAACAAAACTGCTCAGAAGACAGGATGAGTTAGGTGATGGATCTGTGCTCCCCCAGTCTAAAATGTATGGATCCTCTAAAAATACCTGAATTCACAGCATTCCATGATCTGAAAATTAGGACATCCTGTCTCCCTTGGTCAAAGCTGAGCACTATGCTTCTGGGAGCAAAAGGAAAGTCTGGATCTGACCTCATGATTGTGGCATGTGCCTATAGGAACAGTCCTCTTAAAAGTTGAGACAAATGGCCTTAAATTGAACTAGGGAATTTTTAGAGTAGATATTAGAAAATAACTTTTCACTGAAAGAGTAGTTAGGCATTGGAATAAATTGCCCAGAGAGGTGGTGGAATCACCATCTTGATAAGTGTTCAAGAGGTGTCTGGATGTGGCACTTGGGGGTATGGTTTAGGGGTGATATTGATATTGCCAGGTTGATGGTTAGACTAGATGATCTTGAAGGTCTCTTCCAGCCTTGATGATTCTGTGATTCTGTGATCTTGATAAAGATAGGTGTTGAAAGGAAAAAGAGCAGCAGCAGGTCAGGAGAAGACAACTCTTTGAGCACAACTAATTTTCCAGGCTGCTGTCAGGATTTAAATGCTGCCCATTTGAATGAACAAACTACCAGGCAGTAAAGCCTCAGGTAGGAAATAAACATTCCCCTTCCAAGTCCAGGTATTACTGTCTAAGAGATTTCATGCTAAATAATGAGGCATACAATGAAGTTAAGCTCCTCCAAATGTAGGTAAGTGATGGTGTAAAGAAGCTGGATATTGTCAGGCAGAACCCTTTCTCTTGGGAATTTTGTTAGATTCCCTAGCATGTATTGCTTTAATTTCTGTCTGGGAATAGAAGCAGTGTCTTTGCAAACTACTGAATTTTTAATAGTTAGAAATCTAGAATATTTTGATTAATTTTCCTCTTTGTGATACTTCAGTGTATTGGTTTTCAAAAAGTTTCCCTAGAGGAAGACATGCAACTTCTGCAGGTATTAATTATCCATAAGACATAGAATTAAATAATGTAATAAAGAAATAATATATAATTGATTGTGGTCAGATACATTTTCTTGCAAAAATCTATGGCCCTATTATCAAATCAGATACTCATGGAGATTCATCAAAAATATTTTAATGGATTGCTATTGCAGATCACTCTAAAGAAGCTAGAAATCCATTGCAAATTACAAAGCAGACACTGCAGGAGGGAATACCGTACATCAGATAATCATGGGAAATACATTTTAAAAGCTGACGATTAAGGAAAATTGCTGTTTTCCATTTGGCAGAGACAGCCACTCAAAGCAATTGAATTAGCAGAGAAACAAGCTACCTGAAAAGAGAAAAAAATTTTGAAGATGTCAGGGATTTAAAGAAGAATTTAAGATTTTCAGCCTATTTAACTAAGAATAGATATATAGTAGCTCCTGCCAATTGAGTAGCATGTCTTTCAGGCAACAATGCACACAAAAGGTCCTGTTGCTTTCAACATGACTTATCAAACTAAGCAAAGAAAATATTTCAAGAATATGGGCCTTTTGTTTTCTGATTGATTGGCAGCATTCAAATGTTCATTATGATGTCCTTAAATCCTATTCTGTCTTCACATATGCACTAAGTATATGATTTATTTTAAATGTGGTCCTTTTAATGCCAAGTTTAATATAATCACTTGGTGCTGTCAAACTAACATTAGAAATCATGAACTAAGTCCACATCTAAACATGGAAATAAAAGGCTCCAAGGAAAAAAATTGAGCATTCACTTAAAACCATGTTTTAATTCTGTAATCTCTTGTTGGAGTATTAATGCTTAGGCTTGCAAGCTCTTCCATAACATTAAGGCTCATCCTTTCAAATTTTCTTTTTCTATTTCAAAATAAACCTAGAACCTTTCCTTCACATAAGACTTTCCAGGTTCAACAAATTTCTGTAGATACAGAAAAATACAGTGGGAAACTTGACTTGAACTTTCCCGAAGAAGACCAAAGGGACTTTCAAATATAAAAGGCAGTATTTATTATATAAGTAAATCTAATTTTCGAGACAGAGAAAATACAAAATGAATGAGTCAGATAGAATAAAAAAAAAGGGTGTTACATGAAATTTTTGTTCTACTCTGGAGGTGTCCCTGCAGGCAAGTTCTTGCTTCCAAGTTTAATTTTAGCTGAGTCATAGACTTCCTGAGCTGGAACAACTTTTCCCAGGAAGTTCTTCCCATGCTAGCTGAGATGGGCTGGCTGTTCCCAACCCCTGAATCAATATCTCTAAGTAATGATGATCTCTCTTTACCATGTTTCTCTTCTGTCACGTGCTGTTCTATGTATGTACTCATATATGTAAAAATTGAGCAATGAGGTTTACTGGTAAATTTAATATTGAAGGAGGGTTTTGTGTTCTTTAAATGTCCTTTGGTTCTGGTTCCTTTTTTTTTTTTTTTTTTTTTTCAGTTTGCCTTTTAAAATGTCTATTCAGAGGAATTATATAAGGGAAAGATAGTAGACTCTGAGAAAGAAAGGCCCAGATGACAATAGACAATGAAGAGGCTTTTTTCCCTTTTCCCACAGCAGAGAGATGCTAACAGAAATCCCACCTAAGCAGGAAGATGCGTGAACGCTTGTTTTCATTAGAAGTGAAACATTCGTATCAAGGGTATTGTCCACCTGTTTTATGGAAGAGTAGGTGAGAAAATCAGATGAAATCAGCAGAAAAATGTATTGAGGTTAAACTCATGAATTGCAGGGAAATTAGACTTCTCATTCTTGCTCAGTTCGTGCTATCCATTTTTTTTTGGTTGCAGCAACTGTTTTTATTCTTGAAATACAGTTTTCTCCTTTTTGATTACACATATTTGAACTTACGCTATTTTAGTACTTTAAATTGGAGGACACTTCACCTCAACTTTCTTACTGTCCTGTCCATCACAGTTCACTTCACTACCAGACAGCATGGTCCCAGTGGATCCTAAGCCTTCAGGGCTGTCCTCACCCCCAGCTGAGTCCAGAAGCACTTTGAGTCTCTAACTGGTGGACAAAGGAATGTAAATTAATTATAGGAAATATTCTAGGATAACTTAATATGCTTTCTGATAGAGACTTCAGGTTAAGAGAAGATGCATCTTGAGCTGGACCTCTTCTCTGAAAGGTCTTTTTAGGATTAAAGGGGAACTAATGGCCTCGTTTGTTCCAAAAGCAAAAGATTATTGCTGTTTCTTTAACTAATAACATGGTAATTATAAAAACTGTGTTCTAGTACACAAAGAGATTTCCACTCAAAATAAACTATTTTTGCTGTAAGAAAGGAAGCGTTCACTCCTGTTGTGTTTTGAGCAATACTTACATCCTGCACTGCCTTTCTCCCTGGTGTTTTTTGTCATGTTTGTGAGTGGTGTTCTGCTTTAGGTTAAGTGAGCTTAGGGTCAGGATTCAGGTTGAGAATAACACAGGTGGATTTTTGAAATGTCTACATTCATATTCAATTGGCTAATCATAATCTACTGTTGTGCATGTCCCTACACTAACTCACCTGCTGCCCATCTACTCATCTGGAAGGGCATAGGTGTCTGTTAATCTTGCAAGAGACATGACAGCTCTGTAGAAGTACCTTAGATAATCCAGTGTGTCTGGGATATTAGCTGATACCCCCTGAATTCTTGCCTGCATCTGTCTTCATTGTTGTGGAGAGTCAGACACTCTGTGGGGGGTTCACCTTTAAATTTTAACACTGGAAATAAGTGCATTTGGGAGCCTAAATTGAAACCTCTCCTATATTGCTATGTGATCAGGGGGCTGAACTGGATTAAAACTAACTAGGATTTTGTGTACACTCTTTACTTGGGGTGGGAGGGGTTATGTGGTAGGGTTGTGTTGTGGGAAGGGAGGTGAGTGGGACACAACATAGAAAGATGGAGTTTTTTTGGATTATTTGAATTGGTTTTTTTTCCACTTTTGTTCTAATCAGGATTCCCTGACCCGGTGTGTCCAGTCCACTTCAACAGAGTGAGAGAGGTGCTCTAAGATAGATATTTGATACAATGACTGACCTGTGCTGTCCTGAAGTGCTCTTGGAGCATCAACCTAATTGAAAAGTTTCATGAACTAATTTTGGATCCAAAGCCCTCAAATCTGAGGAGGGGATGATTATTTTTCTAGCTTTGCTGCGTTGTCTAGCAACGGAAAAAATGACAGAACTTTAAGTTCATTCACATGTTTCTATTGTATTAAAAAAATAGTAAAAGGGAGTTTAACCACATTCCCTTCAGTGCTTGCTAAAACTTGATCCTGTCTGCAATGTGAAATGTAAGACTAGAGTGAACAAAATGATAACCTGAAGGTCTTTGCTCATCATAACAGATGAATAAAAAGCAAACATATTGCCAGGAGCAAGAGCGCAATACTGGGGCTTTTTTCAGACTGATTCACTATTGATAAGGTAACATTATTCATAATGCTGTAAAGGTTATGCATTAATTTTGCACTGAACATTCTTAAAATGTACACATTAAAAGTACGAAACAAAATTAAAAGATCAGATTTGTTTCTTCCAACACCTCAATGGATTTAATTAAAAAATAATTGAAATAAGCCGTTAGTAGCTGACAACTAATCAAAGACATCCCTCTACATTTTCTAATGCACTGCCTAATTGTTCCAGTTATAAAGTTATAGGTCTGCTTCAAGGATTCTGATTTTGCCCTGTTAACACTTAGGTACCAGGTTCTTTTGGCAATGTTTAGTCCTGACTGAATTTTATGTGCAACGAATGGAGGACTAGTGGTATCAGAAAACAAGATTTAGCTGGTGTAAAGTAGGTGGATAACATATGAAAACCCAGGGTGAAATTTATGTTTTAAGTTCTACCTCTCTTTTGTACAAACTAGAAACTCCAGTTTTTTGAGCTCTGTTTTTCCTCTTGGCACAATTCAGTGCCTCCTTCATGCCTCTGTAACACTGTTCATGCCTTTAAAATACTCCAGTGGTCACAGAACCCTTGCAAGCATGACAAAAAAAACTTGTCTTTCAGGCCTGCCACAGGCTCGGACTCACAAACATCCTGGAGAAGTTTGCTACCCACTGAGTTGTGGACAAGGCTATTGTCTCCCATGCTGAGCGTGTGATATGGTAAAAGGGAGCAGAAGCCCTTACAAAGCCCGTGTAAGGGGATTGTCTGGGAAGGGATCTGGTGATTGGAAGGGACACTGCTGTAACTTATCACTGGGCATGCATAGCAGCAAAATCTTATCTTAAAACAGGAAAATTCAAAGCACTGAATCATGTTATAGAATGTAATTTGAGCAGTATTTTCACCTTACAATCCTTTGTTCTTCTTCCTCTGTAAATTAAGTGTACCTTGAGTGTAGGAGTGTTGTTTTCCTAGTCAGAAGTTGTAGAGTCACAGTAAAGGTGCCTTGATTTTTTTCCATATAAACATTATATAAATGGACCAAGTGCAGTCCCTTGACTGATACAAGTTGACTAATTCCTTATGTTGCTATTGCTGTTCTTATTTCAGAGCCAACTGCCTAAGGAAAGAAAGATAATCAACTCTGAATGCTAAGTACCTGTATCACTGAGATCTTAAGGTAAATATTTTAACCACATATCTCAGCTTTTCTATAGCATCCAGAAGTGTGTTAGGTACTGATAAAAGATATAGTTCCTACTACAAGTATTTATATAGCCTGATTATTCAAATAAACACAAAAATCAAAAGAATGGGAACAGCAAAAGGAAGCAAGACCAAAATATAGTGTGTTAATGTGTTTCTTTTTCTTTTGCTTCCGAAGTCTTACTAGTTTGAATATTGTTCATACCTGTGTGTGTGTTCTGTTAAAAAAAATTGAGACAAAAATAGAAAAAACCCAATGTAGGACGGGAGAGCATGTGTCTGCACAGAGTACATACAGTAGGGAAAAGGGATGGTAAAGCAAAATGACAACAAAGTGAGAGCAATGAAGAAAGCAAGGAAAGGTTGAGGAACCAGTGACAGATATAAGTCTGACTGTAAAAAAGATGAGGCCAAAAGGGGACTTTCTGATGGGGAAAGGTCAGTTGCAAGACAGTCTCACATGCAAGTACTTCCAATACCAGAGCCCAGAGAGACTCCAAAGGTGATTGCTCATTGCTTAGCTCCAAACAATCTGTGCTTCAATGACATAACCTACGTGGAAGGTCGAATTTATACCACAAAAAACGATGTACAGCTACAGCCTGGAAGGGACCCAGTTAAATCACAGAATCAATTGCATAGTAAAAGACTTCTGAGATCATCAAATCCAACCTATATCCCAACACCACCATGTGAACTAGACCATGGCACTGAGTGTCACATCCAGTTTTAAACACCTCCAGGAACAGTGACTCCACCACCACCCTAAGCAGACCATTCCAGTGTTTAATCATTATTTCTGTGAAGAAATTCTTACAAAACCTTCCCTGGCACAGCTTGAGACGGTGTTCTGTCATCCTGGTTGGTTGTTTGAGAGAAGAAGCCAAATGTCTGCTGTCTAAAACCTCCTTTCAGGGAGTTGTAGAGAGTGATAAGGTCACCCCTGAGCCTCCTTTTTTCCAGGCTAAACACCCCTAACTCCCTTAGCCAAAGTTCTGAAATCTCTTCTCTTGCTGAAGATGTTTTGCTCCTAAATTAGTAAATTAAACAGAAGTTGAGAGTTTGCATTGTTAGACTGTTTGGGACCTGTAGGGTATGAAGTTTCTTTTCAACACTGGCTAATCAGAGCAGAAATTTTAGAAGGTTATCCTAACCCTGTCATTACCATGAAGAATTGGAGGCAACAGGTGCCAGTGCTAGGCCATGGATTCTCAGTGATGGATCTTGCATTTTCTCTCAGCTGTTGCTGTGCTGGCTCAGTGCATGTTACCTTCATAAGACTTCTCCATTATACAGAAGTATTTACATTTTCCAAGAGTTCCTTCTAAATTACTGATGTCAGTTTATTTCAGCTAAATATTTATTACTTGTCATATCATTACTAACATCACCACTTTTGGAGTAGTTATTTAGCATATCCTAGATCTTAGAAATATGCTCTTATCCTCTCCACACTAATTACTACATATTCACAACTTCCATATACTTATTTTGATGATACAATCCCCATGTGCACATTAAATGATTGTCTCTTCGATGCTGCACTTTTCTTACACAGCTCTTGCAATCAAGTCAGACAGCATGAAAATACCTGTCCTGTCAGAACAGTTCATCACAAGAAGCTGAAATAACCAATTAATCACTGCATTGGCTTCAAACACCCCTTAGAGGCTTGCATTGACTGAGCCAATTGCCCTTTAAGAGTTTTTCTTTATCCCCAGGCACTTATGACTTCATTTGATCTGAATCTAATTAGGTGCAGAAGAATCTGAAAAGCAAGTCATTAAGACAATAGAACACAATCGTCAACACTGAATTTTATAGCACCACCCACAGCAGAATTATCCTAGGAATTTCAGAGAGCAGGCAAATCCCCACATGATAGTATTTTCAAAGCAAAGGTCACTGCTCTTGTGAATCTGGTTGTAGGAAGCTGTTTCAAATTTGAAATACTGAAAAAATGGACTTCAGATTGCATTTTGAATCAAAAAGGGAATAGGTATATATTGTGCTTTTGGGACAACTGTAGCAATTTCTGTCTAGTATTTCAAGGAAAGAAGTAAGGGACAGATAAGCCACAGTTTGGCATTTGCCACAAGCCACCCTTTTAGCAGCAAGGAGCTTACATTTGAGTCACTATTGGTTCTGCTCCTGGATACCGAGAATGCTTACTCAGAAGAGAGTGTAGTGTGCTTGACTGCCATGGATACTGATATTTCTTCTTTCTTCTGCTTATCTCTTTTATTTTTAAAAAAAATTATATGGATACCAAGATAGGGTTTACTCAATACCATATATTCCTCTTCCACCAGAGGTTATCAATACATACACCTAGACTGATAGATAACCTTGTCTAGACTCACTTCTAGCTGCAAATGCGCTGGAATGATGACTTCCAAGTGAAAAATACTTCACAGTTTCAGACTGACTACTAATATTTTAATCCATTCTAGCTTTTCTAAAAAACCTTTATGCACTACCTTTCCAAACTCATGTGTGGTCTTTTAATTCAAATGACTGTTCTTCTGTCAGCTGCCCAGAGGAGAGAGGTAAGATGTCTGATTTGATAGGACTGTAGCAGAACGGATGTGATGAAAATCCCATGCAACCTTTAAAAATGTCACAGACTCAAGAATAACTAAGTGCTCCAATCTCTAAACAGTCATGATGAAAATCAACAATTTTATTTTCCAGTTAATTAAATTATGTCTCTTAGGATTTGGGACAAAACACATATTAAAAGACAATCAAACCCAGAATGAAGCAGCATAAAATTCAAAAAGCTAAATATTAGATTTTAACATCTTTTTGTCCAAATGCTACTCTTCATCATCAACCTTTTTAATCAAAAACCAAATGAACTGGAAGGTGTTTCAATATGGTCTGGTAATTAAGAGCTGCAGGCCACTTTCCAAGGGTTAATGCAAGTGTTTGTCAAATACTAAAGATGGATGTGCCCATTCTGCCAACCAAGGCAAAACCAGTGTGTGAGGCTGATCTAGCCTGGGCATGAGTTTTCTTGCCTAGAAAGTCAGTCGTTCCAGATGTGAGTCAGGGTGTGAACAGGTGTGTGGGCTCTGGGCTCACATGACAGCTCAGGCTATCAACTAAAACGCCTGTGGTTAGCTCGACCAGGGTTGAGTCATTTACATTCATTACTGATTCTGATCCCTGTAGAAATGTCACAGTTTTCTTCACCTGAGTGATGTCTATGAGAGTCAAATAAAATTCTAGAGGTCTCAAATTCATAAGACACATTGAAAAAAAGGTAATATTAGGCTTACAGTTATTTTGATATTAGGTTTACAGTTATTTTACACTGCTGAAGCTGTTGAAAGCTCAGTCTGCAGAATACAGCAATGTTTCATATATATATATACAAAAATAGAAAAAAACCTCACATATAGTCAGCCTTAGGCATGCAAAACCTCTGTAATTATTAGAGATAAAAGTAGGAATTAGTTATATTTTTAGAAAACTAATAATAGTCTTCAGCTTTCCAATATATAAAGCCAACCCCTAGGTATGGTGAAAAATACAATATATTTCTAGACATGAGAGTGACCTAGTTCTGCTTTCCTGATGCTGTGCACATCAAAGTCGACTTCTGTTTCAGAAATCTCATCATTCAATGCAGAAAGATGTTATGCTGAGTACACTGATGAAAACCTTTGCCTCAGTCTTCCTTTCACCTATGCTCAGTTACACAGACTGAACTTTTCACTTAGGGGGGAGTATGAAGCCAGTTGTACAGGGGCAAACAAGAAACAAAGTGATCTCACTGTTTAGCTCCTCTGATGAACAGAGTAAACACCACATCGCCTAGAGGAGACAGATGGACATTGTTCACCTAGGTTGAACAATGTTTCCTGCAGGAAACAAGCAGTGTTTGTGAAGATCAACTCTAACAATGCTCCCAGGCATATGAGAAACCAAAGTCTTTGGACGATAAAGTTTGTGACGTTGTTAGTGGGGTTTTTCTGCTATGGCAGGGTTCAACTTCTCACTGCAAACTTTGGCACTTATTTTGTAAAGTGGCCCCGTGGCACACTTCCTTATTGGGTCAAGACCAATATTTTTGGCTGAAAAAATGGTGGACATTTGATTTTGGCTTTCTCTTTCTCTTTCTTTTTCTTTTTCTTTTTCTTTTTCTTTTTCTTTTTCTTTTTCTTTTTCTTTTTCTTTTTCTCTCTTCTCTTCTCTTCTCTTCTCTTCTCTTCTCTTCTCTTCTCTTCTCTTCTCTTCTCTTCTCTTCTCTTCTCTTCTCTTCTCTTCTCTTCTCTTCTCTTCTCTTCTCTTCTCTTCTCTTCTCTTCTCTTCTCTTCTCTTCTCTTCTCTTCTCTTCTCTTCTCTTCTCTTCTCTTCTCTTCTCTTCTCCTCTTCTTTTCTTTCTCTTCTCTTTCTGCCTCCCTCCCTCCCTCCCACTTTCTTTTCTCCCTCTCCCTTCCTCTTTTTCTCTCTTCTTTTTTTTTTTTTTTTTCTTTTCCTTTTTCTTCCCAGATTAGAGTTTTGTGTCTTTAATTTCTTCCAGCCAATCTGACAGTTTGCTAGGGAGTGTCCCAGGGACCGCGGGCAGTGCCGAGGGCTCAGAGGAGCCTGCGGGAGGTGCCCCGTCCCACGGCCCATGTAGGCATGCCAGCAGAGCCCTCTCGTGGAGATGCCATGAGGAGCAGCAGCACGTGGGGGTTTTCCTAACCACTCAGCTCCCATAGTTTTCGTAAAAGAGCTAAACAAAATTCAGAAAATGCCCACTCTTCATTTGACATGACAGTTCTACAATTGGCATTTGGTGGTGTAACCAAATTGCCTAGGGGGTATGCTGGCCTAGCCAACACTTGCTATCCTGATTAGAACTTGTATGCTTTTGGCCTAAGGTACTCAATTTAAGCTGATGTAAGTAGTGCTAAATACTGCTACCACAGGTGTGTGAACAAATCATGTCCTCTGTTTCACATTCTTATACCAGCAAAATTGCTTATGTAGGTGGAAACAGGCTGATGGAGGAGTGCTTTCATTGGCAAAGGTAACTTCACTAAGCTGTGGTGTTGTGTCTGTCTCAACAAGGGAAAACATCTTTCTTGAGGCAGTGCCTACGCTTCCCTCAGGGGTTTCAGCTAGCAAGAGCTCTGATGTATGGATACTGACTAAGCAACAAAGAAGGAAATTGCTCAGACTGTGTCTATGAAGTCTTAAATTAAATCTGTAACACTGACGTTAATCATGAAGGCCTTTGCCATTCCATTTGTCCAGCAGCCTCAGTACTTTGTAAGCTCTCAATTGCTGGAGTAAAACTACATCTCCCATGAAGAAATAGCCATGGTGATAGAAGGACAAGTATGAATGTATAACTGGTTTTGCAATAGAGTTTCTGCTATACAGCAGGAAATCCTGAGGAGTGATCTGTAATCCTCTGTGGTTTTATTATTTGCTGTCTCTCAAGGAAAAATAGCACTAATTGGATGATTGACATTTGCATTTATCACTGATTATATTTTAATACCACTTACTTTGTTCTTCATCTCACATGGTTTAATTATTAGTTCAAGGATTTGATGAAAAGTCAATAGCTACTTTCATCAGGACACCCCCGGTCCTTGTTAGGATTATTTTCCCCAGTGTTCCTGTGGAAGTTGCCAAAGCTTGCTCTCTGAAAAATGCTGGATCATTTCTGATATATTAAAGGTTTAGTTCTTAGGAGTTTTGAAAACACTGAAGAAACACAGGTAAATAACCTTCCACCTCAAAAGGGAAATGTGCTATAGGACAGCAAACTTAATGTTTTCTGTCCCTTTATTTGCTGCCACTCTTTCAGTAGGACTTAGTCTCCATGATGAATGACTCCTACACTAACCTATAAAACTGCCTGACGCCCTGTACTTTCAAATTCTCTCTCTTAATATTACTTCTTGATCTCCCCTTTTACAGTTTGTGGAAGGGCAATTCACTTTTGTGGCGCTACTGGCAAAGCAGCCTAAAGAGGCCATATGGCAGTTAAGCCTTCTCAATCACCAGGGAATGCGATCCCATTAAAACTATATTTAGCTGGCATTAGTCCAGCCTTGTGAGCTGTGACAGCCATGTTTGTGTGACTGTCAAGGCAGCAGAATCAGCCTCTGTGGGCTTACAGAGGGTTTGTAGCCTGTACTGCACTGCATGTTGGTTTCTGAGACCAGAAATCCATGGGAGAAAAGAAAGATCCAGAAACTGAGGCCGCAAATTTATTAACTGGTTGTATAACCGCAAGAGTTTGTAACAGGGAAACAAAAGGAAAGTTAAGCAAGGAAACAGAAAACGTAAGCAACTTCCAAATGGGCTCAGTGGTAGTTGATATTCGTATCATGATACAGTCTTGTATCAAGGTGCTGAAGTGGATCTTTGGACCTCCTACTGTCATGAGTCACAAATTTTTCTTGGCTCCTACATAGTCGGAGTTTCAGATCATCATTGATTCTATAGGATCAGGGATCCTAAGAGAGTTAAGACAAAGGGTCTGAAGACTGCCGGCAAAAATAGCCATAATTCTGTGCATGTTTACTTGTAGCATGCCTTGAGAGCAGAGAACAAATTCATGTTTAACTTTGTTGTTCCCCAGAGGTTCTTGCTCATGCTGTGCATGCTAAATTACCCATGCCTCTGTTTTTTATCACCTGTCTAACATTCCTGATCCTAAAAGCACCCAGTGTGCATGTTATCACTTTCTTAGTCCACAAAGTTCATGGATACCAGGGGTATCTGCCAAAGGGTTTATGTCAGCTATCTCTGTCTTACTAATGTTTTACCTCTATGACTATGCTTTCTTGGGTTTTGTTTTGGTTTTTTGTTGGTTTTTTTTTTTTTTTCTTTTTTTTTTGTTTGTTTGTTTGTTTGTTTGGGTTTTTTTGAGTCTGGGGGGAAACATAGTACAAGAAGGTGCACATGGTAAATTTGGCTCAGAGTAAACTGGTGAGGAAACCTAGAGGACATCCCCTTGAGTGACCTGCCTTTGTGAATCTGAAGTCTTTCCTGAAGAGCTGCTTCAATTACAAACCAGAAAAGGCATAGAAGGGAAAGGTGCTAAAAAGGTGATTAATTTGTGAAACGTCCAGGATTGCTAACTATGTGGGGATCTTGTCTCTGTTATTGCATCACTCCAAATGTACCCCTCATTCTCCAGTTTTCTCCCTGATCCCACTGGATGGCTGCATGGTATTTTATCTCCACCTGGGCTTAAAATCAGGACACTGTCTAATTCCCAAAATAAAACAGGGAGATGTGGAAGTAATCTTCAGTTCCCTTTGGCAGAGGTTTTTCACCTAGATTCCAAGTTTTTCGGGGTCATTTGAGTATGAATGCCTTCATTTGGGTCTTTAGACCATACAGATTTACATAGCCTTTTCCAGGGTAGGGAAGCATATTCATATCTCTGAAGATTCCTAATCCTACAAACACTAACCGTGTCCCCACCTCACTGTAGGAAAAAGACTGCATTTTGGAGCAGACTCATTCCCATGCCTCTGAGAAGCATGGCAGCAGGTCCTAGCCTAAGGGAGTTCTTAGGGAAATTCTGGTCTCTTCACAGAAGTACAGCATTTTTCTGCCATCAGAGAAACAAATAAGTGCATGAGGAAAAAGCTAACACAGATTTTTTCCTGGAATTACCAGTAACATACTTGTCTTTGGAACAGATGAGAGGTTCTTAATAGACTGAGTAAAACACAGCTGCTGAAAACCTCTGAAAGGTCCATGCCTTTCTGGATCACTGGCCAGTGGCAATGTGAGATATCAGAGAGCATCTCAAATAGGTTTTGATTTTTATTGGAGTGGGCAAACTAATGATAGCAAACTAATGGAGTTTGTCATCTTCCTACTTCCAGGGCAGCAAGCATAAGGGAGTCCCTCATGTAAGTTGGTTTTATTAATTTCTTTTATTTTCTTACAGACTTACAGAGCTCTCTGACAAAAATCAGGATCCTTTTAGCTCTTGCATCTGCTTTCTGGGTTGAGATCAAAGACTTTTTTCAATGTGATTTTTAGGGTGAAGTACAAAGAGTAAAAGAAAATATAAGCAAACAGAAAAAGGAAAGAAAAGTTCCACAGATAAAGATACCTGTAACTGTAACACAGTCATTTTAGACATGTGGATGCCCCAGCATTAGCTCTGTCTGCATAGGGAGCTAGACATAAAGATAAATAAGGAGCTGGAAGTAACATATGTGAATGTCATAGGTGGTGAGTATGGAACACTGAGATGACACTTTTGCAGCAGTCACAGACCATTAGAAGGAGGAGAAATGAAAGGAAATATCTCAATTACCTTTGATTGGCAGATAAGTGCAATGTTAATCTGGCAGTTGCTTTGCAAGTCCTGTTAAGGCTGTTTCAGGCTCCTGCAGCCTGTTCAAGCCTTGTGAATACAGGCAGCCTGATCCTGTACATCCTGTATATGTCACTCCCAAGTGATAGTTAGCATCAGATGTTTCCTGAAAGCTCGGTGTTTTGTTCACTTAGTTTTAACTTAAAACATTAAATAGCAGAGGTTCACATGCCAGTCAGTAATGGATGATGTCTACAGGAGTGTCCACTAATAAAGTTAACACCATTCTTAATAACAGTATTATTAAAATGTTTAAATTCTTGAAAATTTGAGCAAAAAACAAAAAGAGGAACAGTTGTCTTGCTTAATACAGTAAGTCTTAAAATCAATTAATTTTTAGGCCTACAGGTAAAATTTCTTCACAGAAGTCCAAGGAGGTCGTGGAGACATATAGGGAAGGTTGCTATTATGCTATACTTTATTACTTAGGAACAAGGTAGCATCTAATCCTTCACATCATGTCTGTCTTAATTTTTTTTCCTAAAGGCCAATTAACCTTTTAAAGCCCAAAATGCACCTCTTGCCTTAAGCATGACATTAAGCCCAACTGTAATCATAGATGACTCATTTAAATTATCATGGTAATTGCTATAATTTTTATAATACACCATGTTTAAAGGTCTAATTAGCTAAGGACTATAGTTTAATGAACAGTCCAATTTCACTATAGGCAACACTCTTAATGATGCCTGTAATTCACACTACTGCTTTTGCTTTCTTCAATTGCCAAATCTGAAGTATTTAATCATATGTCCAGTCCTGATGGTAACCTAAAGCAATTTATTGTAATTTCACATCCAGTAATTTCCAAAAAGAAAATAAAATTATAATGTGTTCTGAATTATAATTTTTACCTGAAAATCTCCTGCATCCCAATTCTTTGGGACAAGTAATTAAAATTGGCAATTCACTTATTCTTGTGAATGTGCCCATGAAGTTCTAGTGAAAATCTTCCTAGAGGTACACGTAACTTTGAGAGGTGATAAGCAGTGTTGATTTTCCCAACATATCCATAATTACCAAGGGCTAATTTTTCATATTAACAGAAGTTCACAGCCAGGTGAATTGCCTATGCAATTAATTGCCTATGTACATGTAGGGGTACAGTTGAAGTGTTAAGTGAGGAGACAAGTGAGCAATATCAAAAAGCCATCTCCTTATCCTCTAATACTGAGCAGTGCTGAGGCACTGTAACACCCTTTCTTTCTCAGTTTTATCTACTCTTGCCAGGAATACCTGAGGGAATAAGAGTCACTGCTAACAGATGAAGGTACACAACCGATGTATAAATGATTAAGGGAGTCCTTCAGGAGAGGGACAAATTCTGTTTCACTCCAACCTTGTGAGACAGATGACAAAATTTATTTGTATTAATCTTGATTTTTAATAGTAAGAATGCTGTGACCCTTAATATGTAGAACAATAATATTATTCTGTACCTTTTAATATCTATGAAGCCTCAACTGCTCTTCACCATTTAGCACATTACTAACAAGACAGTTAATTAAGTTATTAATTAACATAATTAATTAGGTGAATATTTCATATTTGGGTGCACTTCTCCTGTAGTACAGTGTAGGTGGGAGCCCAGGGGAGTCAAAGCTGAATAGTGTGTTCAAGATTCCCAGACACCAGGAGTGTACAAATGAGCCTGATGTTCCACAGTCACCACCAAAATTATTCCTTCTGTACACTCATAATGTGCTCTTCAAAGATCTTTCTTTCTTCCCAAGCCTCATTTTCTCTGTTTGCAGTGCTGAAAGAAAATAAGTATAAATGGTCCCTTATAAGATTATAAATGTTAGGAGCATACTATGCAATCTCTTAATTAGTTCCATTACCCCAGTGTGCACTCAATAATCCATTTAACCTGGATGCTATTAGAGGTTTTTCTACCCATCTTGCTTCTTTTGCAGCCTTTTTCAGACAAGTGACTTTACTATCATAGGTAGGACACCTGGTGCCCATTGGAGCTGCTCTATCACTCCCCTCCTCAGCTGGACAGGGAAGAAAAAAATTAAAGTCTTGTGGTTTGGGATAATGACAGGGAAGATCACTCACCAATTACTATCACAGGCAAAACAGACTTGACTTGGGGAAAACATTTGAATTTATTGCCAATCAAATCAAAACAGGATAATGAGAAAGCCCCCAAATTTCATAACACCTTTCCCCCACCTTTCCCTTCCTGGGGTCAACCTAACCCCCCCAATTCTTTATCTCCTCCCCACAGTGGTGCAAAGGGATAGGGGGTGGGGGTTATGGATGTTGTCCTGTTCATCATGCATTGTCTCTGCTACTCCTTCTCCCTCAGGAGGACTCCTCACACACTTCCCCTGCTCCAGCATGGGGTCTCTCACACAGAAGACAGTCCTCCATGAACATGAGTCCTCCCCATGGGCTGCAGTTCTTCATGACCTGCTCCAGCTTGGCTTTCCCATGGGTCACAGTCTCCTTTGGGCATCCACCTGCTCCGGCATTGTGTTCCCCATGGGCTGCAGGTGCTTCACCATGGTCCTCCATTGGCTGCAGGGGCACAGCTGCCTCACCGTGGTGCACAACATGGGCTGCAGGGGAATCTCAGCTCTGGTGCCTGGAGCACCTCCTCCCTCTTCTTCACTGACATTGGTGTCTGCAGAGCTATTTCTCTACATGGTTTCACTCCTCTCTTCACTGCTGCTGTTACACAGCAGATTTTCCATTTCTTATATCTGTTATCCCATCATCACTGATGGGCTTGGCCTTGGCCAGACGCAGATCTATCCTGGAGCTGACTGGCATTGGCTCTGCTGGACACAGGGGAAACTTCTGGCAGCTTCTCACAGAAGCCACCCGTGTACCCTCCCCACTGCCTAAATCTTGTCACACAAACCCAATGCAATGGTACTTCATATTAAAAACAGATTGTGAGAGAGGCTCTAACCTTTGTGTCTCTGAACACTAAGACCAAATTCTAGCCCAAGACCTAGTCTTGGACTGAACCTTATTCCCAAACAGGTATAAATGGCCTAGACCTTATTTTGAACACCACAGTTTGCCAGCTTTCTAAAATTTGTCTCTCTTCTAGCTCTAAACAAGGTAGTGGGCTGAGCTTTAGCCCAAGACCCACAGATGTGTTAGAAAGTGTAAACCTGGGAGAGGTATATGTGAGCATTACTTACGTGCTTCTTATATTATTGAAACTGATATGTTTATGTTTTTTGTTCCATTTAAAGTTACGTATTTATGTGTCTGCACAGTTCTGATTTTTCTCTGTACTGTTCTTATCTGCCAAATTTATGTTGTCAGCAAATTACATTAACAAAGTGATATTTTGCTGCCCAGATTATCAATGAAAACATTAAGAACTCACTGTAAATTATTATCTTTAGAAGCCTAAAGAAAAGAAACCCAGCAACTCATTTTTCAGCATGACTCACAGTGTTCCAAACAATTAGATCAGTTTCTACTCACCTTAATTAAATAATCTGAATCTTAAGATCATTAACCCCTTTGTTTCCTTCCTAATTATGATTGTTTCCATGTTCATATCCTCATCTCCAATGACTACATTATCTTTATCCCTAGGAATAGAGGAAAACAAGTTGGAACTGTGGTTGGAATTGTGATTCATTGTAACATAGCAATACAACGTTATTATTTTTTTAAACATAAAGTTGGCCAGAGTTGCTGTGGACTCTTCATCCTTAAGAGATGCTCAAGAATCAACAAGACATGGCCCTGAGCAATTTGCTCTGATTAGATTTGCTTTGAGTTGGTGCTGCAGGGCATGAATAGTGGACAATGACCTCTGGAAGTGCATTTCAAATCCAAATATTTAATGATTTTCTTTTTAGCATCATGATCCTTACTGAAATCAGAAGCTAATGCATCTTAATGGGTTTTTTATTTCTATTCTGTTCTCTCATCACAATTGTACTTCTTGTTCTCCTTCGTGTATAACATTGAAGTGCTTGTACTGTATTTGAAACATGTTTTTGCTTTCTCATTTATAAATGGTGTGGAAACATAAATACAGTTATATGGGCATCATGTGTTCCTAAGACAGTACTGTCTTATGAAGTAAGTAACAGCAAAATAATGATTCATGAAGTCAGAACTTGAACCATCAAACTGAGAAAGACAGTAGTTGTTGAAATAATTCACAGAAAGGTAAGGTTTAAAATAAAAGACTGTAGAAATTAATAATCCTTCCATGTCATAGAAATCAAACTTCTTTGGCAAATCAGATTTATATCTATATGTGAGTCTCACTTTTTGCATAAAGATATGAAGAAATTCTTAAAAGATAATAAAGTGCTTCTGTGAAAGAAAAGGTCAAGAGACACTAAGGAAACCAGTTGTACAAGATATTGCACTTATTAAATCCTGAAGCTTTTTCTCAGAAGCTTTGGCTGTCTGTGATTCTGCAGACTGCAGGAGGAGCAGAAACAAAGTTTGTGAAAATATGACTAAACAAATGTCCTTGCAATTTTTCTTGTTATCAGAAGTACAGAATGAACTTAAGAGTTCTTGAGGTAGTCTGATAACAAAAAATGGCAATTATTTCTGTTAACATCCTGGTAAAAAATCCCATCAGGCTGTTGGGCTCTCAGAATTGGTGCTGAATACCTGAACTTGGCTCTGTCTTGTCAATCACTCACTTTTATTTGTTATCCATCAAAGTCTTCCTCTGACTGTTCCCCTTTGTAGCAAAATTATGCCTTGGGAGATTTTACCATAATCTCACTGGGCCAAATAGACCTGCTTACACAGAGATTGCTACTCTGCTGCTATTTAGAAAATTGACAGTTCAACATCATTGCAACCAGCACAAATCATCCAAGACAAAGATTGAATACTTAGGATACAATACAGACATTCAGCTAATTTTACATTACCTGCAATCATTTAAAGAATTGGGCCAAAATATTTTTCTTGCACAAAATATCCTTCCAACTAATCATGCTTATTTAAAACATGGGCATATGTTTACAGAGAAATCAATTTTTTTGTCACATCTTACTTAGTCTGAACTTTAACTATGAACATTTTCACAGCTCCAGGGAGAATTCTCTTCAAGCTCCATGACAAATTGAAAATACTTACTAGCAGTTTCATCCTGCTATAACCTCTTAGTCATAGGAATTCTCTTTTAACTTTATTCTTCAGCTTGATATATGTCCCAGAAGGTTTTTTCACAACCATCTTCCAATCAAAATCTCACAATCCTTTCAAATTCTTCTAAAAAGTCTGTGATATCACAGAAATATATTAGATTACCTCAGAAAGGACCTCAGACTATCGTGGTCAGATACAGACATGTTTGAGTTCCTTATGGAATTGTAAGAATGCCATCTTTCTTATCATCTAAGTCTTTTGCTTCTGAATATATTTTGTCCCATTAATCAGAGTTAATTAGTTCATGATCAGGCACTTGCAAGATTAATTGTGATAGAGGGACAGATGTCAAGAGCTGGATTTCTTTTGCTAAAGTTCTGCTTGTTTACAAGGAATGTACATGAAGGTGTTTTCTTGCGTATATTAAACAGGCAATTTCTTTGCTTTCAAATGTCACATCTGAACATTTTGTCAGTCTGGGACTGAGAAGCTCTAATTTTTGCTGCTTCTTGAAACCTATTTATTTTTTGAAGGATTGTACCATTGCCTCAAATGCCTATGGATATCCATCAGTGTAGTGTCCTAACTTCTGATCAGGATCCTGTTGCTTTGAGTGGTGTTTTGAGTTATTCTCTGTGGACAGACTTGATTGCTAGTTCCATTGACCTAACACATCCACCATCTGTGAATAAGCCTGTTATTCTGTATTTAGCCAATGACCCACTGCATGGAAGCTGTTATTACCTTCCAACCCTATTTTAGACAGCACATTACTCAAACACAGCTCTTACAATTAACTTATTTAAAACATCTCTTTACCTGACCTGAGGCCTGAGTCTCATGGAAAATTTTTCCACCCTCACTAGGTTACTGAAACCTCTGTAAACAGCAGGATACATTGAATGAGTCACTCCAGTTTGATCCCTCCTGTGAAATTTTACACTTCTATGCTAATTGGTATGAATAATTTATTTCATCTTTTTTTGTTCCAACATCCAGTCACTGATAATTCAGCAGATACTGAATTTCACTGCAAACTAAAATGGAACTGCATAATAAAAAATCTTTCTGTATCTCTGCTAAATTAATCTAGATTCTGGTTCAGAAAAACTAAAAAAGTTAAAAATTATTGCCCATAATGTTCAAACATTTTATGCTTGTAGATGGACACAAATTCAGCAGCTAACCCAAGTAGGTTTTGCCAGCTACTACCTTCCTTCACATGCACTAGGTTATGTTTTCTTAGTTGTTCCAGACGGTGTGATACTGTCAATTTGCCAGTGTTTATTTAAACAACATGTTGAAGAAGGTTCATGTAACTTGACATGACTGTGGAGGGCTTTATCCTGCCCAAAACCAGGTGTGTGATGGCTAGCTATTGCTCAATATCCCCCCAAATTTATTAAGAACCTAATAAAGCATTTATACTTTAAATGTGTCTTTCAGAGCAATGGATAATTTTCTCATGTTTTATCTAATTTATCCTGCAAAAACCACAACACGTCTTCATTTGTTTTGTATAGATTAGAGACATTTTCTTTCCCCTCATTCGGCTATTTTTAAAAATTCTATTATAGAAGTTCTAGAGTCCATGAGGATGTTTAGAAATAAGTGTACATAGCTATATGTAAACAGTAGCAGTCCTAAATTCAATGGATCAGAAAAGTTTCTTGTTTTATAATATAGTTTAATGGAGAAGTTAGAAATTTTTGTCTCCTTCTTTCCATCATCTGCTAATAATAATAATAAAAAATGTATGGAAACAGCATATTTTTTCCTCTCAAAAAAAAAAAAGGTTTTTTTTTCCTCATAATGTCCTCAGTATCATAAATCAGAATATGTTACAATGTCACAGAGAGATCGTGGTAGGCACTGAGTTGCAGTGCTCAGTATAACCCCTTAAGTGCAAGAGCACAGTAAAGTAATGGGGTGTGGAAGCTGCAGCAAGTCAGCAGTTGTGGAAATGCTAGACATATTTCACCAGGGGCACAAGCACAAGCTCCTAAGGGATAGGCTGAGGGCTCCTGTCCTGGAATACAGCATAGATGTGTCTAATTCTGCCCCACATTTGTTGTCTCTGACAATTTGTGTCATTCTGGGATGTGCTAGACAATTCCTCTCATGGTTACGATAAGAACATTGCTCTGAGGAGCGCTGGATGGCAATGTACATCTTGACCATTTAGAGGCACAGTAACATCCCTAGTTACCATGGCAATCAGTAAACTACTGTCAGCATGGACTTGCTTCTCCCCACTTTTAGGAACTCTGCTCTTGCTAAACTCCCAGCACAAGGTCGTATAGATTGAAAGCACAAGGTCGTATATGCCCCGAAAGTGACAGGCAGCGATACAACCCCATTTTGAGAGGCCACGGGTGTCTTTGGGACTTCTCTAAATCCAGAGAAAAATTACTCAAAAACCTCTGCAACATCAGCTGTGTGAGAACAGGAATATGCTGACATTCTAAACAAAATCTCGGACTACTCCTTGAAAATCTCAAAAATGTTACGCCGTTGGTAGGTGCAGCAAATGTATTAGAGGTCAGGTGCTGTGTCAAAAGGGAAATTATTAATCTCTGAACTGCTCTAACACAATGCTGTTGCTGGCATTCAAATATTGGCAGAAACTGAGGCACATTTCCTGTATTTAAATTGTGCAGTGGAGAACTGGTAACCATTATCGTCAGTTAATGTAACACTCTGGTCTGTCTCAATTTCCTGAGATATAAGATTGTATTGCTACTTGTACTCAAGAATGACAATTTTATTGACTTTTTAGTGGTACAAAATTATAGTCCTGGAGACTTAAAGTCCCACTTAGCTCCTACATACTCTTTTGTTTGAAGTCTGAGTAAACTCTGAAATTGTTCAATAAAGAGATATATAATCATTTTTCAGTCTAAAAAATGTTAAGAAATCTGTGGAGAGATTTAGTGCAGCTGGTGTGAATGAAAATCTTTCTGCTGATGATGGTGTGATCTAGGCAGGATGCCAACCTTGACTTTCTCCCAGTGAGAGCTTTATTGACTTGTTATCAAAACTGGTCTTTACTTAAGCCAAAGCTCAGAGCAACAATTCCATCTGTGATTTGAAACCTTGACTATTCATTTTGCCCACAGAGCTCAGCTGCAAAGTGATATGGAATAAAAAGATTAAAACTCTCTTTTTCCTATTACCCCCCTCACCAGAGATTAAAAGGCAGCCAGGCAGCCAGTTGATTTGACATTCATCTGCACATCTTGGGGACCCGAGAGTCAAAGCTTTATTGTTTATCATGATAAAAACATTGATCAAAAACTAGGTAGCACTTAATAGTCTTAAGAAAAATATAAATAACAATAAATGAAAAAGAGAAAAAAAAGTATTATTTGATGTCACTCTGAATTAAGGAGATATTTTCCCCCAGTATTAAATATTAATAGCAGATATTTTTAATATTTCTATTAAATCAAATCATAGTAAGATAAAATATTAAAATAAAGATAAATATTAAAATAAAGGGATGTAAAAGGGTCTTTAACAGTTTTTCAGTGTGTCTGAACTGGTTTTGGCAACCCAGATTTCGACCTATCCAATAACTTGGTTTTCAATTGCATTTAACCCCTTTATTGTTGGGTATTGGGAGGGGGGGGAAAGAGGAGGAGGATTTTCTTTTTAATTAACTGATCTAGATATATTAGCTCCAAAGGAAAAAAATAAGTGTGTCTCACTGTGTCCAAGTTTTTGTGATGGCCATCATTCACCCAGCAGTAAACAACCACTTGCACTGCTCACATGCAATAAAAACCTTGTATTTTGTCTCTGCAAGGGAGCTAAATGAGAGCTTTAATCCTCTACTGCTTTAGTGCAACAGTGGTAGTTATTTATAGAACTGCTCTGGTGATGGGTGGGCATTACAGATGGCTCTGTCTCACCACAGAACTAAATTAAGTAATTTGTTTCTGAAGGGGAGGTTTATTTATTAACCTCAATAAAGTTAATCTTGCTTTCGTCTAGAGCTCAACACACAAGTCTAATCCAATGGGTTCATTTCACTTCTCTATGATTTTGTATCTTTAAATCCCTAGGTTTGTTTCTCTTTACATCCTTTATGTCTAAATGTAACTCTCATTTCAGACCCCGCTGCTTCAGGCGTATTTTTTCGGTGTCTTTTTCTGTGAGTGTTTTGCTTTAACTGCCTGCTAACCAGTCAGAAACCCTTAAATGTCATGGAAATAGCCTCATGGATGATCTCCTTTCACCAGAGAGCCTGTTGCATTGGAATGGAGGATGGAAGCAGTCCTGCCACCCCTGGAGACCTCCAGCAGTTTTCTGCTACCAGCTGCTTTGGTGGTGTGCATTCGGGACTGCTGCCATGGTTACTCCTGTGACCAAACACTGCTGAAGCTGCTATTGCAAAGTGGCATTGTGGTAGCCAGGTCTTCTCCTACCCTGCTGAGGCAGGAAAATCTGATCTTTCCCACATCTTCATGATTCTGACTGACAGCATGGCATCCATAGTGCTGCTCTGCATACTCCTAGTGTGTCACTTACCTTATTAACTTCAGGAACAGAAAAAATTAAAATGATACCTGAGCCTTTATCCAGAGCAGCATTATCATACAACATCATGAGCAAAATCCATACACAAAGGTCATTAAGGAAGGAAAAAACACCAAAGTCTACTGAAATTCCTCACTCTATGTATCTCTTAATACCACACTACAGGTAAATCACATGCTGACTAAATATTTTTGTACGAAGTCTCAGGAATTGGTCCCTACAATAGAAATTCATGTGAAGTGAAGATGGCTTGAGGAAACAATAGGGCCTCATTGCTGCAGGTGTTAGTACAGTTCTTGATGTGACCATGAGAAGTTCACAAACCAGGACAACATGGTTTGCAATCAGTCGCTCCTAGCATAAATATAAAATTTTATTTCATAGCTCACCAGAACTATCAGAAGTGCTGCCTTCTTGCAGAAAACCAATTTCACAAAAAACTTTATTGCAAACTAATCTGAAGCTGTGAAACATACCTATGCCATGCAGATACTTGAGCCCCTTACCTAGTCTGGTAACCAAATACTGCAGTTGTTGGGCACCTGGAGACATTAATTTCTATAAGCAATCTGCCTGTCTAGATACATGTATTCAAGATATTTCTGCTTTTTTTGCCTCTTTTTCCTTTTTGGAAAAAGAGTATTTGTTCAAAATGCTAAATTGTGTAATCTTGCCTTACATATTGAACTCTTTCTTTTACTTCCACAATAATTTTTCAGGTCTTATGTTCACTATAAGAATTAATTCAAGGATTTATTGAATGTTTAAAGGTATAGTAGGGAAAGCAGACATTTTCTTTTAGTAATATTATGATTCCTGAATCTAGGTCTTCTGCGGAAAATGAATCTTGTCCTCATAGATTATATGCAGGGTGCAATTTTACAGGAAATTGCATTTTTTATTATTTTAAATATTTAGTTCATAAAATAGTACCATCTTTTTTTTTAATTTGGTAGTAATTTGTTGACACTCTAGGAAGAACCAGGAATTCTCTATATTGTCAGTAAGACACTGATGTCTGCCCAGAACAAATATGATCCACAATCTGTTATATTCCTCCAAACCCCAGGCAGTTTATAGCACATAGAATGAGATTCCCTTGCCCTTTGCAAGAAGAATACTTTGCAAAGGTGCCTGTTTTTGTCCAGTAGCTGTGAAAGGAATGTCTTACCATCTTGCTAGGCCTAAATTCTAGATGTCTAAACCAGAGCAGAAAAATCTGTTCCTAAGAGTAGAACAGCTCAGTTTTTCCAAAAGCCAAGAGGAATTCCATGAGTGTGCTTACAAAGAAATATGTCTTCTGTATTTTTCTACATTCTAGTTCTGTGTTTAACCTGTCACCTTGGTCTTTGGGCTGTATATAAGAAATATAGTTGGGGCTGTTTTAAAAATTTTAAGTGATCACTGTGTTGCTATGGAAAATGCCCTTTGTGGTTGAATGTATTTGGGTGACACACAGCAAGCAATTTCCATTGCATCTGTTGTTAATCACTCATATTTGAGCTAATTCCAGCCTGTCTTCATACCTTCATTTAGTTTCTAAAGAAAGGAAGTTATACATTATTCAGTTATAAAAACTGTAATGTAGTTTAGATATTACAATGTTTTAATGTTTTGCTGTATTGGTGGCTTGTTACTGCCATACCAGAATGAGGAACAACTAAAATTTTATCCTACCTTATTAAATTTATATTTGAGGTAAGTTTCTACTTAAAATTTATTTCTATTGGTTCTATAACAAACCTCACAATTTTTCCAGGTACACAGGAACTGTTAATTTCTATTGAGTATTCAGGAGGGTCTTTATGTGCCAGAAACTCAATGTCGTCAATGGAAAGTTTCTGAGTCCACTTTTTTTTATTGTATTAAACAGGAGGTTTTTTTCTGTTCCGAAGATCACAGCTCAAGACCCAGACTACCATGACCTCTTATGCAATAGCATAAAGTCATTTTTGCCAGAGGAAAAATGAATCAATGTTGTGCTTTACATATTAATTTTAGTCATACTTGTTCTGCCATATAAAACACTGTGACAATCAAAGTCATTTATGTTCTGATTGCTTAAGTGGAATCCACTTAACCCTGCCAGTGATTTTTAGTCATGGTCTAGCTATTGTAAAAATTTCTTGAATACCAAAATGTTACCTTGATCACATATAACCAGCATTTTTTTTCTTACAAATATAGGATAACCATAGAAGAATATTTGAGAAGATTATGCATACATTTAAAGATGTTTTAGGTTTTTTTAGATTAATTGAGTGCAGAAATTTGTTGGAAGATGAAAAGTAAAAAATTTCAGGTGAAAGCTAACATTTTTTTTTTAATTATTTCAGCTGCTTTTAATGATGTTTACTACTCAGAACTAACCTTCTATACATCTGTAATCTGCATAATGAGGTAATCCTAACCCCTGTCTTCTAAAAGTCAGCACAAGGTTTGCTCTTGATGTCAGTAGCAATAAACAAGAGCCTGAGTAGAGCAGTTTTGTTTGGAAATACAGTTTGATCCTCCAAGACTTGCCCTCAACTTTTGTCAGTAAATTAAGTCCCTGGATGGGCTATAATGAGAAAGTGCATCTGTCCTGCAGGAATTACCCAAACCTTCTTCCAATCTGTTCTCTATGGATTTGATGGTCCTGCACAATTCCAAAAAGGCCGTTTTCCTGCTGACCATGAAATTGTACTTGAACAAGTCCTGCAGCTTAGATGGTGACAGCCTCTACTGGGACCATGAACAGGGCATCATGACTCTGTCACTATCTTCTCAGTATTATTTGTTCCCATTCTTATGAGAAGGACTGTTCTGCTGAAAAATAAAAGAATGCAGCCAGGCTATATAGTAATGTAATTTCCACATTTCCTGAGTATCAAAATATAGATAAGTAGATTGTGCCTGGGAGGCATTAATTAGATTCTTGTGATAGGTGCCACGGTTTTACTGAGTGCTTTGTGCTCTATGTATTTATTTATTTGCTCTGAAGTTCCTAGTTAAGCCTCAGACACTTTTCCTACAATCCTCTTGTGCATAATTACATAGTAATAGATAATTCCAAAGCAAAATCCTGGTCCTGTCACAAAATCCAGGATGTCACACACAAAAATTAGGTCAATTGCCTCAGTTGTCAGCAAGCCAAGCTAAAACAGCCTGAGCCCTGAGCTTTTGACCTGGCCCTAGATATGCTTTTAACATCTCAATATGTGTGCTACTTTCTATCTTCATCAGCATCAAATAATAACCAAAGGTGGGCCAAGTTTTGTTGTTCAGGTGTGAGATCCAAGGGACACCCAGCAATCTGGTAGGTGCTCAGACTGCACATCAGGGCTGACAGAGCTCCTCATGAGCAGGTACTCATGGAAGAAAACTTGACAAAGTGGAGGCAAGAGATAAATTGCAAGATTTTCAATGGGATTTTCACCTTCTTTTCCTGGATTTGATATCTAATACTTTGTATCCCCATAATAAAGACTTGTTGACACAAGCTTTAGAGCATAAATAAGTTTTCAGAAGTGAAGGAGAGTAACAATACTGGTTATTTAAATGCAGTTCTGCTTAAGTTTCCTTTAAAGACTAGGGAATATGAAACACCACCAGATTATTCACATATTAATCAAATATTTTGCTTATCTGATGTTTGCAAAGCTTAAATCTAAAAACAAGGGGAAAAAGCCTCAGAATGACCTTTATTCTCTTGAAAGACATTGCAGAATGACTTCAAAGTATGTTGTTCTGGTAGGAAGTCTACATTAATAATGAATTAGCTAAAGAGATAAAGCATTTATTGTGTCCATGCCTGTTATTTACAGCTGTGATATTTAGACATGTACCATGCCCTATCTAGAGCATTGTGAAGGTTGTGGAACAACCTTCTCAATGATCAACAAATTAAAATAATATTAGGCCATTACAGAAACTTACATACACAATCCCTCTCCCCCTAAAGACTGATACGCATTTGTTCTATCTTTCCTCCAAAATCAGTATTTCCTGGAGACATAAAAAGATTATGTCCCTATAATCCATGGCAAACAATTTTCCTTCAAGCCCACTCTACTGTCAGATGCACTGTAATCCTTCTTTCACTTTATCAAATATAATCCTACTTCTACATTAGATACCATAATGCAGCTGTGCTGCTGCTGGTGCTGCTAGGACACAACTGCCTTCCCCCACTAGCTTCATCTCTAACACAAAGAAATCTCCTGGCAGCTGTGGCACAGGTTAACTCTGCAGCCCACATTTCATTTTTATCAGTTGGAGCAACTCCAAGCAAAACAGATCAGGTGAAAACATGTTTATATTCATTTTAATGAACCAGACCTAGGTTTGTCTGTTATTAACATTTCAAACTACCTGGTTTGTCCTAATGCAGAGGAATGCATGCCTTCTGTAGTATTTGTGTTTTGGATTTTGCTTTCTTGCTATAAATTACAGTAAAGAGTGCAAGATTGAAAACATATGCTCTGCTGTAATTTAATATGAGGAATTTGTTGTCATTCACAAACCATTAATGTTGAATTCACTGTATTAGCAGGTCATCAATGTATTACCATCCAATATTCAATTTTCTATCTCAAGTTATTCTTTATTAAAATATGAAGTGATTCACTGTACAGCAGGCAGTTTGCCAGGCAAGAAGTTATTAAATCAAATGCAGGAGGCATAGATTTAATTGTACTAGCCTCTTTTGTGCTGTGATTAGTGGCAAGGTTTGTCAGAGCACCTGCTTTAGCGTTCATGTGACTTACAGCCCAAAATGCTCTGAGCCCCTCAGCAAGGTTTCATCGAGATAGCTGCTTTTCAAAGACATCTGACTTTTGTTTGTTTACTTGAGACCTGCAAAACTCCTGTGCTGCATTAATTTTTACATACAGAAATGGCAGCCACCTTCAGTGCTGTCAAAAAGATATATTCCCTGTCTGACTCAGAGCATGGCTATAATAATAGGATTTCTTATTTTTTAACTACTAGGATTTTTATGTGAGGATCTCGTTATGTGCTCTGCCTGCTTGATCTCCTGCTGCAAAAGAAAAATAGCATGGAGTGTTTTTCTTTCTCAGAAATTTGATTACATTATCCAGAACTTGACATCATTGAAACAATTTGCTCTAATCAGAACAACCATTTCTGTACTTATGTTTTCTCTCTTCCCCTTGACTTTAGACACTGCAAGCTGAAAAGTGTCTCATGCTTTACTAGAGGACCCAGGGAATACTGAAAACCAGCCATTCAGTATTGCTGTCATGTATCCTGTGAAACAGGTGCTGTCAAGAGGGGGAGCACGTCATGGGCAGCAGTACACTGACAGATAAATGTGACAGTAGTAGGAGGATATCTTTCTGTTCCTTGAAGTCAAAGGAGATCCATCAGTGAGAAATCCATAAGGAAATTAGCAAAAAAGCACCAGTGGGGTCTCAGAGACAGAGACATACAACCAGGCTATGAAAGCACCTACATTAAGGAGACAGACTGATGAGGAGAGCACGCAGAGAATGCAGATTACTTGGAAGTCACAGAAACAGAGAAAATGGAAATTTTGATCATTGCTGGCCATGGTCTGTTCAGTGATGAATGGCATGAAAAGAGGATTCTCTTCCAGTATAGCAGCTAGACGGTAACAAGGTGGTAGAGGCAAGCTTAAAACAGTTTCTTTTTTTCTTACACAAGAAGCTGTAAATCTCCATGCTTAAGGACGTGAATGTTAGAAGTTTGTATTGACTGAAGGGAGGGCTTGATGGGTTTCTGAAGAACAAATCATCTGTGTTAAAAAGAATATAGAGAAAATAGCAAAGACAGTATCTAAATGTGGTTAGAGATTAGAGGGTCATTGAGAAACACATTGCATTGCTCTTCCCACTCTTATTAGTCTTTCATGAGCATCAACATTTGTCTGGTGTCAGCAACAGGATTCTGGATTTATAGGAAACTTGAATCTGGTCCAAGAGAGCAACTTCATCTTCTGCATATGAACATCATAGATGTTTACCATGGATTTCAGAAAACATGCAAAACTAATGAAATTTAATTAATTTCAAACAACAGACTCACAAAACGTTTGCTTAGCTGGTCATTTCAGAAATCAATCAAATTCAATGAGTTAACTTTAATGATTTTCCTTCTGAAATTACTTCTGAAGTGTTGACTTTTTCATTCTCTTTTGAAAAAAAATCTACACCATGCAAGTGATACAAGGCTTATCTTGGTGACTGTGATTAGCTGTGATGGGTTGGAAGTTAATTAGAAAGTTTAATTGGATTTGATAAATGTCTGCATTTCACCGGTTGTTAATCCTGATGAAACATTGATATGTAAACCAAGTCTACTACCAAGTCCTGCAGGTGACAGCACATAACTGTCACTGCCACTTACATACACATTCTCAGAACCACCCATATTTAACAAACTCGTTTCAGGCACTTGTCTCAGGTGCTCACAAGTGTTCAGGAGCACTGCACATTAAACAGGGTTGCCTCAGTGATTGCTCCCCTTCTTGCAAACCTGTGACAAGAGAATGAGCGGCACCTGCATTCCTGACTCATGTGACATACTTGTATAAAGTTGATACCTATATCACACCACCCAAGGCACACCCTGAAGTCACAGAACGGCAACACAGAGATGCTGTTGTGCTACCCCATTGCTAAACCACCACCAGACAAGATCAGGACACGTAGAAAGGGAAGGCCTATAATATCATGGTCCCCATAACCAGTCCCACGCCATGTTTTGCACAGTCCATTATGCTCTTTTCATTGGGTTTCTCTGTTCAGAAGAGAAGTGCAGTGTTGTCATAAATGAGAGCAGAGCACCTTGGGTAGAAATTAGGTGAGGAGGGAGGAGAACCTCCTTTGCCACAGGAGGTCTCAACACCTTCCTCTGCATCAGGAGGTCAAGTTCCCTACAGGGATCACACATGATCAGGGAGGTCTGCAGATGTCCCCGTCCACAAGCCTCAGAAATCCCACTGGGTCTTCTCACCACAAATGTTAACACTTCTGTTACGCTTGGAGTTAAGCATGATTCTCTTTGGAACTGTGTGCTGTGACAGAGCCTGATGATTTTGCCTTTCACAGCTGCAGGAACATTTTGTCACTGCTCATGTTTAGGGAAGAAGCTGAAATGGTCTCCTTCCTGTCCTAGGGTGACATTATGGTGCTTGTATCCCCAGTCGTGTGTTCTGTTTATGCCTGATATTATGTTCTGCGCCTTCAGGACTGACTCTGAAAGTGAAGGATTGTTTTGTCTTGTTATCAGCCGGCTCACCTCCCCCCATGGCCTGTGTCTAGGAGAGGCTTGGCTTGCTGGCTTGCTTGCTTTCGCTTTGCTTTTGCTTGTGGTTTTGCTTATTAGTTAGTTTAGCTAGGCAGTCCAATTTTTACCCTGGACTGGTTTTTTCCCTTCCCTTTCCCTTTCCTGAATATCATCCTAACCTGCTCCGGACTGGGACCTGGAAACACCAAGAAACACTGAGAGTCTGCATTTTGTGACCTGCAGCAGCCATCCCCAGTGCTGGAGACCGAGAACTGAGTGACCACTCCCAGGAGAGACTTTCTGAATTTGTCATCTCTTCAGAGTGGTGAAAGAGTTTTGTCATCTGGTGTTGTTTTTTGTACTGGGGAGAGTTTTGCTTGTTGAATAAACAGGTTTTTTTCCCACTTCTCTCCAAGGAAATTCTTCCTGAACCAGGTGGGGGAGGGGCCGTGGGGGGTTTGCTTTTTGGGGGCTCCTCCTGGAGGTTTTCTCCCCAGTTTGCCCTAAACTAGAACACTTCACCATCCCATATCTCTCCTCTTGAATCAGAGATATTGAACTTGCTTCAGAGGTCAAAAAAGAAGAGTCAACATTTCTGAAAGCCTGGCCTAGATTTTTGCCAGATTTAAAGGTCAAGAATACCCTTTCTAACACTGATACAAGACTGGATTCATCTGATGTCAATACCATTGCTGGCCTGCACGCCTCAAAGCTGTGAAATTCAGGCACTAAATTTTATTTTCATTTCCATTTGGTCTTGAAGATTAGCAGGGAATTGCAATAATTTAGTACATGTTGGAATGCAATGGAACACATCCAAGAGGGAGGAATAAAATCCCTTCACGTCAGAGATAAAAGAAGCTCTTTTCAGTCACGGTTGTTGTCTTGGAAGCTAGAAATAGAAAGTCATCAGTGTCTTTTTTGTCCTGTTGTCATAAGGCAGATTTTCTAACTGATGTGAAATTCTTCTTTTATATACTTTGGGACTCAGAGCCCCGATTTATCTAATACTCAGCTTGTCTCAGCATGTGATATTGTAGATGAAATATAGATCTTCAGCATGAATCATTATTCTAAATCATAAAAAACATTCCTGTCAAAGGCAGTCTCCAAAGGCAAAATGAGAATGATGATGTTGTGCAGTTTTTACAACAAAACCCGTCAATACAACTTGCTTTGTAGAGCCTTGACTCGGGCTGTGGTTTTGCTTCTCTTGTCAATTCATCTGGCAGATATGAAAACAGCTGGGAAACTTTTTTTTGTTTTCAGTTTGCCTTCCTCAGTGCTGTATCCCTGGCCCATCAGTGAGGTTTAGGTGTTCCAGGGGGAAAGTGATAATCTTTCCAGCAAGTTTTCTGTATTAAGCAGTCTCCTCTCCCATCCAGTATTTATGAAATTAGTTCCTTTTCACTGTCACATTTAAGGCAGTTGGGCTGAAATATGGTTTAAGTATAATAGTGAATGTAAGCTCTTTGCTAGTATGTTTATTTTTTTCTTTACCAAGACCCAAAACTGTAGCATTTGCACAGATTTTACAGAGTGTATCTCTTCACAAAGGGATTCAGACACCACCATGAACCTCTCCTGCCCTACAGAAGTCAGATGTTCAAGGAGCCAGAGGACAGTGCTGAAGCAGGTTAGCCCAGCTCAGCCCTGAGGCATTCAGGCAAGAGCTCCACCAGTTCCAAGCAGGGGCAGAACAAATCTGCATCCACCATCCAGACAGATCCACTTTGAGAAATTTTATCAGTCTGCCAAAACCCAGTTTTTCAATTTGCTTAGTAGCACTCTGGATTTGGATTGTGTGCACTATAGAGACAGGAATTCACATTTCACATATTGTTTATTCTCAGTTAACAAAGAATTATTTACATTTAACTAGAGTTTGAATATAAGACTGGAATACTATTAGTGTTTAAAGGCCTTCATATTCTAAGACAAAAATTATTTTTCATACACTAAACTTGAGAATTTTTAGCAGTTCACAAGAAAATCCAGAGAAATATATGAAAGTATACAGCAAACCCAGCTATTGCATGCTTTAAAGATAGACCTTGAACACATCATGTTAATGTCACCAATAAAGACCTTAGGGTGATACTCAGGTTCTGTGTGGAAGGTAAATTCCTTATCTATGTTTGGATCTGAAAAATTTCTCTAATGATTTTTTTCTTCAGGTTTTTTGTTGTTTTGGGGTTTTTTGTTGTTGTTGTTTTTTGGTTTTAGCAAACTAGCATTTCCGAGATGTCTGTGAAGACAAAGCAACGCATAGATGTTACAGGGTAGAAAAGAAGGTAGGAGAAAAATCAAGGATCCAGGAAAGATGCAGGAACAGAACTGCAGGAGACGAAGTTAGCAGGTGGCTGCTGTCTCCTGCTTTATCATATATGTGTGATTTCTGCTGTTATATATGCTTAACAGAATTTAAAGAGTTATTTATATTTTAAGAAATATAGTATTGCTAATCTAAAAGAGTTTTTTATTATCGAATATACTTGTAGGTAATACTGTGAAAGTAGCTATATTTCAATTCCATCCAAACATCACTAGATGGCACTGAGAGCTCCAAAATTCTTGGTCACAAGCTGCAGTCATTAAAATAAATTATTTAGGCTTTATTGTATAAATGCTTCCTTAAGATTTATAAGATTTTTTTACCAAAAGCAAACCAGTTTTGAACACGCATTTACATAACATGTTATGACATACATTGGTTTCTAATTTTCTCAAATATCACTGTAGTAAATAAATAATTCATTTGTTGAAGGGATATGTATCATCCTTGCACTTATTGAATGTGGGCTGTAGCTTTTAAGTGCATCCCTACGGTTCTTGGATTATAAACTTGTTTAATAATTTTGGTATGTAGTAACATGGTAGTTTGAGCAATAGAATAGTTTAACAGAGATGGGATCATACTTAAATAGAAATAAAGAAAATGCTGAGAACAGAACTAAATAGCATCTTTCAAATCTGTTCTAGTACTGAGAGTGCCAGCTCCCAAAGGCTGAGTGAGGAGAGTCTGATTAAAATCCAGGCCCAGTTTCACCAGAGGAAGTGATGTGACCTTGGACACTTTTATCTGAATCTCTCCATAGCTGCAAAGTTCACATAAGCTGAAAGTAAGATACAGGCTTCTTTTTCATCAGCTTTCATTTGTCCCAAGCCGGAAGTTCACATATTTTTGGCTCATTTCTATTAAATTACTCTCCAGAGTTTTGTTGGCTTGAGGTATACAATTAGTGTTGACTTCTGTCTTTTAAATAGTAATAAATATGGACTATTTGGGGAAGATTTCACAAAACATCTGGGGATCAGTATAAATAAAGGATCATGACAGATATTTTTCAATAGCCAGTTTTAAAACTTTTCTGAAAGATCGATTAGTGTGCAGAGAAACTTGTCAGTAACTAAGAGGTGTGTCTGAGGAATATTCTTGCAATTTAAACAGTCATAGGATTTCAGGAAGGAAAAAAAATTTTCTTAAACCACACCATGAGGAACACGTGAAGCCTGTAGTAAGATGCCAACAAATGCCCTCATGTTGTCATGGCTTTTCTCTCTCCTGCTCTGTTCCTGCATATTTTTTATGCTTCTGGCTTATTAGATACAATATTTGAAATTTGTTTGTTACAGGGAGTGTTGTGCAGTTTCTGATACAGCACGGGTGTGGTGACCAGGTTTTCTGACCTTTCTGAATCTGCTGTGACTGTTTGGGGACCTTTATGATTGCTGTCATTGAATGATTACCTGCAATTGTAAGGTGCAAGCTTTGAAGATCTCTTTAACTCAGCTCCTAGTTTCACTCACTGTAGATATTAAATTATTTTACTGCAACACTAGGAGCTGCTTTTGGTAATAATAATTTCTCCCTCACAAATGAAACAAGGTTCCCTTTTGTTAAAATCTCACTATCCCCAGATCCTCCAAACTGAGGTGACCAAAATACGGTTCAAAGATTACCAGAACATCTTGACTGTGAGGATTTAAAACAGATAATATAGGATTTCTTACGTTCAAAAGAAATTACTTTATTTAAAATACTGTATCTTTATCATTAATTTATAAATGTTTTCTCTATTCCCCATGGGTGTAAATGTGAAAGAGCACATCAAGCTGATGTTCCAGTGCCACAGAGCTCAGAATCCCCTTCCCCATGGCCACAACCAGACCCATCAGGTCACAGCTGCCAAGTGGCCTCAAAAATCTCAGTGGTAAAGTTCTGAGGGGACGGGGAGGGTTGGGAGCAGAAAAGGGAGGGTGATATGTGTTGATAAGGATTTAAACATATATCCTCCAGGAAAACTATTATCTGTGGAAATTATTCTGGTTCCAAAGTCGAATTTTGATGGAAAGTTTAATGTATTCCAAAACTCTTTCCATGTATCCAGTACAAATGATATCAAATTATTTATGTTTTTTATATTAAAGTAATTAGCATTCTAAAGTAAGTGGCTTTGTGCTGGAAGGTGCTGCTGAATAGTACAGACCCACTATGGATTCACTCTAATCTGTGAGTCTGACAGGGACTATGAAGTTTTTAGTCTCTCGGAATAATGGAGGGTATGTTCTGGAGTGTGGAGTGCAAGGAGATGATTCTCAGCATTTTGGATAAATGACACTTACTTCTCCCATAGCAGATAAATTAATAGTCTCTTTTTCTGTTTTATCTCTTCTGCCCTCTAAGTTTAAATTCATTTCCAGACAAGTAGCACTACAATACCTACTACTTTCACAACCATGTACATAACTGCCAGTATCACACTATTGGTGATTATTGGTCACAAGTGTGGCACTCATAAAATGAGAACAACCTATTTACACTTAGCCCTCATGTGGCTGTGACCTCTGCAAAGGAAAAAGAAAATTCAGAATTCCCACGAGGCAAAGCAATTACAAGGAAAAGCCCTCAAATGTAATTTCATTATTTGCCCTGTAATATGCCAAACACCTGCTGGCTCCACAATGCTGGCTCCTGCAGGAGCTGAGTCAATTTGGCATTCTGGAGTGCTCAACATGTTTCAGGACAGGACCTGGCTGAGCCTGATACTCTGTATGAATAGACAAAATCACCAGTGATTGCAATCTTTAAAGGGAAATATTGCCTTTCATTGTATATAGATCTTATCACCTAAAGTGGGTGTAATTAGAAAAAATGCAAGTGGATATAATCAGCTTGGAATGTGCATTGGGCAGTTCTTGAACCAGCCTTGCAGCCTGACCCTAAGTTAAAATAGGTTATGGAAGCAATTTAAACTGTCTGAATTAAAGGAAAATTGTATAAGCAATCATATGAAAATCTTGAATCTTGAGGCTTGTTTTGGGAAAGATTTTCATTGTCAGACTTTCTCTCCCATAACTACACTTTCATGTAAACATTCAAAGCAACATCTATTAGTTAATTTATATTAATAATATAATAATAATAACCAAAACCCACTACAGACACAAACCAGACATGGAAAAAAACAATGTTCCCAGATGCTACAAGCTACTGTTTCTGTCTTTCCCTTGTATAAGTCTTAAATTCCTCTCAGCTTTTGCTAGAAAGATTCCACTTGTACCCTCACAGATGGAGACTTCTGCTTTTTTCAGGAAAAGATTAACAAATGAGTATTTGAATCTTAAATTTTTACAAGCCACAAATATTGCACACACAGGCAAAGTCTGACCAGTCTATTTTGGAGGACTGTAACAGTGTAATCAGCAATCAGCTAATGAAATGTTCAGAAATTTTTCCTTCCCCATGGATTCCTACTCCCAGTCTCCACATATAATTCAGTTCATTCCTAGCACTCATGCTAGTTAGAATTGTACTTAATTTACTCACTGTATCATAACGTTTCGTTAACCTCACTAGCAGCAACTCCCAATAGGATTTTATTTGTACTTTTTGATAACTGAAGCTTGTTCTGCTCATTTAAAAATTTTTTTCTGGTACAGTTTGGTGGAACTTATCCTGCTAGTTCAAGACCAAGTTACTATAGAGTATATTTTGTTTTCTTGCATATTTTAACAAAACTTGTTTCTTTAAATCGATAAAATTCCCTGTGACTTGTTTGGGCCACTAGCATATGTTTGTTTATTTTACATATAGTAGTTTTTTTTTTCCAGGACTAGACTTTCATAGATGGCAGCAGCCAATAAGCACAGGCCTCTGTTTCTTTTCCTTGTTGGCGCTGAGTTTTCTTAATATATTTTAATCTGATCACATATTTGTATTTGGACATTTGTATAGTTGGAATGCTCTTTTACAGTCCTGAAAAAGAGTTGCTTCTTCTTTTATACATATAAAATATAATATATATTTTATATATAAAACATATTATATAATATATATTATATATGTGCATTTATATATTTATACTCATATATATTTATACTTTTGAGTTCTTTCATTCAGAAAATGAGCAGCATATGTGTCCCTCTCTTCCTCTCCTGTTTTTACATGACTAAACAAGCCTGAATTTTTCATAATTGAGGCATTTAGAAAGAATATCTTAACATTGCCTATTGTTATGTGAGCCAAGCAGTAAGAGCTTCCCTCAGGTTGAATCAATTGCCTCAAAGCAAGGGAGCAGCTTACAGTCTGGAGAAATGAGCTCAGTCAATGGGTACCCATCTAGACTAATCCTTACAGGAAAAAACAAATAACATCCCCAAAGTTTTCTTCTGAATTTTGAAGACATTAGACAGGGCACTACTGAAGATCTTTAACCTGTTCTAGATTCACAGCCTTCTTCTGGAGTCGTGACTGGAAAGGAGATGCTGGTGTCTTCCTTGGTGTTCTCTGTGAAGGGATTCATATTCCCTCTTGGAGGCTCACATTCAGAGCTCATGGTTTGGATTGTTCTTCTCAGAAGCTGCCAGATCCAGTGGCCCATCCGAGGTGGGGCCACAGTTTCCTAGTCCCAGGTGCATCAAGTAGTGAGGCTGAGCATGTACCATGGGTGCACACACATGCACACAATACATATGCACATATCTGCATATAGAGACAGATATTTCTCTACATGGCTGGCCACACAGACAGAAGAAACTGCACTTAAGCAAGAAGAGCACAGAAGGCCTGATCCTGATCCTATTCCACTCTGATTAGGATAAAACCATAAGTGGAAAACATGTAAAAATATACACACATGACCTGTGGATCCCAGTCTCCCCTACTGCTGTCACTGAGACAGAGGCAACCCCAGGCTGCCACCACTGTCTGGTTGCTGGTGCTCTGACCTGCCACACACACCTCCTCACCACCCCTCCCCAAAACACCCCCCTATTGTGAGGATCAGGCACAGGGCACTACCAGGGCACTACACATTTTCTCTTCCCTTTTCTCCTCTATTTTTCCACACTTGTTTCTCCTCAAATGACCTTGATTTCTCCCTTTGCTCCACTTTTTGTTCCTCTCTTAAACATCTCACAATAAGTCTCTTGTATGTCAAAAATGTTTCTGCCAGCATTCCATAATGAATTCTACACCCTTGGAGGCAGGAATCCCCCTAGACTCCCAGTCTGTAAGGTGAACCTGGGAGAGCCTGTGGCAGTGGGGCTGGTAGCTCAGAGAGTAGATGTGCTTGGCTGGCACTGATTAGGTTACAGGGTTCCTCAGCCTTGCATTTCTCCCCTACCTCTTTATTTTTATGAAAATTAGCTTCAAATCAGATAACATAGAAGTTCCACTTTGCACTCATTAGTCCCACTTTGAAATCATTAGTCTAGGCTAAAGTGAGCCTCAGTCAATGGCCTTGCTCTTAGCTGAACCTTGCTGTCACCCAAGAGCAACCTGGGTCTTCTGGCAGCACAGTGATCCTAGATAAAACATCCACCTAACAGCAGAGGTCCTGGGTTTAAATTCCATTATGTCATCAGATCTTTACAAGTAGAACAATCTGTTCTCTTTTCAAAGCTTTATGTGCAGGTTAGAGCACAAACTGGAGGCCAGGTCATCTTCCAGGTCTAATCACTGACTCATCCTCACAATCCTCATCTGTCACCCCACTGCTTTGATGAACCCACCATCTTCAACCTATAACCAGAGTCTGGATGCTTTCCCAAGAGTTTAGGCTTGCAGCTTTAAACCCACTCCAGCAGAAGAAGATGCAGTACCTTCTTTCCGCTTGAATGTTCATCCTTGAACATCTGCACATAACGAAGGAAAATAGCACTGCCAGTACATGCTCCAGACACGTATTTGGAAGAGATCTATGTAGATATTACAACATATGTGCCTTCTGGACTGAGTGTCCATTTGAGAAACAGTCTTGTACAAATCATGATGTGGCTAATGTTAAACATTTCTTGAACTTTTGTAGATGCCTAAGTTATGAGGAAAAATTTCAGATACCTGGGGACTACTATACATGGGAAACTTGAATACCTGTGGACTTATAGCATCTTGAGGGTTAGATGGCAAGATGTTAATAGCTAGATTTTGGATGTTTACCTACGATGGAAATTTGAAACTAAGTGATTGAGACAGCCTATCCTTCTGTATTTATAAAGCCTACCTGGCACCTACATTTGTTGTGCGTCTACCTTACAACCCCGGTGGGTTCTCTGTGCCTCCTCACCTTTGCAGTCTAAACATAGGCTTTCAAGCACACACAGGAAACACGGTGCTCTGAGCCACAGTCCAACACATTTGCACACATATCTCCAAAATGGGCAGAACAAACATGTGCACCCAGCATCTGTTCCAAGAGACAACCACACCTCAGACAATAAGTCATGCAGTGAGTCAACACCTTAGCTGGATGTTACCTGTATTTCTAGAACTCAAGCATGAGTAAGTTGAGTGTAAGTTTTGGTTTACTGCAAGATAAATACACTCAACACTTCCAGATATACTGCTGGGTGTCTCCTAGGAAAGATTAAATAATCTCAGAAGTTCTACTGCAGTAGATTGTCATTAAAAAATAAATCCCCAGTTAATGTAAGCCCAGTAAAGGTTTATGTTATTTCTTCTAGCCAAGGTTCCCAGGACTTTTTGAATCCATTATTCAATAAAAGGTTCCTCACAGCCTTGTGAGAAAGACAGGCATTACTTTCCTTTATTTATACACTTTCTGTATAAATAAACTAGCTCAAGCAAGGTTAAATAACACCACGTAGCACGGGAAAGCTTTAATCCCAAATTACTGCAGTATCTACATTACTGGAAGAAAGGGTCAAAATTCCAATCCTATTTTATAATCAAAATGTATGAAATTACTTGTCTGAGAATTAATTATTAACATACAGAACTATCCTTCCTCCTACAGACAGCAAACCTATCTAATTAACCTGGGGTTCCTGCATTTCTAAGAAATACAAGGAAGGTAAGATGGATTTTGCTCTTTCCTATTAAACAAGTTCTTATAAAGAAGATGAGAGGTGTCACAGCTGTGCCTAAACACTCTGGACTAAGAGATAAGATTATCTCACCTGCAATTTAAAAAGCTACTGGTAACTGACTGGAGGTTTTCACTGCAAATGTGGTGTAAAACATATCAGCTCAGACTTCAGTATAGGTTAATAGAAGAAACAATGTTTTCCCTGACAAGTACCAGGTAAGGAGCAAGCACACTGGCAGTTCCCTTGGCTGACATGCAGTAACTTATTAAGGTTCAGAAACCCACTAGTCTACCTGAACCATTAGAGATAAACAACCTATCACCCTAATTAAAATGCAGCTCTGGAAGCTGCCCTTCAGCAGTAATGGAATGTGCAATGCTGACTCGAGTCTGTCCCATACAGGAGGGAGAATGATTATGCAAAGTCATGAGTTCACTTTATAGATGAGGGAGTAATATTAATGAAGGAGCTCTTGAAAATAGAGAAGCATGTGCAAAGCTTCTCTGAAGCAGGAAGAAGAGATTATATTGTCAGTGCTGAATAAAAGCTTACTATGTACTAACTGGGTTTATTCTTAGTGGACATTTTCAATGTATTTTTCTTTTCTGCATTCAGCTGCACCTACTATAAAGTATTATAAGAGCTTACATCACTTTTATTTTGCAATTGTGGAATAAGCCCTGGCATAAGCTGGCATAAGTTGGGTTGGCATAAGGTCACCTGTGTTCCACCAGTTTTTAGGGTGCTTTGAGACAGAGGTGAACAGGCAGCTGGATAGAGTGCAGGACTGCAGGGAAGGAAGGGGAGAAAGAAGAGTGTCACAGCCTGGAAGCCACTTTGTCCAGACAAGAACTGTGGGAAGCCAGGCCACCTATTCCTCTTGCTGCTGTCAGGGGGAGGGCACAGTGTCCTGGTAGTTGTTGCAGGACAAGTGGCTCTGGATAGGTAGCTAAGAAACTAGAGAGCAAAGGCACTAAACACTACTATAAGTGATTAAATAATGGCTCCATCTTTCTCCTGTATAAATCTACAGAAATTTTCCTATGTAAGCAAGAGGGGATTGGGAAGCTTTGGGAAGCAGAACATGTTGAGTAATTGCAACCTTACAACTGAAAGCCAATTTTGAAGTGGCCTCATGCTGCATGGCAATATCCTTTTGCTTTCTGTGCTGGCAGGATGGGTGCTGCAGAATGAAGTGCAAGCAGGCTGCATCCTAGAGTAATCTTCAGGGCACTGCACAGCCAGCAGTGGACAGAGGCCCAAGTAATCCATATGAAGCACTTTGCAAAACCTTTTAATTCAACTTATGTTTTTTTCTCTATTTGAGGGATTTTCTACCAATGGAGGGGATTTTTTTCTCTGTAATAGGGATTTTTTTTTTTTAAGTAGAATATTACTACAAAGTTCATTAATCACTCATCCCAAGCTTTCTGACAGCAATCTGCTTCATTCCATTCTTGGACTCTAATTGAAAAACAATGTAATTTAAAATTCCAGAAGCAGATTAAAATCAGCAGTTGTCAGAACTCCATTCTCTTTAGAAAAAAAATTTAAATGGTTACTAGCCACTACCTTACTCCAGTCATTTTTTTCCCTCTTCCCTACTGAATAATATGGTACTGAGAACACATATATTAGCACTCACAAGCAAAATGAAGATAAACATCCTGCAACAGATTTCAGAACTATCCTTGAGCTAGAAGCATGAAGAAGCAGATGAGACACTGAAATGCACTCTGAATTTAAATGGACACTTTAAAAATAATCTCTATTCAGGGCTAATATTGTGTGGAAAATTCACTAACAGCAAAATAGCTCAAGGAGAGGTCTCGTGAAAATAAGCAGAAGCCATGGAAACAAGGAAAGAAACAGTCCTGTAAAGACATTCTTCTTCCATTTCAAAACCTCTGCTTATCCCAGGGTTCATATGTTGCCACTGAATATAATGGCAGAACAGTTGCATCTGCATTTCCTCACTAAAGAGTTCTTTTTAATTCAGACTGCAGACAGCAAAAACAGTGGCAGCCTAAGAATGCTTCCTAAGGAAAGGGGAAGACAAGACATCAAGTACTACAACATTTGACTTAAACAAATCCAGAGAACAACCTCTCTTGACAACAGTCAAAATTCTTCAATAAGGTTGCACTGCCTAAAATGAGAGAATGTCAGGGTAATCTTTGCAAATAAAATAACCAAGGTTTTTTTCAGGTTTGTCTCTCTGTGGATGATCTGTGAAATTAATTTCACCCTGATAGCTGCAGTGGCGCCAACCACAATTATTCCTGGTTTGTATTTTCAGCTAGTTCTTTTGTCCAGCACCCACTTGCACACTGTGAACTTCAGCAAATAATACTTTGTGTGCATAGATCAGTGTGCAGGCCAGGCTCTGCTGGGTGGTGTGTAGGTCTTGTCAACAGCTTTCAGAAGGACACACAGTCAGAACAAGAAAGTGCCAAGAGTAGGGAATAATTAGTATGTCAGCCAGACCACTCTGGAAAAGTAGTTTTCTAAAACAAATCTGGCCTAATGTGCATCATCAGGACATGGCTTTACCCTAAGCAATATTTGAAGCAGCCGGTCTGTTCCTTCTGGGAAGAGACAAGAAAGGTGATGCAACATTCCACCCTTCCTTCCTGCAAGGCAGACATTCCCAGCTCTCTGTATACAAGACACAGAGATGCTTTGTCTAGGAAATGTCACCATAAAAAGCCAGATAGGTTAGCTCACAATTTTGCCACCACCGGTCTCGTGGCAGCTGGCAGAGATTATTGCTCATTTCCATCTTACAAAAAAGTATTTAGAAAGATGTCTTACCTTCACACAGCCAGTCATGAAAATTCTCAGAGAGGGCAATTGTTCAGACCTTTGAAAGGGGCTTCCAGGTGGGTAGTCAGCACAGCTTCCTTTGCTTTCTGTCCCAGATGGAATGACTGAGGCATCCAGTCTGTATCAGCTGGTTAAATGAGATTACAATACATTACAACAGTGGACTTTGCCCTTTTTTCACAACCTTGCCTCAATCAGATGTAATCAAACCTGTTGGTCTGTCCTAGAGTTGGTCTCATCTGGTTACAGCCCCATGTTCCCCCCTCAACTCATTCCCTTTTACATAATACAGAGATTTATTTTTGTGAAAGCATCTTTTCTGAAATTTAATCTCTTTGAGTACTGAGAGCTAAATTTTGCAAAGGGAAGGCAAATAAGAACATTTTAACAGGTAATAAAGTGATGATCAAGATCATGGGTTTTCTCATCAGGGATCCTTGTCTTGTGGTCGAATGATTTTGGATACTAATCATCCAAAATAGTGTGGTGTCTTGCATTCCAATGACAGAATGATTACTGTACAAATAATGCTTCAGGCTGTATGAAAGAATGTGGTTTAGTAGGTCATGCCCTTGAGAGATTTTTTAATGGGAAATAACGTTTATAGAACCAAGAATGAGTTAGTAAGATACTAATTCCGCCCGTGCTTCAGCAGTGAGAACACCCAAAGGCACACTAATAGGTAATTTTTGATTCTCTGAGCATAATTTTGCATCATGCTTAAGACTAAATTAGTTCACAGCATCTTCTTACACTTATATTTTGTAGGCATTACATGTATGATTAACCCTGATATTTCACAGGAGATAATGTGCCTCATGCCACAGGTCGACATTGCAAAATCTAGACTCTGCAGGAGCATCCTGATGACCAGGGACATTCTCTGTTTCTTGCTGTGTGAATCAACTAGTTCCACTTCAGCAAAAAGCAGGTTTGTGGTAATTTTAAAAGTCTCACACTTGAGAATTACCCAATACTGAAAATGACAAAAGCATCATTAGCCCTGAAGGCTTCAGCTCACAGATGGAGAGAGCTCTGATGCCATCTACAGAGGACACACAGGAGGGGATGAAATAGGCAGGCAGCTTCTGCATGATTTCAGGCCAAGCAGCAAGAGATTTGGCCAGAAATCTTTTGGATTTCTGGTATAAACTAGTGAGCCCTCATGTCTGACCCAGTGTGGTCCTGTTGGCAACCTGTAGTCAAATCTGGCATTCAGAACACTTCCATCTGGTGTCTTCCCTGGAGGAGATGCAATAGTCACTCAAGTATGAATGACACTTGAAGAGACAGATGCCTTTTCCAGAGGCTGTAAATGAGCTGCCACAGCACTGCTGCTGCTGCCTCTGGCAGATGAGGACGGGACCCAGAGACAGACCTTCCAGCCATAACTACCTTCTCCCAATTTCCCCTCACTGCCTACAGCAGTGATCTCCCTAAGACAGTCACAGAGTGCAGCTGTTACTGCTCTTGATGGTAAGAAATTGAGGCAGCAACAATTTCCAGGAGCTGACAGTGGCCAGTGGAAAAAAAAAAAAAAAGAAAATAATAGAAAAGAAGGATGCCAAAAAAAGATTAGTTATTTTAAAACTTCTGAGTGAACAAGTGGCCTTATCCCTGTTCAGATACAAGGGCCACAGGGCAAGATTTGAGGTGTATTTTTAAGCAGAAGGATCTATCCCTGGCACTCAGACATTTCTGAAGTGCCCTCACAGAGCTGAAACCCAGGCTTTGGACAGAAGACATGCTCTTTCCTTTGTCCGAACTCTACTGACCAGAGACCATCTTGGCTGTGGAGCCATCATACCTCAGCCTGGAGAAATGGAGAATAGAAACAGGCATAGCTCCGCCCCAGGGCTGTGGGGGTACATGAGAGAGTCTTGATACTGAACAGACTGAGCATAGAGGCAGTGTGACACAGACAGGAAAATGATAAGGTAGAAACACTGCGAAGCAGCTGGCAATGCTGGAGCTGCAGGGTGTAGTACCAGGAGGACACGCCAGGAGAATCACCAAGGCTCCTTTGCAGACAGCAGGCAGCTGGAAAGGGGTCTCCCTGAAAACAGCCCTGAGTCCAATATCTTTACAGTTGACAGCCATCTGAAGGCAGAAGGAAGAAAAACTCAAGGGTGTAAGGAACTTTCACTGGTAGGACTGTGTAACTTGCTATTATTAACATATGATAATTATTCGAGTCTTTCTAAACTTTCCTCAGGTAATGAAGGTTTTCCTGTCCCCTTGTCAAAGCATTCAGCACTTGTCAGTGATAATGTGTTTTCCATTAAATTTGGCTGGGGAGTCATTTAGCTTTCTCAGGTTTCCAAGTGACACTTGACTCAGTTTTGGTTTATATGTTTACTGAGGTTTCAATCCTGTTCTCAGTTTTGTCTTCCAAAGCCTAACGTTTTTTGTAATAATTACATTCATTACTCAGATCCTTATGCCCATGTGTTGTTCACACTTCTGGGTATAATTAACAGATTAGTCTGTGGGTGGAAAAGTGAGAGATAGGATGGCCCTTTTGTACACTCCTAAATGATAAGCAAAGCAATCTCTCTCTAGGTTATCCTTGAAAGGACATTTCATCCACTTCATAAATACTTTTAGGGAACATTCCAATATTTGTGGGAGAAAAAAATCACAAAAAAAAAAAAAAAGACAAATCAGTGTCAAGTGTTTATTTTTAGAAGAGATCACATACTGGAGTTCTTTCATAATGACTATTTCTATTGTACCAGATAACTGATGGAACATTAATCAGCTAATCTGCTGGCTTCTGTGTGCTAGAGTGGCATTTTCTCATGCTATTACTATTGATCCATTACCATCCCATTAGCTTAACAGAATTGACTTATGGAGCACTTTAGACATAGGAAAAGTAGATACTACACAAAAGTGCTCTCTATTTTTATTAACATACTAGAGCTAAATTCTCAAGGATTGACACCACTGATGTACGAGAAACTGTAACTTGTCTGCCACTTAGTCTTGTAGGTTTGTGACACACCTTATGCACATGGAGACGGTGCTAACCTGAAATGGGATGTCCACTGCTTGCAGTAGTATCTCTTGGTTTAATATTAACAGATAAATTAACTGTAGGGTTACAGAGCAGGTGGAGTCTAAGCACAGTATATTCTAAATTTAATGTTTACTGTTCTCAACAAGCCATTTTCCCTGTCAGTTCCTGCTCTAGCAGTCACAACAAAAAAAAAATGTCTAGTGAAGAACTTTTTACACAGCCTACTTTGGACAAATACTTTTGGAAGGAAAAGGTTTTTAAGCGTCAGAAATTTTACAAATACTATTCCTCATCCAGTAGACACACAACACAACTTCTTTTTCACATCTGGACTGTGAACATACTCTCACTAAAAATGGGCTAAAAAAATTCCACTGATGTTGCAGGAAGTTGATCAATCCCCATTGTTCACATTTTGACAACAAGAATCTAAATAACCAGGTCTTATATAAGTAGGAATGGCTTTGAAAAGAGGTGAAGAAGATGATTGCAGAAAAATCTACACTGGCTCAGTACCAGTGACAAGGTGGTTTTTCCCCCATTTGCACTTACTAGTTCAGAGGGTAGAGAGCAAGTCAGCCCTACAGCCCCTGTATTACACAGCCTGCACCCCTGCCCACTCCTGTCTACCTCTGCACCTTCTGGGGACAAACCACACTAGCAGGAGGCTTCACAAGCACAGAGATGACAGCAAAGAGGAACCCCAGGGGTGGACAGCACTGCCTTGTCTCACCTTTCCCTGGGCAGCTACATAATGTCACCTGGGTAGGGCTTGGCATAGGAGATGCAAGGAAAAAGAGGGACAGCTACTTTCTGGGCGCAGGCATGGAGGTAGCAGATACAGGAAATATCCCTGCAGAGGGGGATTTGCTCAGCCTTAGGGCTCCCAGCTGGCCATGGAAGACAACACTTCAGTGAGCAGCTTTGTTGCTGACACAAAATTGATTTTTTTATGACCCAGTAGGAGGACAAAATAATGCATTTAATTTTCAGCTTTGGGGAAGAAAACCACATTTGCCTGCTTTACTGAGGTCACTGAGCCTACCTTGCTCACTGAGGCTGTGAAAGAATGAAACAGCTTTGTGCAGTGCAATGTGACAGAATGCCAAAGAGATCCCTCTGACAAGAGCAACAAGGAGGCAGCTTCATCAAATCTGCCCCAGACACATGCAGCGCATTTGAATCATCCTTCTTCTGCAGCTTAGGCAGCCACTGACACCAGTGAGGTTAACTGCTAGCAAGTCAATTTGCATTCATTTCAGACCTGAGAAAAATAATGAGCGTATAGAGCGCAGTGGTGGTGAATGCAGACCAAAAAGATGGGTGACTGACACAGCTGCTAATGAGTTAAATGAAATTGACTCAAACTCTACATTTTCTCAGCCAAATGTGCATATCACAGAGTATATCACAGAGAAGAGGATATAGTTTTCCTCTTGATTTGGAAATAAAGTGCCAATATAAAATCTACCAGAACCTTAGTGAGAGTGGACAGGAATCACAGATCCTTTATGAGCTTCCAAGATAAGACTTAGTCTTTCTTAAAATGAATAGTGCAAACAAACAGGCTTCATTCTTGACTGTCTTCCTGCATCACTTACCAGCAATTCTGAATACAACCCTTTATTACTGTAAAAATACAGATGGTTCCCAGAAATGGACTCTCAGAGGCATGAGGAATACATCTCCTTTTTAAACTGTATAAGGATCTTAAGATTTGTAAACTGCTTTAGAAAAATAAAAAAAAAGGTAGTCTGGGAAAATAGGCCTGAGACAAATTTGAATGAAAGTTGATATTAACACTGTGGCTACAGGGAACAGGTAAAGGAAACAGAATGGATTTTGCAAACTTATTACTCTTTGTCCTTAGCTTTGACAGTGTCTGTTTAATTCCTTGCACACCTGATGAGACACTTTTCCTCAGTGGAGATCATTCATATTAAATGAATAATTAGTTTGTTCTGTTACTTCAGTTTTTATTTAAAATATAATTCATAGGGAAATTCTGTGTTCCCTCTAGATTTTATGAATTATAAACCATACACTAAATCCATTTTACTTAAACCAACAAATTTTCTCAAAAGATAGGAGTTCTTCCACACTGTAAGAATATCTTTAGCAATATCTAAGTAGGTAGATGATAATTACTCTGGGTTTTTTTTTTGTCAAGTCTGTGAATCTGATGCACACTAATTGGAGTTTTATGTGCAAGTAAGTAAAACTTCATTCTTCAAAGTTCTGAATAGCTTGCCTAACACCTGGAGGTGGTAAGCACCACTTCAACGTGCCAAGCTTCTCTATGAGCCCTTATGTTAATGGGGCCTCTGTTATAACCCAAGCCTTCTCCTGTTGCCTAACAGAATTTGATGGATTCATTATAAATTGTGTTCCAGAGTGAGAAATCCCTTTATATTTATCTGTCTAATCTTTGTGTTTCACTCATGGCTAGACAGACTTTAACAGACAACAGTCAGTGTTGTCAGACTTCTAGGAATATCAACTGCATTTGAAATCATCTTCCCAATTCTTATTTTAAAAATAGTGTATGTAAGAGTATTAATGCAGTGTAATAATAAACATGTCTGGAGTAACTGCATACCATGCAGGAAAGTACTAGACAACAATCTCACACTCTGAATTCTTTATCTAATTCAACTCTTTAATGATGTGGCTGAAAATAGAAGTAGGGTTTATTTTTCTTCTGAAGAATAGTCCTCTGTTCTCCTGTATTTGGAGTCACTGTTCCACACCCTGATGCACTGGACAACAAAAAAACAGGCAAAAATCACCTGAGAAACTATTACATTGCTAGAACAATAACACCGAGAATTCAGGTTTTTGTTTTAAATTGTTATTGCCATTTTTGTGCCCTTTCTTGTCTTTCTGATGATTGTATGGAAAACATTTTTTGTTCAACATACATGATAAATGCCTATCAAAAGCTTGTATGTCCAGTCAAAATTTCACCCACGTTTTTAACTGTAAAAGCATTACTGTAAGTCTCTGTCTTTAAAATACTACCAGTTCAGTCCATTGGACAGTCTCCCTGACCAAGAACCTTCTGTTGATGTGTTTCTATTTCCTTAGAATGGCACTATACATCATCCACATTTCTGCTCCCACAGGAGATCTATTTCTTAATTGCATACATAAACCATTGTATGTTAGGTGTGCACTGCATAATTACAAGAGAAGGCATAAATTTCACAGGTATTTTAATGGTGCAGTTTTTTGAAGTAGCATTCTGTTTATTTTTGTCATCATAGAGTACTCCAACTAGAAGAATCTGAAAAACATTATTTTCAATTAAAAAAAGAAGTCAAGTTTTGAAGACTTCTCTCAAAAATTAGCTGGAGTATACAATCCATTATTTAATTCTATTATGATTTTCTGCTCACGTCAATGCTGTGCATCACAATATATTACCAGAAACTAGCTGAAATTTTCTGTAGCCATTTGGCTAGCTGCAATGAGTATTTTGTTCACAGACAAAAAGTAGTTGCTTTTCTGGATTCTACTGGGCAAGATCTGCCCACTGTTTGAACTGTGTTGAGTATCATATAGATGTAAGTGCTACAGAGTGATTTGAGATTTGCCATCTTTATCTCTGGTGTTGGAAGTTGTTCAGACTTTCGCCTCAGTCACAATATAACTGCTATCAGAAAAGATTCTATGTAGTTCTGCTATGAAAATTTTTACTGGGGCAAATACGTGGGACACAGACTGGAGGTACAGAATGAAAGGTGGAACAAAACACACAGGAGTGCCTGCACTGAAGTGTTGAAAATTCACAGAGAATTTCTTGCTTCTGGAAAGCTTTGCCATTTATTTCTCTCTCAGAGCTGTATGTACTCAGAGTCTTCATGAAAAACAAAGATAATAATAAATGCCTTACATTGCCTCCTTAAAATAAAGACTTTTTTCCTTACATCACCTTCTAAGTTGACTTACTTTTCTATCTAAAGGTTTGGCATGTTTCACAGTCTTTAAAATATAATGTCACATCTGCTCACATACCACATATCCATTTAAACCTTTTAATAAACATAAAAGATAATAAATTATAAGGAATAGGAACAAAAATGTGTAATTGTTATAAAAAGCTGAGTATAACACCAAATTACAAAAATATTACACAGTTATGCTTCTTTTCTAAAACAACAGTCTGTCCAGATAAGATATATTTTGCCATGACTCTCTTAGCTGTTTAAGTGATCTGCTGGGTGAAGCCTCTGACTAACTGCTCATTCCATTCAGTGGCAGAATAGAAATAGAATAGAATGCAGTTCAATAGAATGCAGTTCTCTAGCTGGATGAATGACTAGTTTTAGAGTAAATTAGATGTCTGATATGAGAAGCTGCATTCTGCAGGGCCAAGGAAACCAAGAACAAGGGAGAGGGGTAGCTTGACAGATACTTCCTCTTGACAGATACCTTTGGTTAAGGCACTGCCCAGGATTGGGCACTGGTTGAACTCAAAGTGCCATTCTGCTTCAGAACAACTGAACCAACCTCATCCAGCAGAGTGATCTAAATCTCCTGAGTGCAGGAATGGCAGGACTGTGCTTTTCCAGTCACTTGCCCATACTCAGTTCAGCTCAACAAGAATAACACTGAATATTCACTGGGGAGAAGGGGTCTTGTGTCTCCCTTTCACTGTGTCTGTGTGAGAGGCAGGGGAGGGGTGCTCCTGGCCCATCCTTGTGGAATCTGTTGCTGCATGGCCACCCTGCATTGGTGATGTGGGTAATAGGCAACACTGGGCAGAACCAGCTCTGAGGGCAACTCAGTGTGAGCAAAACAACCAGGACTTCAGGTGCAGGTGGGGGATACACGTGAGAGGCCATAACCAACCATTCAGCTAAGGTAAGAGGATGAATGAGCCCTGAATAGATGAGGATTACAGAAGGATGGAGCCACCTGAAGATAATGAAACTACTAAAGATACCTGCGCCATCTCGTTGGGATTAATAGGAGGACAGTAAGTAAGCCAGTATATAGGAGAGAGGAGATGCTAGGAAGAAAAGAAAGTTTTGACTTCCTCTGTTTTATGGGTACCACCAGGAAATAATGCAGTATTCTTTTCTTTTCTCTGTGGTCATGAATGGGAGAAAAAAGTAAGAAGTCTTTTGTAATCATCTTCCTAATTTAAAAATAATGTATATAAGTGTATTCATGCAATGTAATAATAAACATGTTTGTAGTAGCTGCATACCATACAGGAAAGTACTGGACCAAAATCTCACACTGAATTCTTTATCTAACTCAACTCTCTTATGATGAGGCTGAAAATGGAATTAGTGTTTAGCCTGCTCAGCAACAGAATGAGAAGTAAAGAAAGCAATTCTAGTTTTGTTCTTTATCATTTCTGGGGGGCGGGAGGGAACTAGTGAGGGAGCAGAGCAGATTTGATTTGCATATCTGCTGGAGGAGTAGTGGGCAGATTAGGAGGACAGTGAAACCTTTTGTATATTTCTGAGATGAAGTGAGCTGTGAAAACTTGAAACCTAGTTTCAGTTCATTTGGTCATTATTGTGTGGGGTACCGAATAGATCTAAAATATTCAATTTTATTGGACAAGGGACTTTAAGAAACCAATGCAGTATTTAATTAATGCTGTCATGTTCTCATGTTTATTTGTAATTGCTGTTTTTTTGTCTTAATATTCAATATGAGTGTATTGCACAACTTGCATTGTGGTTGTGGTTAATGCTTAAAGAAATTCTAAGGAAAGGACCATAAATGGGATATTTTTATGAGGAGGACCATGAAATTAGTGACAGGAAATTCCTTTATAATTCCTTTTTTCTTTGTCTTTTATTTTTTTTTTTAAGAAGTTTGAAGACATTAAAGCAGTGGCTTTGCATGTGTTTTCTATGACAAGTTTCTCCTTATGCCTGATTTAGTCCAGCCCATTTACACTGGGGGTAATAATACATGAAATATCCTATTTCAGGATCAGTGAGACAAACCATCAGTGCCCATACTGTCTTTTACAGTGGCAGTAGAAAATGCCATTGGGAGAAAGTAGAAGAGGCTAATTCCCTACTGTCCACAAGATTTGGTTAAAAGATGTCAGAAGGTAACATACATCACTGCCTGTTCCCTTTAAGGAATTTATCACAACCTTTTTAAGGCTGTGATAGTATCTGCCTTTTGCCTATTTTAAATTAGCTCTACCAAGTGCTCTCTAGTCCTAGCATTGCAAGATGTAGTAAATTTTACTTCTGCATTGACCTTTCCACTACCCTCATAATTTTTAAAATTGTAGTCCTTTTTCCTTTCAAACTTCTCATTTCCCTTTTAAACAGCTTCAACCTTTTGAATCTTTCCTTATAAGACTGCTGTGACATCCCCTCAATCATTTTAGTTGCCTTTTTCTGTACCTTGTCTAGCTCCACTATGTTTTTCTTCAGGACCCAGAAATTTTAAGTTCACAATATGAGGGGTTTACATGGTGAAATTTTGCTCCTTGTGTTATTTTCAACAGTTTTCCTGTCAATGCTCTGCATTTTGCTGGCTTCATTATGGGGGGCTTATACTGAATACCATCACAATGATTTTTGTAAACTGACTGCAATATTTCCAAGATCACTTTTCTGAGCTGGAATCCTGAGAATCCTGAATTCTGTAGGTGCACTTCAAATTCTTGTTCTCTAGATGCACTGCTTTTCTTTTAATGAATTACCTACCTTTTTTTTTTTCCATGAAGTTTCGTGAACTTCTTCTGGAGTTCCTCGTTGCCTATTGTAAGAGCTTGGTATAATTTTCAAATGTCAGGTGTTTTTCCCTTTCCAGATCACTGGTGAAGAATATGAATAAATCTGGTCCTCATACTAGTCCCTGCTGAAATCCACTGCCAATATTTTTCCACTCTGTAGAGGGTTAGCCTTTATTTTCCAGCCTTTATCCATCTTCCAGTAGATAAAAGGTCATTCTCTGTAATCCTATGGCTATGCAAGGTTGGGTTTTTTTGTATACCTTTGGCATCTAATCTAGTCAAAGACTTTTTGGAAATTCAAGTGTACTATTCCCGTTGCCCATGTTATAATTCCAGCAGGCCAAGGAGATAGGACACCCCTTCACTCCAGCCATGCTGACACTTTATCAATAGATACTGTTTATTCATGTATTCAGCAATCCCTACAGACCTGTTCTACCATTTTCTCATGAGTCAGACTCACTGCTAAGTAGTTCCCAGGTTCCCCCTCCAGCACATGCTGTGGATAGCCAATAGTTCTGCAGTACTATGTCTCATTTCCTCCTGAACACTTGGGTGAATGTCATCTGGTCCTGGTGACTTATAAACATTTAATTCTTCTGATTAGTCTAAATACTTTGGGTCTGCCTGCTCCAAATCAAACTATCTAATCTGAGCTCTCTGCTATAAAAGTTATAGGTTATGGGAGCCTTACCAAGACAGAAATGAAGAATCAACTGAGTTAATTTGTTGTGGCTCTTTTGCTCACAGTTGCTCCTTATTTCCAATCCTCAGACAGTCCCACCATTTTCCACCCTTGCTTCCTGCTTGTCTGGATAGGGCTGCTTGACATCCAGGAGTAAGATACACAGCATCTTCTGGGATGCTCTCTTCTGCCCTGTAGATGTTTGAGTTTTTGAAAACATTGGTATTATCACCTTGGCTGAGGTCCAAGATAATATTAATTTCATCCTCTATTTATCTTCACTGTGATGCTCATGATTTTATAGGCATCTCTCATATTGTACCTCAGGGGAATGCTCCTGGCTGAATAGCCTTGCCTAGAAAGCAAATCTTTTCCTTTCATACACTTGAACACCCTTATCCTCCTTTGGGCCTTCAGTCGGAGATCTTTGGTTTTCTTACCTATTATCCTTTGCCTGGTTTGAATTGTTTTGTGCAATTTGGGATAATTTTTGTCTGGACTGTAATGTGCAAAGCTGACCATCCTGCAACCTTGCTCGTTTTCCTGCAAATAAATCCTGCAAACTTGTTTAGTTTCTTTCCCAGAGCTCTAAGTTTGTAACAGACCCTGGCATGGTCATTTGCAACTCTTTTAAGTCATATGTACCTGTCCTCACTCCACATTCAAAAAGCATGCCATATTTTCATTTGGGTTTTCTGGGAATAAAGAACATGCATACACATGAGGAACAGTGTCCATCATGGTTATTCATACACAGTTAAACTTACAGCTAAACTAAGTTAGGTGTTCACTATCTGTCCGAAAACAAACTTGTCAAAAAGCTAAGTCTTCAAATGAAAAGAGTGCAGTTCTGCATTGGATTAAGAAACTTTATCATAATCCAAGCATATTGTGCTGTGAGGCATGATAGAGCATGAGAGATATGCAAGTGCAAGCATGGGAAGAAAGGGCATGAACAGCCTCTGGAAGGCAATGAGCCGTGGCCAGACTACACCTGACCTGCACTCTGACTCACTAGAGGTGGGACGTGTGCAGTCACAGATCGATTGCAGAGTGGAGCTGAATGAATGCTGAAGGCTGGTGCATTTTGGAGAAGCTGGGTTCACTGCATACTTGCACAACTGTATTGGGTGTTTGTGCCCTGGTGCTGGCAGCAGGGGGGTGCAAGGGTGGCCTTTGTGAGGAGAAACCAGGACCTGTCCCTGCATTGGGCAGAGGCAGTTCCAAATTGTTCCAAAACTGAGGCACGACATGTCAGACAGGTGAGCCTGTTCACCATGCTCGTGGCACCTCTACAAAAACATATTTTAAAAAGGGTTAGAAACCTGCAGAGCAGCAGAGAGAGAGAGGATTGAGAAAATGTGAGAGAAACAGCCCTGGAGACACCTAGATCAGAAAAGGAGAGGAAGGAGGTGCAGGGACTCCCATACAGCCCCTAGAATACAATGGGGCAGATATTCACTGTGCAACTTATGGAGTTGCCTATGCCACAGCTCGTGGATGTACCCTTGAAGAAACATGCAGCTCATGGAGAGCCCACGTAGATTTCCAGGAAGGAGCTGCAGCATCCACGATGGAGCAGTCTGTTTTTGAAGGACTATACCCTAGTGGAAGGACTTGCTGGAGCAGCAGGAAAATGTGAGGAGGAAGAAGCAGCAGAGAGAAACAGTCATGCACAGACTGCAACCCCCCATTCTCCATCTTCTTCATCCACCTGTCCTACTTGGGTAGGAGGAAGCAGAAGAGTTAGAAGATTGGGAAAAAAGGATTGAAGTTGAAGCTGGGAAGAAGGTCTGGAGTGGAGATGAATGTGCTTTGGTTTTGTCTTTCTCATTACCTTACTTTTCTTCTTTCTTTTTTTTAATAGGTGTAAATGAAATCATTTGTCTCCAAGTCAAGACTGTTTTGCCTGTGACAGTGATTGCAAAGGATCTCCCTGTCTTCATCCATGAGCTTTCTCACATTTTCTCCTTCTGTCATGTTGAGGAGGGAAAGTAAGAGAGCAGCTGTGTAGGTGTCTGGCAGCAAGCCAAGGTCAATTATTCACTTGCAGTTACGATATTCCATGAATTTAGTTGATAAAAAGTTCAAAATGAGCCAGCAGTGTATGCTTGCAGCCCAGAAGGGCTCTTGTGCCCTGGAGTGCATCAAAGGAAACGTGGCCAGCAGATCAGGAAAGGTGATTCTCCCACTCCAGCAACCTGGTCTAGTAGAAGGTGTGCATTCCTAATGCAGAGGGGTTGAAACTAGATGATCTGATGATCTTTAATTATCACTTTCAACCCAAACCATTCTATGATTCTGTGATTTCTCAGAAACAAGCAGGGCAGTAGGATCTAGTCATATTTTTAGAAATCTGACAATCATCAAAAAATGTGGTGTAAAAACACAGAAAAATGCAGCAAGAAATTATAAGAAATGTAGAGTTGGTCAGTTTGTACCAGATAATAAACAAGTCACAAGATTTTATTTAGAAAAGAAGATGATGTAAAGTATCATCCCCAGTCATGGACATGGGAACTGCCAGCACCAGCAGTGCACTGCCTCTCTCTTCCCACTCCTAACATTCACAGCTGCAGTCAGATTCATGTGCTGGGGCACCCACCCTGCAGCAGTGATGGACAGGTTTCCCTGGGGAGAACCAGGAATGGGTTGGCAAATTTACAGGGGTCTGCATCTAGTAAATGGACATGGGAGCCCTGGGATGCAGTATATCCTTGTTCCTGCACATTGATGCAAGGTCCCTCTGTGGGTGTTCAGAGGAGAGTGTATCAGAAGTAGTCCACATGACCCTGATAAGACAGAGTAGAAATGTTTGAGAAAGAGGTGGGTGTTTCTTGACCTTACAGAGTTCTTTATTCAAGCAATAACTTTATTATTACATAGTTTGCAGAAACTTTGGACTCAGTCCAAACATTTGGCATTTTTCCAGCAGGAGGGTTTGTTGTAGTTGAACTTCCTTGTAGTTGTGGGTATGGTAGGGGCATGTTAGTTATAAGTCTGTGCTGTTTCCCTCTCTTTCTAATTTTCTGTGTGCAGCTGTAGTAAGAACAATAACGAGCTCCTTGAAAAGCTGCAGTTAGGTAGGGACATTCTCTTCACAATTCTGCAGAGTCTGTTCTTTGGTTCAGCTGTTACAGGACATAGGTTTAAAAATACATGACAATATAATGACTGCAAAGGATCACTTCAAACAAACAAATGAAAGAATGATTTAGCTCTGTGAAACTACTGTGTTTAGGACAAAAGAGCTAATAACAATAATATGAAACTGCAGGTGCTGAATCTGAATTGTTCAAATGCCAAAAAACCTTACAGCCATCCAGAGATGCTGTTGCACTCACTGAAGATGGTGAAAAGATTTTCATGCATGCCAGTATGAGGGGGATTAGACTTGGCCATGTCAAATATGACAGGTAATTATCACACCTGTGAAAGAAAGAATTTGCAGCCTACTATCCTGCAGCATTAAAAAAATGAACTGTGCTTTGAAAATTTTAATGACTTCTTTCCTTTTTACTCATTTGAACAGCTGAGTATGCAGCAGTTACTGTAAGATTATTTTAATTGATGATTCCTTTTTTACTAACACAGAAAATCAGTGCAACTCGAGTATTCTGCTGATGACGCTCTCTCTGGAAACCTGTTTCAAATTAGCTTTCTTCTTTCTTATACAACCACTGGAAAAAATGAGATAGTAAATCCCAGTATTCATATGCCTGTAATGGGTCCCAGTGAGGGGACATTCTCCATTCAATCTCAGTTTGTTCTTCCCTGTGTAAGTGTTATGATATCATGTTTAATTTTAAGTTACTGGCAAGATATTCCAGATTCAGAAAGGGAATGGGTGATACTCTGGGAAAAATCTGGAGCCTGTAAGAGTAGAGACTATAAGCTGCTTCCTTTAAAGACATGAATAGACATTCATTGGGTAAGCCAGGGAAAATCAGGATGGCAAGCGACGACCTTAAGACTATATGGTTGAGTGCTTTTCTGGGGAACTGAACTTTCCTCAACCACAGACTGCTTTTATGATTCTGGATATTTTTTACATTTAACCTGCTGTCTTGGCCAATAAGTGAACCTCATGCTTTGAAAATTTAGGGCCCTGATGTAATTTTTTTAAATAGAAATTGGAATATATTGTGTATTGATAATTTTAATTTTCATTTCTCTGCCTCTGCTTATAGAATGAGAATAATGATACCACATAATGTAATAGTCACATTAATTAATGGTGGTAACTATAATAATGCTTTTGAATTACTTAGCTTATTCTGTTAATAGCAATCATGAAAATTATGTAAAGAAAATGCAATTTCTTTTTAATCTAAACCATGGTCTGAGGTGGGGAAGTATTGAAAAATGTAGGTAGAGTTTCATATTATTAAAGACAATCACAATGTCTGTACATTGAAAGAGCAAATTAAAATTTCACAGAGATCCTCAATTCTATCATCCTATAAGTTCCAAATGTGATTTTTTTTTTTTTTTTTTTTTTTTTTTTTTTTTTTTTTTTTGTAGTTCTCCAGTTCTAAACCTAATATTTAACTTTCATTCCTAGTGCCCAATCACTCGAATCTCTGGAAAAGCAGATAATAATAATAAAATTCTATGCTAGAAAGAAACACAAGTTTGGAAGTTATTTTCTGATACCAAGATATGTATGTTAGTTATTACAATGTCTTTCCTTCTATTTTTTTTCCATCCTCCCATTGCTTTTCTGCCATTCAGATTACTAATCTTCTACTTCCTAATCCCTTTCTAGCTTCCAAAGGCTCTCAATGAACTTACATACAGCAGTTTGCTGCATTACAGAAAACAGGGAGTTTTGCTTGCAGAGCTAAGAATATTCTTCTCTTAAAGAGATTTAAAATACAGTCAATCTTTGTGCAGCATAGCAAATGGTGCTTTCCCAACACTAACTTCTGTATCAGATTCTTCCCTCATTTAGCCATGTTTCTCAACAAATTCACCCATTATAGGCCTGGAGCATATACAATTTTAGAAATAAAATACTGAAAAACCAGTAAAAAATGCTGTATAATCACCTAGCTAATACGAGCAGCCATGCCTGAAGTCACGTGGGATGGCACAAGAAGCTGAAGGAGCTCTGCCTGTTAAGATCCACAGCTGCAGAGGATGCAGAGTCCTGCTAAGCTTCTGTCCACACAACGTGCTGCAAGGAAGGATCCCTCCCTGCACCTGCACAATTACTGATCTGCTGATGTGCTTGCACCTTTGCTCCCCCCGTGTCATGTTGCACTAAAGGCATCTGAAGGGTTTCAGTCTGTAAGAGGAAGGTAGTGAAATTTTACACGAGAAAGCTTTGCTTTGGACTTCCTTTGGGACTGGTAGCTCATGAAACCCTATAATAATAATGTTATTCTAAGATAATCAGACTCAAAATATTATAGAAAAAGAAGCATTTTATGTAATACTGCTAGTCCCCTCATCCTGAGCAGCTAGTCAAAATTGGTGGACTTAGGAATTACTCCTTGTAGAAGCCTTTGTAAAAGGCTTTACTCTTTGTAAAAGTCATTGGCAATGTGTTTCTTTGTTATTGTTCTCATTGTTTCCAAACACGTATCAAGCTCATATCTTTGCATTAAGGAAAAGGAAAGAAATAAAAATGGGTTATTGATTTTTCTTTTGGTCTACATACCCATCTAAACCCCGTTCATTTGTTGCTAGCTGAAGTCATGCCCTAGAGCTGGAATCAACCTTTGGCCTCTGTTAACTTCACTGTTCCACTATATTCCTCCTTCTCTTGAAAAACACAGCTCTACCAATCTGTCTTCTCTTGATAGCACTCACATGAAGTCCCTCTGCTTTCTGCAGTCAGATTTTTGCATTCCAATAAATAAAAGTGATGACAGACAACCTGGTTTTGACTGAGAGTTGACAGAGATAAATCCCCACATCACATAAATTAGCATAAGCTATCTAAAAAGTTTAAAAATGTGATATGACAAGCTTACATTTATCTTACAGTAAATGTAGAAACCAAAACACCAAAAATAAACTTTACTAGTGTGGAGGTTTCACTTTTATCATAGTCATTAGATCATAACGACACCTCAGTTTCCAAATAACATTACTTTTAAGTTGCAGTATCACAGAAGTAACCATTTTTAAAAGCCAGTGAAGTAAAAAAAAAAAAAAATCAGCATAATTAGCCAAGCAGCTGTGTCTGAGATGAGAGATTCAATTAGAAAGTTAATTATGCAGAGCTTGTTTATACTGATATGGAAAAAAAGGATTCAGTCCAACCTTGGAAGCCTATGGCTTTTGTTAGCATTTGAATCGAGACAACTTCAAGAATAAAGGCTTTCTCTCAATCAAACAAAATCTTTCTCTGAGTAATTATTATCACACTTCAGGGAATGGAGCTTGTAAGCCATAATTCTGCCAAGGGACTGACTGATAGAGATATAGAAGTAGCCTTCAGAAATGCTCTGCTGGGAGCGCTGCTTGATTTTGAAATCAATTAAGGAGCAATAATTAAGAGCAAGATCAGGATTTTTTTTTTTGTTTTGTTATCTGAGAAGGTGAAATGGTATCAGAAGACATCCCTTTTTACTCTGCCTGTGAAATGATTACAGTCCCAGTATTTATTATCTCCTGAGAAAGTGATCAGCTCTGTTCTAGCAGGGCAGAATTGGGCACCCCTGCTGGTACACCTTCTGCAACCACAGAGGATACAGAACAAAAATGAAAAAATGCCCTTTTCAAGTATAATGGTGCAAACATTTTCATGGATGTTACAAAATTTGGGTGGTCACTTGCACATTTCCTCTCAACCATTTTAGTCTCCTAACTGAAGTGCCTGTTGCTTAGGGTCTTATTTTACAGCAAGAGGGAGAAATGTCTTTAAAGAGTGATTCAGCCAAGCCAACTGCAAGCGCTTATTTCTATTTATTGATTTGAGAATGTTTGTTGGACAATTCATTTAAGGGTCCAAAGTATTTTTAAACACATTTATTATTTCCAGAAGTGTCACAGGGCTGATGGAACTTCATATTATTCACACAGACAGATGAGTGCTTTGTAAGTACATTGAGCCCTCAAATAATCAGATCACACCTCTTGTTATTTTGCATAGTAGCACTTTTCCAGGGATATAGGACAGCCTCTTCTTGGTCCTGAAGCAATATTACAAACAAAAATTATTACATTATATTATGTTAATATTATGAATTTCTGTCTATGCTATTTTATCCAGTCCCATAATATTAAGCATTACTCTTTAAGATGAAGCAAATCCATATTAGTTATTTTGCCTAGCAAGTCATATATCCAGAAATTACAGATACATGTAGACTACACTCATTTTACTTCAAACTAAAGACAGAAACTGCTGTGTAAGATTAGTTATCTAAAATATACTCCAGTGTCATGCAGTGTACTGAACATTTAGAAAGTGGCTTGATACTTTCTGGCCATCTGTACAGGACCAAATGCACCACTGGTACAAGGAGGTTCAACTCTGATTGCTTCATAAGCATTCAATTCATTTGCTTGCAGAATAGTAAATATTGTCAAGGAATTTCAAAGGGTTAAGAGACCATCAGCAAAGCGAGACATGAACACGTATTATCTCATAGCCGTATTATATATGAAAAATTGATTATTTTCCATAATACAATTATGACACTCTATGATATGTTTATAAATTGCTGTGCATAAAAAATTGCCACTAAGAAGTCATTCTTCATTTGTAGTTGCTGTTCAGTATACCATATACTCTCAGGTACCATAATATCTCCCTCTATTTCAAGGGACAAATTCACGTGTGGAGGTACTTACTGCGGAAATGAGGTCTTCTTTATTCTGAACTTTTTGTAATTTTCCTCCTATGTACTGTGTGATACAGAAACTTTTTGCACACCTGGAGATTTGGTTGTTGTTCACCATGGCTCTCCTGGCAGGCTAACAGCCTTAATCACTCTAGTTACTAAGATAATAAGATGAATTAGGAGGCAACACTGTAGTTACAGTAAATCAGTGCATCTACACACAACTTCACATCAACTTTGATGTGAAACAAGAAAGGCAGGCCACAACCTAAAACTTTCTGTGGTGTTTGTATATGGAGGAACACAAAGGGAACACACTCATCCAAAAGCACTCCAAACTCGTCCACAGAGCAATGGCGAGATGGACAAATTAACTATCAACTCACACAGGCTGCTTTGTGGCTGTGGCCATAATCAGTGCGATGCTGGAAAGTCAAGGGCAAGGTAGAATTGATTGCTTGGTCCTTCCCAGTACATTGATGGATGTAGGTCTAATAAAAATGTCTAATAGAAGCATCTCATATGCCATCAAATTTTGGGTCTCTTCATGGGGAATTAAATTAGGCAGCTAGGTGTTAAAAATCACTATGGTTCAGAAACAGTGCTAATAAAGTATAGAAATATACCTATAGAAACAGAAATAGATATGGCAATGCAACTTCAAGAGTGCAGTTAAATACCTCTTTGTTATCTGAATCTCTTTGCTTATCTGAGTCAAGTAAGGCTCATAGGGACTGAAAGAGGTTGTAATACAGTCTGCTGAAATTAGTTCTGCAAAATAAGTTACATGGATTTCATCCAGCTTCCAAGAGAGATGTGTCTTCATCCCAAAATAAATCATCACTGCTTCTGCCACTAACAGTCATCTGTGCTGGTATTTTCAACAGAAGAGCTGAAGGCGCTGCCAGCAGATAGGAAATGGAATCTTTACTGCTCCTTAGGGCTGTCATTTGAGACAGGCACAAGACATGTGCAGTAGTAGGGAGCAAAGAGTGCCTGCATGTACTGCCTGAGAGCCTGCAGCTCCCCACTAACTCTGCCTTATGGCCTTATGGCCATCATCTGTCCTTCCACAGCTTTCATCTCTCAGTTACTTTGAGCAATGTGTGTGTGTGTGTGTGTGTGTGTGTGCTTGCCTCACATTTTTTGAAGTACCAAAGCATTCCTTCCCTTTTTCTTTCAAATGGATTAAAAAATGAGGTGAACCTAATAAATTATTTACCAGCACACATATAAAAAAGCTATTCTTGCTTCCACTACTGTCACTGGGCACAAAGCCAGGTTCCTGAGACTTGTTTCAGGAATGGTTGACTTCCATCTGGGGTGAACAGAGGTCTTCTAATTACTCACCTGTTGGTGTGATATGTTTTATAGATTTGATATTCTGTATGTACTAATTTTGAAGAAAGAATGAGACAGTACAAATTGTTTAGTATATTCTAGGTATGTATACAGGAACCTTATTCTACTATTTAAATACATTACCAAATATGTAATGCTGTCTTTATTTGTGGTCAGTGTATTGTTCAGCCACTTTTTGTGGTTTTGAGATTTCATTCAAGATTACTACAGTCCTTTTAATCAGCTTTTAAATTGGTATTTCTGCCATCCTTACTAGGAAAATTCGCACGATCTCTAATTCAAGGTATTGAATATACTGAACAGAAAATAATGAACTGCAGTCCTCGGAAACAACTAGAGACAGACTTGTGTTAGCCTTCTCTGAGAAGCAGTCTCTGCCAAGGTTCCTCCTCAGCAGCTTAGAGCATTCCTATCCCAAAACCTAGGTGTTACTAGGCCTTGCTACAATCAAAATTTAAATGCTCCTGTATGCTGCAGTACAATGTGGATAGACAAGTGCAGTGTATAGCAAATACGTAATAAAAAAGAGCTGAAGATGCTTAGGCAATTTACTTAATTTATCATAAAACTTATTGTTTCCATGGAAAAAAAATAACTCTTTAATACAAAAACTAGAGGAATAATTCTTAATTTGCCAAGTTTCATCTAGTTGTCAAGGTAAAATTCCTACAGAGGCTTTGATCAGCACCAGCTTTTAACTCTCAAAAGCAAAATAACTGAGATGTTTTCTAGTGTTATAGTATCACTGCAAAAAAAAAATATTCTGAGGTCATGTACAAAGGACAAAAGTTTTGGTATCTTCATGAGGTTCTCTATCTTTTCACTGTTTGCCTTTTTTAGACCATCATCTTTCAAAAGTAGTCTGCTTTACAAACACAAGGAGTGTTTTACATACAATCTGGAAAAAAACTCCGAACCAAACCAGTCTGTGAATTAAATGCATTTATTTTAGTGAGTCTACAAACTTTTGTCGCACAGGAAAAATATGCATCCAAATAAATATCAAAAAAATCAAAATCTTCTCTCAGAGATGAAAAAATATTTGACAACTTTATAATATTTCTTTTATCCATAGCTTCATCCTTATTTTTACAGTATCAACCTTGTGTTCTCAAAAACAGGTTTCATTTTCACAGATGCTCATGAAGTATACCATTTCTATACCATTAAATATTTAATAGGGAATGTCAAGGCTATAGTGTTTCATGCTGTAACCTGCTACCACCATATTAATATTCCTTTCATCAAGCAACAGTTGCAAAAAAATAATTAGATTTTTTTTCAAGGTCTTAGATTGAAGATCTAAAAGGTATAGTACAATTGGAACTGATTTATTTTTTAATCTGTAGTTTAAGTGAAAACTGTGACAGTTATCTCTCACAGGCCTAGGTTTATATCACAATAATCATCAGGGCTGACAGTTTCAGTTTTGCCTGTGCTGGGGATCAGAACACCTTACAAGCTCTTCATCCTGACTGGAGTGCTTTTGCAAAACAAAGTGGAAAAGCCTGTATCTGCATAGACTTTCATACCTCATGCCACTGCAGTTCAGGTTGAACTGATACTGCTTCACAGTATTCTTTACCAGTCTAGTGGAAAAAATCATGTGGTATTTCCTGGTGTTGCAACAGCTATGTCTTGCAACAGAAGTTATCTCAAACTACAAGTGTGTGTCAGTAAAAAGGAAGAAGTAAGAAGCAGTAATTATTAGTTTCTCAAAAGACCCTCTGATGGACTTTTTACAAGGACAAGTAGTGATAGGACTAGAGAGAGTGGCTTTACACTGAAAGAGGGTAGGTTTAGATTAGATATTAGGAAAAATTCCTTTACTTTGAGGGTGGTGAGATACTGGAACAGGTTGTCCAGACAAGTCTTGGATGTCCAATCACTGGAAATGGTCAAGGCCAGGCTGAACAGGGCTTTGACCCACGTGGTCTAGTAGAGGGTCCCTGTCAGTGACAGGGGAATTAGAACTGAATGAATTTTAAAGTCCCCTTTCAATTCAAACCATTCCATGATTCTACTATTGCTCAACTTACTCAAAACTAGCCCTTCTACACAATGGAAATTATTACAGTAGAAATATACTGTACCATGCTTATATGTGTGCAGCCTGCTGAAACTCAGGAAGCTCTGTGGGCAGGTTTGGTGGTTTGCTTGCATATGAAGAAAACAAAATTATTTTTTAGCAGCTACTGCATCACTAGCCGTTTCTTCATTTCTTTCCACATTGAAGCCTAATGTGTTGGTTTTGTCTGATATACAGGTTTACATTTTGTTCCTTACTTTGTGTTGTGTGAGAGAGCTCTCAAAGAATTGGGATAAAATGACAGCATTGTGTCCTTACAGGAAGTCGGGAAAGTTTCCCACACACTGGCTATCAATCATGTAAGGCAGATAGCCACAGTGATGTCTCTTCATATGACACATTTTCTATTCTGATCATGTGGCAAACGCCCATCTTGGTCACAAAGGTTTGAGGGGGAGGTCATGCTGTACTACCTCAGGTCTTAAAGAAGTAACAGTTCATGCATAGCCATTTATTCTGAATTGTGATTGTGAAGATTTACATAGGTTTTACCAGGGTATGAGACTGAGATGAGAATACTTGTTTTCTTCCTTAGTGATGAGTACCCTGGCCTTCTGATTTCAAACTATCTTGCAGCCTTTGGGAAAAGATCTACATTGCCCAAAACCAGTGATATTACAGGCATGTGTTGAGCAGCATGTCATTCTGCTGGTGAACTCAACGGATTCAGACTGTCATCTTCTCAACCCTGCCTACTACCCCTGCAATCTTCTTTCAGACTGACATGGGTCATATGTGTTTACATATGCATGGAGCCTGATGCACCCCAAACACAACAGAGCTTGTGCAGACTGAACTTCAATGCATGTGCTGCAAAACCAGTGTTCAAAATGAGTCTTACTTCCAGTGCGTGCACAAGTCAGTTGCACAGTGGATCCCATACGCTATAAACCTCTCAGGCTGTGCCTGCATACTATAGCACAAGTAAGCACTAGAGATGTGGCTGTATGTCCTGGATTTGTGGACATGCAGACACTGAGATACCTAGAAATCCTTGACAAATGGCAAAACTCCAGTAGTTCAGGTGATTCCTGAAAGCAGTAACCAGCTGCTGAACTTGGTAAAGCAAGAATGTGCAATGCCTGGCAGAGCTGTGCTGCAGACTAGTTTTCAGTTGTGGTCCCAATGCAAGCTCAGTCGTAATGCCAGACTGCAGTGTAATCAGGGAATGATGACCACTCACATTACAATGAAACCAATTTAGATTCTTAGATATTTTCAGAGAGCTTGGAAACTGTTTAAACATTATATACACTAAACTGAGAATAGGAAGTCTGAGGGGATGTATTGGACTGGAAACCCAAGTAAGAAATTATGAGAATAGGTGTAACTAAACTTCCACTGATATCTCTGACTCATCTGGGTGGGGTTCTCCACTCTGTGCCAAATTGACCTGAACTTTACTTTATACCTATTAAATGCCTTTTCAGCTGTGTTTTTCTGAATCACCAGGTAGTCAACTGAGTGAGGCAGTTGACTCAGGAAAAATAACTCCCTTGTATTGCTCTCGTACCCAATATTTCCTTTTTCTATCCTGGAGAAATTTTAAGTTCTAAGACTGAAAAATCGTATCCAAGAGAAAGAAAAGTCACCAGTGGAGTTCCCATACAGAGAAATGAGACCTATCAAAGCAAGCCAAGAAAAATAGTAGTAGGAGCCTAAAGATACATAGATTCCAGATTGAGTAAAAACCACACAGAAGTTTTGCTTCACAAAAAACCCTTAAGTTTTATTTACAAGCAGCTTGCTAAATACAAAATGTTGCAGCAGAGTACATGAAAATGTATCCACAGAGGGACTGATTCAGCTTAGTTTGAAGTCAAAGAGAGGAAAATTGGAGACCCAGTATTTTGGAAAGAAAATCAAGAAATAAGATTACCCTTGGGGCAAGAAACTTGAGTGTAGGTTAGCCTAAGAATGCTGTAACAGAGAGAAAGGCCTCAGTTTTGAGGTAGGCTCGGACACCAGCCTTTCATCTGCCTCCCAGTCACTCTGTGTTATCCATCTATGGCATAGCAGTTGTTATCCCATAACATGACTGGATGTTTGATTAAGCAAGAAATAAAGTTTAATCACCATATAACAGATAATTTGATACTGGATACAACTCTGCCAGCAGCTCTTGCTCACATTTGTCAAAATTTTGCCTCATGTGGTTCATAGAGTTGTGTCCATACAAGGTGTTGTCCAATTAAGTCAATGGGAAGTTTGCCATGATTTCAAAGGAGTCAGGATCTCCCCCATATTCATCACGTGGCAGTGTATTCAGCATGACAGCGAAAGTGAGTGTACTTTAAAACTTGTTTAATATGTGCAAGGAGTATTAAGTAACTAGTCAATGGTGAATCCTCACCAGTCAATACCTCATCTTTGCCAGCTCATATCTATCCTTCAAAAGGCACACTCTTTTGCATAGTTTGGTTTCTAAAATGCTCATACTTCTCTATTTTCATCATGTGACTGGTAAATTAGCACTGTTTGACAAGCTCTTAAATGGGCAGATTAAAACTATATGCTTGAATGCTGTTCCACTGAAGTTGATACAAAAACTTTCCTGGATGTTGGATAATACTGGGATTTCATGCTGCCTCAGAGGCAGTATCTGAACATACTGTGTCTATCAGTTATGACTGTTGACTGGAAGACAGTCAGATTTTTATTACCTTCAGCAAATATTTACATTCTACAAATGCGTAAAAGTCATTGTTATTTCCGTTAGAAATCTAGAACCAATATTTTCCTTAATAGATAGGTCAATGGTCCCTTTAGCTCTGTATTGACAATGGCTCATACTATATATTTGCGGAAAAAGGGTCAGGGAAAAGCCATGAACAGAACATATTTTTTCATGGTATATCCTACCATAATATCCTGGTTATTTGCAATAAGGGAATTTCCAGGATCTTGGTTTCAGTTAGAAAATTGTGTTGAATATTAATCAAATAAAATTTTAGAAAATAAAGTTTTAATTGAATCATAACAATGTGGAGGTTTACTGTTCCATTCTCACTCAAAGGAGGACTATAGCTTGTCTTACCTTTAAACCCTCCCTCATTATACAGATTAAAATAGCAATTGTATTATTCCCTTGGCTTTTTCTACAGTCTGAACAAACTCCCTGACCTGCTCCTACACCATCACCATGATAGTGGCTCAAACTCAACTTCACATTCATTGTGCCCTCTACCATGAGCCCATCTCATCAGTGCTGCTACTCAGCCAGTTAATTCTCAGTGTATGTGGTAATCCTGCTCCAGGTGCAGAACTTTGCACGTCTGCTCTTACAGCTGTATGAAGTTTCTGTTAGCCCAATCATCAAATTTCCAAAAGTCATCCTGGACTGAATCTCTACTCTTTGGCAGGCCACCATTACCCTGATTTAGTGGATTGCTAGTAGTTTTCATCACATTTAGTAACTATAATTGTATATTTGACATTGTGCATGACAAAAGGGATATTGGAGCTTTTCACAAAACATTTCAGTATGAGAATACCAAAGTATGAAACATATAAAGAGCAAGTAGCCTTTTTTTTTGGAAAATCTGGTGTGGCTTTGAAGTCACTGCCATCTCCATGACTGTTTTCTAATCTCATGTTTGTGTAGATCACCAAGTCAAAGTAGCATCAGTATACAGGTCATGTTGCCATGTTAGGCTAAATCTGAGAGAGAAGCAACTGCATCATGTAGGATTGGAAAAGAAACAGACACATACTCACTCTGTGAGCTGAGCTGTAAGGACTGTCCCTTGACTGCAAGATTAGCATGTGAGAAGTGAAAAGCATAAAGAACGGGCAATGAAGTTGTTCTTTACTTTGGCTGAAGACAGAACTGGATGATCATCTAAGGCACAAAAGAAGGCATTTGATTTTAACTAAGACTCTTAATAGAAAATGCTGGACTTTGAAGTAGTAAATCAGATTATATTTTTTTTTTTTTTTTTTGGTTCTAAAAAAACAGTAGCATTTCCTATCTTTTTTTTTTTTTTGTTTCTAAAATGGAATATCATGTATTAGTACTTCAAAGATATATTGAAAGAAGTAGTCAGTTATTAAGTACTATGAAGAAAGTGTTAGCAATAGCAGGGCTATATGCCCACATCAACATGGGCACTACTACCTTGTCTTATATTAAGGTATGGTCTTTGTCATTTGCATGACTATGTATAGTCAGCCTGTCAGAACTCCATTAATAACTGTGTAATTTCATACAACAGCTTGTGATAAATAGATATGCACATGCTTACAGGATTAGGCTCTGATCGGGAATAAAGACTCATTAGAGCATCTGGACGAAATGCAAATTTTTTTTTTATACAATAGATGATTTTAATATTTCAAAATTTGGAGTAAAACCAAGAAGTGTTAAGTCTTTTCATAGCATGATGCCTCAGTTCAGGGGAAGCCTGTTAGCCTCACCCCCACATGTCTGGGGAATCAGGATTGCCAAGAAGCCACGAAGTAGAGGGTTCTTCCTTCCTTCCCAGCTCTCAGCCCTCTGTCAAACCCAAGGCAATGCAGTCTGTAAGCTCAAGATCTCCCAGAACCAGCCAAATGGCTGTTAAGAAAGGAACTGGCAGGCTCATTTGTCTTGGAAGCCTGCCTAGATTCCATTGGAAATTGGTCAAAAATGGAAATTCTTTTGTGGAACATTTTGATTTCAATTAATGACATACCCTGATGAAGAAATGTTTCATCAGAAATTTTCTAGCCAGATTGTTCTCTGTTGGAAGTAGATTAAGCTATTTTTATGGATTTTTTTTTTTTTTTTTATTTTATTTGTCAGGTATTTTTTTCCACTCCCACGTTTTGGTAGGATCAGGTTAATGAGCAAAGCACTCTGAACATTCCGTGGCATTTGATTCTGAGGTTTTGCTCCAGGAACCCCTCCCTTGAGCTGAAATCCAAGTTCCTGCTCCATCGTGCAGGCTTCAGTTACTGAAATTGTTATCAACTGAAGCTGATACGAGAAGATAATTTATTGCTCTCTATTTCCACATTTCTTAAATATCCCTAAATGCTCTTAAGTTTAAAACAATTAATTCAACTAGAAGCCTGCCTCTGATTAAAGACGGGCATTAATACCAGATTAGTCCTAAATACAGGAAAGGGACATTTCCTGTGGAAGTCCTGATATATCCTTCGGTAAGCAGTTTTTATTCACTTAGACAGCTTCTAATGGTGCTACAAGAAATAAAATCTTGTAGCCCTAAAAGGTTCAAAAAGTGTAAGATTTTCTGATTATTTCAACTCTAAAATGGTAGTAAGTAAAAACCATTCTGTGACTGTAAATTTATTTTATTGGTAGGTGGGCAAATGTCAGAATAATGTCATTTGTTGTTGTGAAATCAATGAGAATTCTGTTAATGAAGAAGAAATGTTTCTTCAAACACCACAAAGACTAAATATCTTTCCTCAGTTCATAATCAGAGGCCTCATTATGCTAAAGAAAAGGAAAATTTTCTAGATGAGTTATCTAACCAAGTCAACAGGCCATGCACATAGGAGAAATGTGGTGGCTGTAATATGGTAGGAGGGTTGTGGACTCTTTTTGAGATTTTCAGGTGCAATCTCGGCAGATAAGAAATGAAGAAAACTTCCATGACACAGGTGCAATACTGCTGGAAGAAAAATGCACTCAGCTGTGTAATGCCAAAATTCCTATGCTGCTCCCAGCAGTCTATCCTGTCCTGGTTCTAGTGAAGAACACTACTCCCACTGGCACTCCAGATGATGAAGTATTGCATTGCTAAATAAGGAGCTGCAACCAATCTGTAAGAGCCTGTAAGTGTTTTGAAGAACAGGAATATCTTCAAAATGATCTTGACAGAGAGCAGAAATAATATAAAAAAGGCTACAACTTAGAGTTCAGAAAATCAGCTGCATAAATATAGGACTGGAAACTCTCAGCAGGGTGGCAGATCCACAGATGAGGATGTAGGGGTCATACACAGCTACAGACACGCGTCAATAAATGAAATTGCTGTGGCAAAAAAAAGGAAGAACTCATGTAAGAGTACTGTGTGCCATAGATAATTTTATGTTGGTGATTCCTAAATAGAAAAGGTGTATTGAGATTTGGCTACCATGTTTCAAAGAAATTGCAATCCAGAGAAGGAGGCTGCAAGTCTGTGAAACAATATCTGTTATTAAGGATTAAAGGGAGTGTGACTGTTTTGTTTAGGGAAGGCTGAGAGAAAACAGAAGGAAAAAATCTTCAAATAAGACTAGCACAAACAAGAATAGCACAGGCAAAGCAAATATGTGGTTCTCTGTACATGATCACTGTAGATGTGACGAAGAAATGAGCATGCACTACAACAAGGAAGGTTTAGGTTAGACATTGGGATCATAAATATAGATAGGTAATGTCATGGATGATTTAGAGAGACCAGACTCTGCCTCACCAGATGGAGTGTGAAGGAAAGTTTTGTGATTCTGATGGGAAGTAGAAAGGTGAATCAGGAGACCACCAGAAGCCCCTTTCAGCTTTTTCCTGACATCTATGAAAACTATGTGTATCTTTATCTGATCAACCAATCAGTTCTAGCAAATTCTAAAAGGAACAGATTTAGGTATAATTTAAACCATTTTACTATGAGAAATGTCTTTAGTGAATTTGTAACAGAAATACAGCACTTCAAGCAGGAAAGTACTTTGTAATGCAAATCTGTTACAGTAACAATTCTGTCTAGTCTAAGTGCAGTGATTTTAATTTCACTAGGGCCTGACTAGAAACTAACTGCAACAGCAGAACAGACTTTCACTCCTCCAGTATTTTCCTTTCCTCTTCCCTTATGCTCTGTTTGCAAGATAAAAGACTGATTACAAGAAATAAAACTTTAGAATTCAAGTCTTGCCTGGATTATTTTAAGGTAATTAATAGATTTTCCTTTTGACAACATTTATTGCTGAAAATTAAAAGAAAAAAAAAAGAAGAAAAAAAACCCCAGAACACCCCCCCAAAAATCCCAACCTACCAAACAAAAAATCCCTATCCCACAAACTAATGAACAAAGAAGAAGAAGAAAAAGAAAGACTACATTCAGGCAAATACAAATGCCAAAACCCAAAATTGCTGTCTGTTTTGTTTTAGGAGTGTTGCTAGAAAGGGCTGTTAGTATTTTATTTCAGAAGTGCAAGACATTTTGTGCACATACACTGCAAGACACATGTGGAAGTCACATTCTGTAGAACTAGTGAGGTTTCCTACAGAGACACAGGGTCAAAAGACAGGCCATGGCCTGCTGTATTGACCTGATAGAAAAAGTTCATGTTTTGGAGAAGTTTGTCTTCCTCTAGTTGTTGTACACCTCTGCATTTTTAGCGGCGGGGATGTGGGGGAGGGGGTGGGGCGGTGGCATGGGAATACAGGAGTTTTTTTTTGTCTGGACAATCTACAAACCAGTATTCAAGATGAAACGTGAACACAAGTTTAACAAACTGGGTGAATAGACACAGCAAAAGCAGAGCACAAAACACCGCAGCACCAAAGGGTGCCTGCCTTGGAATAACTTCCAAGCTGCATCTTCTTGTACCTTACAAGCTCTTTCCTTCCTTTGGTCTTTGTACAGCACATTGCTGCAAAACAAAGCAAATGATCTTTCAAAGTCATTATTTGAACTAAAATGTAAGTTATCTGTAGTTGTATCACATGGAAATATGTTTTTAAAATTCAATAAAAATCATACTATTTTTTTTTTGTCAGAAAATCTATGGTAGTAGGCTTGTATAGTATTGAATCAAGCAGCATGAGAAACAGTTAAAAGTGCTGATGCATAGGGAAGGGCTGCCCTGCTGCAAAAAAGAGGTGTCAGTTCTGACAGGGTACTGTGCTTAATGAAATTGTTATCAAAATTGGCCAGTTCTCATACCATACCTCTTTGGCTATTGAGGTAAGCTTCCTTCAAAGACATCTGAGTTTAAGTGACCATATCAACTCTGTAGTAGAAGGAAGTAACCAAGGAGAAATATTTTTTTGTCCTAAACTGCTGAACTCAGAAAACCACCATGACTGTGGTGAATAGAAAGGATTCACTGCATTTGTTTTATTGCTCAGAAAGGCTGAACCTGTGTCCCAGCCAGAAGAGCTTCTGAGACAGGAGTTGGTTAGCTGCAGGAGAAGCCAGAGTCTGCTTGCTTTTCTCTATAAATGTTATTGTGCTACTTTGAGATGCTCAGCAATACCATTGCTACATAGATAGAGGCATAACCCCAGTGTGAAGATAGCAAGTGAACAGTATTGAGGGTGTATGGGTTAAATAAGGAGTTAGCAACTTCCAAGTCATCCCAGAAGTTCTCATGTTTCTGGTTCTTTTGCCCACAACTGCAAAGCAAAGCTTTCTAACCTCAGCATCCAAACTACCATAGCTGTAGTATTTTAGTCTCAGAGTACCGTATTTTCTGGCCCTTGAAGAGATCACTTTTGCTATGTGATCTTATGAGCTCTGCTGCATCACTATGTATCTGTTCCTGGAGCTTCCACAGTTACCAGGGATTCTTTCATTAGATTTGAGATGCCTGTACTAGCTTGAGCCTAGTCTGGTCTCTAGATAAATCCCTTTGACCTGAAACCTTCTGCGTTTTGGTCTGTTGCACCTAAAGCATATTTGCTGTCCAAGTTCTCTCTTTCACTTTCAAGGACATTCAGATGCCTCTGGTATCAGTTCTGTAACTCTGTGGTTAGAGCTAGAATCCTGTTTTCAGGGCTGTTCCTATCAATCTGGCTAAGGATGCAATTACTTTTCTGTGGTCTAGCCAAGCATGACAGTAAGAATGGAATGATCACCACTGCTGCTGCACTTTTTATCTTACTCATCACTTGAAGCTTAGATGGATGGGTTCTGGTCATTCCATCCTGGTGAAAAATATGTGAGCTGGCAGAATGCTTAATTATACAGGCTGCTTTCTATTTCCGGATACACAGGGTTTAATTTTTTTATTATAGTAGCACCTAAGGGCCTAACTGAGTACAGTGTCTACCCTGCAGAGATTTGCTGAGTTGCCCTGTCTTTCTGCCCCATTACCCTGAGAGTTTTCTCAGAAAATTAAATTCTTTCCTTCCCACTAGAAAAACACAGACATGGTAACTACTCACAGTGTTTATATGTCAGTAAGACAGGGGGAGTGTTCGTCTTGGTTAAGCATTAAGGTGTGGGTGGACATGGAGAGACTGTCCATCAATTCCTCTCTCATCATTTGTGATATGTTGTAAAAAAACAGAGCACATTCCTTACACATTCACACAGGTGGGGGGAAAGAAGGCTGGAAACTCGTGGATTTTAGCAACAGGAGGAAGGCTCCCACTCCTATCTGCAGATCTGCACCTACAAAATCCTGAGTGCCCTGGCAGCAGGGTCCAGGAGCTTGGTCCAGGAAAACAGTTGCACCAGCTAAGCCTGAACCTGCAACAACACCAGGTGGAACCTGCAAGTGAGAGCAGGGGCAGACTCCCTGCTATGGAGGAGGAGGTCCCCATAGGCTGACCTCACCTGCTGGCAAAAGGCATTTTCTTCTTGCTGGGGCCTGCATTTCAGATACTGAAAAAAGACTTGTGGGGCCTTAGACTGTGCTGCTCTTCCACATGGGCAGCAATGATATTGGCCATGGGAAGCTGTGAACATATTAGCCATAACTCTATGGCTCTGGTAGCGAGGGTCAGGGACATGATGGGCACTCTGGTTGGTGGTTTTCTGGTTGATCCTGCCAGAGAAAGGAAAGACAGGTCTTGAGGAGGAGTGGACAGACACTGCAGATCATCAACTGGAATCATGCAGCTGGCATCAATAACAGGGATCTGGTTCTTATGGTTATAAGATCCTATCTGAGTATCAACAACTGCTAGGAACAAACTGTGTGTTTCTGACAAAGGGGAGCTAAAGCAGCTCTGCCATATGACTGACAAGAATGGTAAGGAGAGCTGTAAATTAGGAATGACAAAACAACAGGGAGAGAGATGACAGCCTACAGTCAAGTAAGGAAGTTGTGTGGGAGAGGTGTAATGAACAGAACAGGGTGAAAGAGGTCAATTTAAGTGGATACACAGCAGCAGAGGGTGCCAATGGTATGGCATTGTGGAAAAGCCCTCATATCTTCTCCTAGGACATCAGCTCAGCCTGGTGCCTTATCTGACATGCTTGTACATTAATGCATACAGCATGGAGAATCTACAAGGGGGGGTTAGATGTCTGAATGCAGTTGCAGAACTACAGTATCTCATTGGGAGCACTGTGATATCATGGCATAGTTCACACATGGGGGTGGTGCAACTGATAGATACAGGATAGAGGCAGTTTAGTGAGGACTGAGAGGGAGGGGAGGAACTGACTTTGAGAGAGCCGCACTGATGCATGGAGCTCTGCCTTGGGAGATGTAGGATCTGGTTGAGAGCCTGTGGATCAGGAAAAATATCTTGCTGAAATGAAACATTAATAAACTTGGAAGCAAACTCCATATGTTTTCTATGACAAAGAGTTACATTTGGAGAACGTTTTATTGTGTGGAAGAATTCTCATGCTGCCACAAGATGTTCCAAGTGGTGCTCATGACCTTTTACAAGGCAGTAACACATGAACACTAAAATCTGTAGTCTGTCTTTCTCAGGACATCTATGATTTCCAGCTGATGCTTGTTCCTGATCTCCATGAGTACAACCTCAGTTGGAAATCTTCCTTAGATGCTTCTCTACTAAAACTGGAGCACATTTGTGGCTATGAAACATGTTGTGTTTCATAACAAACAATCTATAGAAGGAAAAATGGTCAGTTCATCACAGACAATAATAGAAAGCAAACTCCTGTAGGTATAGATATTTATACTTCTCATATATTTATACTTAATGTGCATAGCAATTTTAATATATGAAAAAGGGACAATCACAAGACAAATTAGAAATAAAGAGGGTAAAGAGGAATTGTGAGCCTTCTTGAGACACTGGGAGGGCAGGCATACCGCTTTTTCTTTGGTTCTGTCAGCTGCCACGTTTCCAGGGAAGTGTGACTCTGCACCTTCTGTGTGTTGTGGCACCTTTTCAGCCAAGTAAATAATCAATGGGATTCAACTGCAGCCATTCTGAAGTCTAACTTATTTCTTTGACTTTGATACAGATGTATTCTGAGGTATTGGTTATTGTGCAGATAATATTATTTCTTCTTTAAATAATTTGATAATGCTACTTATGTAAACTTTTTAAAATGTTTGTTTCAATTGCAAACATTTGCTTATCAAAGAAGTTAACCTCTGTTAGCATACAGACTTTACTAATCTGTTACTGTAGACAGTGCCACCTAATTAGTAATCAGGAGAACATGGTTAAAATTAATACATTAAGCCCTAACTGTCAAAGTATTATATATCTATAACATCTTTTAGAACTAAAAGCTATAAATACTGTCTTTTTTTGTGTAATTCTCCCACTGGGTACTCCTTTGCTTAGAGATAACAGTATGCCTGAAACTTCATTGTGTTGTGAAAACTTACTAAAGAAATTACTTGATTGATGTTCAAATAGCCATCTCATACCAATGATCAATCAGTCTCAAAGCATGCTATTTTAAAACCAATAAAAGAAATAGCTATTGTCCAGAAGTTGTTAAAATAAGACATGGAAACATCCTTTTGTCTACCTGACACTGATGATGTGCAATATGCCCTACATTTTGGCTGTGGTTTTGTTCTCTGCTAAGAGAAGTGCCACACTGATTTTGTAAAAATGCTCTCTTGCTGGTTTAACAATAGTGGAATTTACAGGGTTTGGAGCTCTGCTTCCCCAGCACTTTCCATACCCACCCCAGCAATAGCCCAGCTGAGTTAGGCCAGTGAAAATCTTCCACAAAATAAAATACTGTTCTTCCTGCTTGTGTCCCTACCCACTCCAACTACCCCTAACTCCCTACCTACGCCACCTCATGGCGGGGTTAGAGGAAAATCAGTGCCAAAAAAAAAAAAAAAAAAAGGGGTAAAGAAGAGACAGGGATTATCTTTTCTTCTTACGCAGTAACACAGAGTGCCTCCGTCCTGCTGATCACAATGTTTTTGAAAGAAAAAAGGTCGGACTTTATCTTAAAACAGAAAATGCCATTTCTGTTCTGCAACAGAAGATAACTTCTGGTGTGTTTGGGTAAAAAATAAAAGAAAATGTGCGTAAAATATAAAAGAAAACAAGCAGAAACATCTCGGTGTCCAAGTCGCTCCCGGGATGGGCACCAGGCTGGCTGGCACGCTGTGTGCAGGGCGCTCCCGCCGATCCCCCGCGGAACCCCGCGCAGGACAGCGCGCAGCCCCCGCGTCCCGGGGCGGCCCGCGGGCGGGGCGCGGGGCGGAGCGGGGCGGAGCGGCCTCGGTCCGCCACCGGCAGGGGGCGGGTGCGCCCTCCGCGCCTTCCTCCGGCTGCGCAGCGGCCGCGGCTCCGCTCGGTTCCTGCTCGGGCCGGGGCAGCCTTCGCGGCGCGGCCGCCGAGGGGACGCTGCACGACGTGTCCGCGCCCCACAGCCCCGGTAGGTGCTCGCGTTCTCCGCGGGGCTGCGCGGGGCGCGGCCCTTGCCCGTGTCCCGCCGGGCATCCCGCCGCTGGCTCCGCCGCCCGGGCGCGCATCGCTCTCCTCTGCGCGGGGCAGCCGCTGGCTGCCAGCCCCTGCCTCCGCTGCTGGCATTCCCCGGCGGTGCCCCTTCCCCGGGCCGCCTGGCCCTTCCCCCATCCCCTCCTGCCTCGGGAAGGGTGAGTGGGCCGGGGCCGCGGGTCAGAGCCGGGCGGGGCGCTGGGCGGGGGCTCTGTCCCGTCCTCCGCCCTTCCACCGTCCCAGCCCGGCGAAGGGGTCGGGGCCAGGCTGGAGGCAGCGGTGGGGCAGGGGACGAGCGCCCGGAGCTGCCGGCGGGGCCGCGCGGGAGGAGGAGGAGGCAGCGGGTGGCGGCGGTCGGGTCGGCGGGACGGCCCGGTCCCGGGAAATGAGTGAAACGCTGGCAGCGTGGCAGCCCCTTCCTGAAAACGAGGTGGTGCTGCTGCTCAGTGGTGGGGTTCCCTTGGCTTTCTCTGTGGAGTACGGGGTCGCGGGCACTGTTGGTCCATGAGTTGTAGGGCTCAGCTCTAAAATGCATCGTTACAGACGGCAGCCGTGAACTCCTAAGGAAGTTATATGTGCTGTTTGCAGAGAGATACTTATCGTAGCAGTCTGTATGCCTTTGGTTACCGGCCTCCGAGTTGCTGAAGTAGGAAAACATAGAAAAATTATATATATATTTTTTTTTCTCTTAAGTAAATGCTACCATATGTTAAGTCACGTGTTTGGCTGAGCCACTAAGGGGCTATGTAACTTACCTGACTTGTTTATTTTCCCATTTTCTCACATTTGAAAGAGGTTAAATCATAACGTAGTAACTCCAGACTTGGGTGAAGATCTTTGCATATACCAGGTATTTTAATATTCTGTGTGGCCTATTGTGCCGCACAGACTTGGAGCCCGTGGTGCCTCTTTGCTGGTGAACGCAGCTGACTGCTCCTCTCGTTTAAGTATTTATTTAATACTAATTGGGGAGTTATTTATAAAAAGTATCAAAACCACAGACTCACACCAGAAATGGCTGCCTAATGACTGTCGTGTTGTTTTCTTTTTTTTTAAACTTTCGAAACTTCTCGAGGTATGAGTATCTTCATTAGCACATATTTTCCCTCAGGGTTTCTTTTATGCATAGTTGTTTGTGTGGCAAAACAAGTTTTGTGACTTGCTTTAAGCCTGCAGGTAGGCTCTTCACAAGCTAATAGCTTGCTATTGTCATGTAATAACATCTGATCACTGCAGGATGGAGAAAGCACCTGTTGGGTTCAGGCGTTGCTTCCATCGCTTTGCAAAAGTCCTGACCACTTCACCCAGTAAGAGCGCAGAGTAAATAGATAATAATCGTTGCTTCACCGTACCACGAGTTCCTGTCCAGCCTCTCTAAGTGCAGCCCGAGTGCTTCAGGGCATATGTGTTCTACCTAACCTGGTTTTCGTAGACCAGGTTGCTTAAAGCCCCATCCAAACCTGGCTTGAGTGTTTCCAGGGATGGATTACCTGCTGCCTCTCTGGCAAACCTGTGTCGGTGTCTAATCACCATCCCAATACCAACCTCAGAGGCAAGCTGCTCTAGTCCCTTGGACACTGGGCCACCGACTACAACTCTTTGAGTGGCCACCCACATTTAATGAGAACTATTAGTGCGTATAGAAGGGAGGGATGATGTACACAGAGTTTAAAATTTTAGTGGAACTTTGGAAAATTAGTATTTAAAAAATGCATTTCTGAATGCTTAGTTTTCAGGGTTTTGGGGAAAATACTGACATACAGGAAACAGATTTTTAATTTTTTCAATGAAATCATAAGATGGATTGATACTGTGCAAAAATACCTGTCTACATGCAGATTATATTGCAGCCTGACGATTAGGTGTCCAAAAAATGAATCCACAGCAGACACAGAGAAGTTGTTCTTAAATATTTTAATTGATCAAAGAGAATTTGCTATTCAAATAGAACTTAGGTTCTGGTTTTTAAACTTGTAGTTCCAGTGAAGTCACAGAATTGACATGTGAGTGTAATGGCTGCAGGTCTTTCGATTTATATTGGTAATCAGTGTGTCCATGAGTCATTATAGAAGTCATATGTATGTTCGGTTCTGAGTTTTTCACTAAAATTTGCTGAGACTGTGTAGGGCTTGAGGCATAATTATTTTAAACCTCCATGTTTTACCTGCCAGTGGCCAGCTGTATTAGCCCCGTGACAATTGTTTTGCTGTCAACAGTAATTGTAATTGTAAAACAATTGTAATTGTTTTTCAGTTTAGGAGGATCTATCTGAGAAGTCTCACATTGTTCAAAACCAAGATTGTACATAAATTCTCAGAAAAAAATGTAATTTGCGTGAGTGTCAGAAATCTGATAGTCTTGCAGTAAGATCATGACACGGGTGAGCAAAACTAGCAGCCCGATGCTGCTGCACTTTGCCCCTCACTTTGCCCCTTGAATGTTGTCCTCTAATCTATTATTAAGGTTATATTCTCTTTTACTTAATGAGCAAGATCATGTGAGCTGGAGCAGCCTGGCAGGTGAACTCACCTATCTCATCAGTTTTCATGTTTCCTAATATATAGGCATGAGGACACAATAGAAGGGTGATACGGAAGTAACTTTGAACCGGTATTGCTGCTTGAAATCTCATTTCCTAGTATTTCTTGGATTAAGCATCTGTAACCTATAAATAGGTGTCCCTGGCTTCTTACTTCATCATCTAAAATTCTGTGTTTGACCATGAATCCAAGCACAGCTTCCTCATACTTTTGTTATGGGTATATGCATCCTGAGAGGACTTTAGAAATTTTTTTGTTAAAATAAATAAATGAATATTTTTTGGGGAATTTGTAACTCTTAATTCCACCCTGTAATTTGTTTCCATCTACTTGTGTCTCAGTGTTATCCACAAATTTAAAAATCTTATCCTTCTTCAGTAGTTCATTGATGTTTATAATAAGTGGTGGATGACTATATTAAATGGTATTTTACGCAAGGTTCCTGAAATTCAATCACACTAAAATTGTCACATTAATGATAGTGACTTTTTGGAATTGTTCAGCTTTTTTTGCTCCCCATATACATTACTGTATTTTTATAATACAAAAATAGTTTGTATCCTGATTTGCAGACTGAGCTGCCCAGTAGCATTTTCCAGCCTTGGCCTCACATATCCTCAGTGCCAAGAGAATGTGTAACAGTCTTTGTGGAAGAGAGGAGAACCTCTGTAAGACTAACAGGACAGAGGGAGCTGCTGAAGTAAACTTTGCCTTGCATTTGATGTTACTGTTGAGTCAGTGACAGAAAGTTTCACAATATGTTTATATGTACAGGCACATGCTAGTTCTCATGACAGTCCAGTTAAAATCTTAACATTGAAATACATTACAGTCTCCCCTCTGTTCATAAGATTTGCTTTCTGGTGACTGGCTGGCTTCCCCTTCTCCCACCCTCTCTCCAGTTGTATCTGTGCTGTCTGAGGAGACAGTAACCATCTCCTAGTAGCAAAGGTTTTTTATTTTATTTTGATCTGTTCTGGTGTCATCAGTTAGTTGAGTCATCATTTCACAAATGTTTATGCTGGTATTTGCTAGTATTGCTGCTGCTAGAAAGCCACTGACCTGCTCCCAGACACTTAACTCTGCTTTTGGATCTGCCTTGATACTCTTCACTTTGTGGGGGAGGTGGTTGATGGAACTGCCATGGCTGCTTGTGTGCTTGCTGGTCAGCTGAGTATTGGTGACACGTGAATGGTTTTGGAACTGCATTTAAGTTGACTCAGGCAGAGGTTTATGAAAGGAGTTCCCATAACAGATAATTTCTCTTAGGAGAGCACGATCCAAAGGGGATCACATCGTGAGTTGTTAGAGCGTGGTTGCATATCAGTGTCTTTGTGTCAGCTGTGCATAGTTTCAGTGGTAAGGTCACTGTAATAAGCACCTTTCTGTCACTGAGGGATGCTGTTCCTCAAAGGAGTTTATATGTTCCTAATGTGGTACATTTCTACATAAGTAATGACATACAGTGAATTGCTATGCAGCATAATTTTACATTTCCCCACTCATGACGATGTTTAGATTATAACATCTCAAAGGATAGAAAATATCTATGTTGGATTTTAGTTAGCAGATGAATACCAGTTGTTAAATAAATATTAAAATTTACAAATTATGTAAACATATAATATATAAAAAAGAACACATTGTCCCTAGATTTTTTTTTCTGTGAAATTATTCCTCACAGATATGGCTTAGGGTTTTGGTAGTGGTTGCTGTAAAATTGCGCCTAGCCAAAATGTAGGTTGTGGATCTTTGTTCTGATATCTTCATGCTCAGAAACCTAGAAACTACAGGTTTTGGGGCTGTTTTGTGTGTCTTCAGTAGGAAGAGGTGAGTCAGTCTAGAGCTGTTAAGAATCTTGTCACTGACTGACTTCCTCTCTATTTTCAAGTCTGTTTCACCTCATCACTCACAAATGATGGCCTGTCCAGTGCTAATGTGGACCAGTAGCAATGACTTGCCTGCACCACAGAAGCACTTTGGTTCTGGGTGCCTCATGCACATGGAGGTTATCAGGCACCAGCAGCAGTCTCGCATATGCAGTGTGATCCCATTAGCAATATCCTGTAGGCGTAGCGTGGTGTGTGGTGCCTGCTGCTGACCTTCTTCCCAGAGCTGGTATGCAGTGCTTTCTCTGCTGGCTGCTCTGCTCAGCCAGTGACATGCTCTTTTAATCCTGCAAAGGGCCAAAACCTATCCAAACGCTACCTCACATGGGAGATGAATAGATGAAAAGGGGCTCCACAGTGTCCCTTAGAACAAGAGGAACTAGAGACACCAGCAATGCTGTGAGCAGTGACTGTCACTGGGGAGTACTTTCCCCCAGTTTCCTTGTGAGATCAGCATGTACTTTGCTGGGATGAAGTGGAGAAATAAGTTGGTGTATGAAGTTCAGCAATTTGTCCTTGATGACTTTATCTATCTGAACTTCAATATTGGAGTTGGGTATTATCCAACCCCATGAAACACAGAGCTAAGATTCTCTTCAGTAGATACGTCAACAGCAATGGTACGAGATACTTTGTCACATATAAATAGTGTAGGTTTTTAGGCACCGTAAATCACATTCTTAACTACATGACTCAGTAAATTTTTGTAATAATTGAGAAGAGTCTTCAAAGTATGGATTGAGTGCTTATAAGGCTAAAATTTTTTTGTTGTTGATTGGTTATGTTGGTTTTTTTTTCTTGGATTGGTTTGATTTTGTTGTTTTAATTGCAGAAGGAATGTGGGTTAAGTTTCATTCTCTGTGGGATGAATGAATGCCTTAGTACTTTTATCTCAGCTTCTCAGAATTCAGAAGAATTTTTCAGTGTTTGAGACTGACTAGTTTGTGTGTTGCCTAAGGTGAAAGTACTGGCTTGATGCCACTAGCAAAAGCTTGCATGGACAGTGATTTGACATGTTGTTTGAGAAAGATTTGTTTTGAATTTTAAGTTTCAAAGCACTCCAGCACAATGCTGCTTCTCATGTGTATTTCCTTTCCTAAGAGTGAAACCACAGAGTGGTAGTCACAACACAGGACAGGCAACAGTAGCTGGAGTATCTATTTATAATTTTGAAATAAGCTTGGATTTAATTTCCTACATGTATCTGTATTCTTTTGTTGTAGATATAACTTGATAGAAGTAAAATAAAATCTTGTATTTACAAGCAAACACTTTGGGTCTGATTCAGTTGTCTAGAATACTAAGATAAATCTTGATATGTATATGGAAGAACACAATTCTTATAAGAAGTCTCATTTATATAAGAAATTAATAATTTTACTTCATGGTACCATTTGTCACAAAGGAGAAAAGAAAATATGTATTCCTGAGTCTCTAAATGTTATTGTGTGGACAAAGCTTTTTCTTATGTGGAGTTCTGCCAGAACCTCAAAGAATTTGTATGGATGTAGGAGTGCTGCCTGTAGGGAGCAACTACTGGAGTCATAGCCTGTATTTCCAGAAGACACAAATGGTGCATGATTATACAATAAAATTGAGTTATACTATTTACTTTTTAAAAGATGTAATTCTTTTCCATGTGTGTCCTTCACTACTTTCAAATTAAATTAATTTTATAAACATACTGGAAAAACTGTTCATAGCCTAGCAGAAAAGTAAGCAATCATCTGGATAAGAAAATGCATCCTGCATTTAAATAAAATAGTCTTAAATTATTTTGAATGTCTCAGCTCTTTTGTCCATGGCATATAATCCAGGTTGGCACAACCACTGGTTTAAAACCAGAAGTCACATAAGAATAGCTAATGCTGTCCTTGACGTATCTAATTCACTGTGTAATATTGAGTAAAAAACCACCACTGCTCTGAAATGCTTGAACATAACACACTGAAATATCTTATCAACAGAGGCTGGATTAAACACAGTGTTGTTTCATTGATTAAATTTTACCAGGTGTGAAAAGCTAATTTTTGTTTGTTTGTTTGTTTTAAGGAATTTTTGATGTTCTCTGGCAGGAATAAAATGCATGTGCTAATCATTGAGGAATGCAGTTTGTGCTAAAAAAAAAAACACCAACAAAAGACTATGTCCTAATCTACTAAAGTCTTGGAGATAAAAATAAAAGCTCAAGAAGTTTTTTTGTTGTTGTTGTTATTGCTTTTTTTTTGTTTTTGGGGTTTTTCCTGGGCTTTTTTTTTTTTGGTGCTAAGTAATTTTAAATACTTGTTTTAAGTGCAGTATAGTGTATGCTATTCATATTAACAAATAGCAGATATATACAAAACCAGGTATTACGTTATTTGACTTTGCTAGAAAGTGTACAAACACGTAAGTCCTGGTTTGGGGGAAAAATTTCCCCCTGAATTGAATGCAAAGCATCTCAGGCTTCCACACGTTTAATATTATATAACCTGAGTACAGATTTGCATGTAATAGTATAGAAATGTGGGCTTAATATTGAAGGGGATATCAGCTCACACCTTGTCGACTATCTGTGTTAAGAAAAATTCTCTGTTTCCGGATTTTTATGATGATTTAAAGCCTCCTTTTAAATTTTTTGTTTATCCTTGTAACTGTAAGGTTGTTTTTCTTTAATATTATAACTACAAATAAGTAAGCTGCAGAGCATACTGGGAACAGTTACTCTCAGCATATTTTTAAATTATAAAAATATGTATTTAAAGTAATAATGTCTTTAATATGTATTTTAGATTTGCTGTAAATAATAGTACTTTTAAAAATATGTATTTATTTCTATAAAAATTTGGAATTACACCTTGAAGATAAGAGGTCTGATCCTGACTTCTCTCTTTCACAGTTCCTTGCACAGCAGACTTGATTCTTTTATCCCTTAGTTGGTTTATTTAGGTCATGTAATTCTTATCTAGATTCTTCCATTTGGGGATTATGCATTGAGATAGACTTAGGGAAAAAACTGCACATGGGTCAAAGTTAAGTCAAGATAACACACAGAGCATGGTATTTTTTGTTTATTTAGGCAGAGCAGTGTAATTGCTTTTTGTTCCATACACAGCAGTCCTATCAGTGCAGTTCACAATGAACAGTTACACTTTTGTGGCGGTAGGACATTGTTGACCCCAATATTAGACAGCTGCTATAATATCCTTTTCCATTTCTGCTGCTTATTTTGCTGCACTTTTTGTCAGTTTTGGAGTGTATTACTTTCTGTTTTTTTAAATATCATTGTTGATTTTGGGACCTCTTCCTAATCAGCTAAGGTCAGAATTCAAAATTATCTTGACCTTCTAAATTCTTGCCTCTCCTCTTTGCTTGTTTTTGTGTGCCCATGTTATCCACTCATGTTATCAAGTTGCTAATGGAAATACTATTATCCTGGGAATGAAATAGATTAATCTACATGTTTCATTATCATCCTTCAAAACAGTAATTACAATCGTATTTGAAACCCCTTTTAGAACAGAGTTGTGGCAAGTGGCCTCAGCTTTTCTGCATGGTAAGTAGGGCAGAGGCTGTGCTCCTGCCCTAATGAAGTGTGTCCCATAGCACCATCTCTGGACCAATGTTAAGAAGAGCCTGCTAGAGAATTAACCAAATTGAATTGCATTCAGCTTGGGACTGAAATCTGCACTTCATTCAGTGTTAAGTCAGTGAGGCAGGATTAATAGGAACCGTTAATTTGTCAGTTATCTCAATGCAGTTTTCTCTTGCACAATGATTCTAGGGGGGAAACTTGCATGATGACCATACATGTTCTGTCTGACACATGAATGTAGAAAGAACTCGGTGTGTTAGAAACTTTATATCATCTAACAAAATATGATGATAATTTGCTTGGAAGGACTGTAGGCTTGTAATTTTCCTAAACAAAGTCATTATAAGCTTCCTCCAAGAAGGACTTAGCAGGATTCCCTTAAGAGACACAGGTTACTTTTAAAAGCAAGCATCTGGTGGTCTATTTATTGAAACTAATTTAGGTATGAACAAAAATACATGTAGTAGCTCTGTGGAGTTATCGATTAAATATTTTGTATTTTTGTTGCGTATGTCATAGCACACAAGTGGAGCAGAATGGGGGAAAGCCCTTTGTTTTTCTCTTCATTGTTTTTTTTTTTTAATTGTAATCTGTTTTCTGTGCCTTATAGAGAGCATTTTAGACTGGGAGTTGTTTGATACACAAGGATGTGGCGGCTGCCTGCCACGACCTCAAGCAGTCGAGATGTGCCGGCTGGCACTGCCCATGTGAGGCCGGGTGGCCGCCACGTGAGTGGGCACTCCAGGGGAATGGCGTCTGCCAGCCTGGTCGTGCTGAGCACTGTGGTGTGGGTAATGCAGCTTTGGTAGCTTCACACGCTGAGAGGAGGTGAAGGGACGAGAGAAGGACACTTGTTTGCGAGCCCAAAGAGCCTTTATTCCCCCACGTGTGGCAGGAACACAGTGCTCTCGGGCTGGTTGCAGTGACAAAATGCCGAAGAAATGAAGGATGGCAACAGATTAAATAGGGGATGGGCAGACAGGGGTGGAAACCTGGCTCGCCCAATGGGAACAAACGACAGAGAAATGACATCAATTATGACAACCAATGGTAACATAACAGAGGTGGGTACAGCGTCCTGGGACGAATAGAAAGGTTAAGGTGGGGTGATTGATACAGAACTTTCATGAAGAAGCTGGGGGTGGTTTCAAGACTGACACCCAACAGGGAGTGAACAAACCCTGACTGATGGGACTAAATAAGGAGAAAACAGGGAGAGGTGAGGAGATTGACAGGTATCTGTGGATCCGAGAGGCGGGAACTCTTGGGGTGAACAACTTGGAACAAACCACTGTGAGGGGAAAAATGGGGGAGTACAAGGAACAAACCTAACTAACATTAATAAAACAACTGACTAAATAAAACCAAACCACAACACAAGGAAGCAACCAGTAACCTCAGCTCTGAACTGTCTTTCCATATATTCTCTCCCTAGTAGTTTGTATCCAGAATAAATAATTTTTTTTCTGCCTGGATGGATGTGCAACTCCATGCAGAGAACTGGACAATGACATGCCAGCATTCAAGAAGGATTTATAACTTCTAATTTCTTGTCTAATTTCCTGTTCACATTCTTTTGTGGATAACTTTTAATTTCACGCTGCACGAGATAATTTTTGGTTTCATTCTGCTGTCTAAGTTGTGGACCTTGACTGAAAAACTTCCTAAGTTTTGTGCTAAGAAAACAGTCTGAAGAAAAAGAAAATCCATATTTAAGTCAAATAATGCTTCCCAAACCCAGGCATTTTACTTCGCAACTTGAAGATGTTGATGGCTTCTGTTGCCTGTTTTGTGGTGTTTTCCTTGGCCTGTGCATCTCTACAGGGTTCTGCTGTATTCATCGGGACACTGCCTGTCAGCCCTGCTATGGGCTGCACATCCTGCCTCAGTCTCTAATAAGTGATACAGAGCAGCCTTTTTGTACTGCTTGACAGAGAATGATGTAGTAATAAATGATTATCTGTATTATGTGACACTCATAAGTCAGGAGGATACTAAGGTTCTAATTCTCCTGCCTCTGCTTGATGGAATATTACATCAAAGAAGAGAAAAATAGTGTTTGGGTTATTTTGGCTCATTTCTAAAGCAATCAAAGGAATGTTGTTAGAACTGCTTTTGTGCATCTGAGTTTGAGCAAGCTCAGTTGTGATCCTGTGTTCTTTGTTTTTAAATGATCCTAAAATGTGCACTATTAAAAATTCCAAACCCATTTTCTACTCAGTTCTCTAATTTCAGTTATGATGTCTAATGCCGAAGATGTGAAGTAATGGTCCATAAGCATTTATAAGGGTTCACAGTTTATTCTGTTTTATTCCTGTTCTGTCTTGAAATATTTCAAAAAACCAATCTAAGATAATAAGTGTAGGTCCATAAATTATTTTCCTGCAACAACACTTGTCTGTACTGTAGCACTACTGTATTATTTGGTAAATCAAACCTCATGTTTTTTCAGTATACCATAATTTAGAAAAAGAATCACTGTTTTTTAAAAATTCCTTTCAAGTTGTGGCATAGCATAATTTTTCCTTTTTCTAAATCAAAACACATTCCACACTTAAAAAGTAATGCGTATTTTTATTTGTTGATTGCAGCAAATAATGATCCCTGAGACATGTGAAAGGGGATGTTGGGATAAAAGCAGTCAAGGTTAGATCATGTGATTGTTTCACTTAGATTCTTCTTTCTGGTTTTGTTCATATTCTTGTTTTCATGCTTTGAATTCATGATCTGTTTTTGTTCAGAGTAAAAAAAGAAACTTTTTTTTCAGTGCAGACTTAAAATAACCTTGTAGCTGTTCAAAGTACAGCCAGTGTTTATTGTATTGATCTATTTCTGGATGTCTGGAAGAAGAAGCCTAAAATAATTCTGTTCACAGACTTTGAAATAAAATGAGTTTATCTGTCCCGACAGATTCTTTTCTGCCTTTTTACAAGAGAGATAAATACTAGCCTTTCACTGGAAGAAGTTATTATATGAGGATATAATATGTGTGGCTACAGCTAAATGGATATATTATGGTCTATAATATGCTGTGAAATTTCCTTTACAGTAAAACATTAGCTCTCAAAAACATTTGTCTGCTTTTAAACATAGGTAGTATTTTCAAATTCTAATAGAATATAAATAAGTATTTCTGTATTTGCAATTTTTTTTCCTACTTATTTCTCCGCTGACCATTTTATTGTAAACTTGAAGGGATAGAGCACAATGACTGAGTCTTTGACAAGGAGACAAAGACACAGATCACTGAACTTGAAGATACTGAACTAAGTGAAGGCAAAAGGTTTTCTGCATAATACCATTTTTTTCTCTCTAGTATAGACCATGAGAACTATGTGGGTGTTTTGGTGCTTCTCTGAAAATAATTTGTATTTCTAATAACAGCAGTTTTTCTAATAATTTCTAAATTATTGATGTTTTTCAAAATCATGGCATAGAACTGCAGAGGGTTAGGGATACTATAGCTTTCGTGATGGGGGTCTGGGACAACTGCTTGGATTAGAGTGAGAGCTGATTACATGTTTTCAAATGTGGCCTTAGTGTAGATGATTCAACAAGATCCCTGAATTGGGGGAAAGTTGTGCCAGATGTCCAGGCTCTCTGCGCAGCATGGGCCCACCAGGACTGAACATGAGCATGGAAGAGAGCCTGGAGCAGCTCTTGCTCTGCAGGTAGAGGGCAGATTTGGTATGGCCTCTGGACCTGCATTGCTTGAGGAGGAGGAGGAGGTGGGAGCTTTTGTTCAGAGCCTGTGGCGTTTGTGGCCCACTTTGACTGTGTGATGACATGCTCTTCTCAAGAAGCTTGTGGGTGCTTAGGCAGTGTTTGCTTAGAGTGGTTTTCAGTTTATTCTAAAATAATTGGAGTACTAGGGTTGGTGCTTCTGTCATCACTGACCATCATATTATTCCTCTGGCTGTACCTATGAGTGACAAATATGTAGTTACATTTCTGTAATGCACAGATTAAAGTGTTGACCTTTCAGTTCCATTGAATGCAGTTTATGTAGTATCCTAGAGACCAAAATGCTTAAATCTTTTCTCTCCAAAGCACAGTTTGCTATGCTGTGTTGCCAAATAGCAACTTGCATCTAGAAGCAGGTAGGGTTTTTAAGGAGTGCAGGTGGAGTTGTTGACTTTTACCACATAGCTTTAGGAAACTAAAGACTGCTTAGAGCACTGATAAGTACTTGGGTCATAATTTGAAGGACTGAAAGTTAAACTGAATTAATAGAGGACTAGGTAAAATCAGTGTTATTTCAGAACCCTTGTCTTGTGGAGAAACAAATGAAAGCAAGGCATCAGAAATCCATCTTAAATCTTCCCTTAAATGTGAGTGTTAAGAAATAAGTATTCAGAACAATCGGCATTAATTTTATTGACTAGAAAATCTATGGAGTTTTTTGCTTATCACAAAACTGCTTTTTTGGCAGTAATTATGGTGGTTTTTAGTTTTTGTTTTATTTTTTGTTTGTTTGTTTCCCATAGGTGGCTATTTTAATGCAAGAGTGTAATTTGCTTTCTGAAGACTAAACATGAGAATAGCAGGTAAGTGCGCTCAGTAAAATCAGACTTCGGTAATTTATGAAACAACTGCTATGGACAACATTGACAAGTTGTGACAATAAGGTTTTAAAGTCATAGAATCATAGAATACCAGGTTAAAAGGGATCTTGGAATCATCTGGTCCGACATTTCTTGTCAGAAGCACGATCTAGTCAAGATAGCTGTGATAGGTGCCTAATTCACCTGGAAAATTACTTTCCAAACATGTTTGTGTTTTTTAGCAAAAAAACAGTTGGATGGAAGGGGAAAAAAAAACCTAAAGTATATATGGCAGTTCCTATAGGATGTTTCACCTGTAGCAAACATGCCAGTTTTGGTTCAACTGCTTAAGGAACCTTCTAGGAAATTTCTTACTGTTCCTTTGAAGGGAGCACTTGCAGATCAGTGGAAAAGCTCAGAATATAGAGTAGTTGGTCCTCAGACTGAGTTCTTGTTCATCTCACATACTTTATACTAAAACATGCTTTCCAGATGCCACTTGCTAGATGACACATTCCAAAATCTGGTACCATCTTGTGGTTTTAAACAGTGTTGCTTGGAAAACCTTTACCCCATTTCGTAACATATATTCAGATCATCTGTTTCTCCAGTGCTTGCACATGGTTCCCTTCCTTTCAAGTGCAATGAACTTTGGAGTTCCAGCATAATATTTTTAAGCTAGGTTTACACCTGTGTTTTCTTACATCATAATGTATGTGTGCTCCCAGATGAAAAAGACCAAACTACAAGTGAAAACACCTTCTTCATCTTTCTTTTCTTTTTCTATCCCCTTATCTTTTTTCAGCCTTTTGGAAGGATTGATTAGCATCTCTCATCCTTCTGAAGGCTGAGTAATCTGTCTATTTTAAGATTTTCTGAGCAGCCCATCACAGCAGCCATCTGAGATCTTGCAGGAGTATATAAGTTTGTTTTTTTCTAAAGGATTTGGCTGCCAATCTGAGAAAAAGAAACATGCTTTAAGGTTGATTTTTCCAACCAGCTTGACATACTGCGGGGAGATAGGAAGGCAGGATGTTGATCAGATGCCTCCTCACCTGACTTGTACTCTCAGTCAGTATTTTACAGTCGGTTAAGAGTGGAGTATTCTTTAAAAATATATTGCAAATTATACTAAAAAATGGTGAGGTTTGTGGCAGTATCACGTACATTTCCATTTCAGATGTAAGCGGCTGTGGCTGTGTGCTTACAGCTTTTTTCCCAGCAAGTAGATTGGCCACTTAGCACTGCAGGAACTTAGCCTTGTAAAACTTAGAACTGCCTACTTCTGTATATTAAAAGGGAGACAGGAGAGGTACTGCTTTTTCTTACTTATTTTAAAATAGCCTTTGAGTCATTCAACTTACTTTTTGAAGGTCGTTAATATAGATTTCAATATAGATTTCTTGAAAAGTAAGTGAGAATGCTTGTTTCTGGTTGGCTTGTGGTTTGGAAGTTTTTTGTTGTTTTTTTTTGGTTTGTTGGTTGGTTTTTTTTAATGTCATACTCAGAGCTGACTGACCATTGTAGCCAAGCTGCACTATATCAACAGATCCCTAATCACTCAATCTGGGCCATATATTAAAACAGAGGTAGCTCAGTTTGAGGGCAGGGGAAACACTGTTTTTGTGAATGGTAAAGAACCAGGTACTCGTTACTAAGAACATGCAAGTGGAATGGAGAAGGTGGGAATTTTGCCTTTGGACAGCAGCCAGGTAGATAATCTTAGTTCATTTGCTTAAGCTGGATTTTCATGGAGATCTGGTTTCTCCTGGCTGCTGAGCTGAGTTGGTGTACTACAGTGTCAGACAAGCATGAAGGTAGAGAAAGTTAAGACCAGAGTGCATTTGGTATGATAACCTGATGGATTGGTGCAGTTACATCCTACATTATAATATCCATCCTACATTATAATGTCCATCCATAATATCCATCCTTTTTTTTTCAGATTTATTCTGTTTAGTAGGTCCACAAATTATCATCCTGTTTCTGAGTTCCCCAGAGTGTAATTTGATACACATTTCTGATGTTGCTAATTTTGGTAAACTAATGTTACCATTTGCAGGTAATTTTTTGAAACTTTTTTCTGTTTCTTAACAGGTGCTGCAAAGTTGGTAGTCGTCATAGCAATATTTTTATTGACATTTTATGTCATATCTCAAGTGTTTGAAATAAAAATGGATGCAAACTTAGGACACATATTTGGTAAGTGATGACTTTGTTTTGTCTGGACACATTAATATTTACTTGAGCCTTTATCAAGAATATCATATTAGTTTTGCCTGAGCTCTTCAACTTAAGAATTGTGTTTATCTTTACTATGTGTGCTTATTTTTTATATATATGTGTATTAAATTATTTTCTGTATGGAATATTTAACCTACTCTTTTAATCATTTTGATTCTTTTGTCTGCCAAGGATACATAATTTTACCTGCTTTTTTGTTGTTGTTGTTTACTGGAAATACATTCTTAGTGTAGAGTAATAAATTAGGCGACTTGATTAATGTTTCTGAAAATCTCTGCTATGCCTTACTACTGCTAAAGAGATTTAGAATTTGTTTTGGGGGTGTTGTTTTTCTCTTGTGCAGGTATGTTACCATGTTAAATTGAATGTGCAGTAATCAAAACATTTCAGATGTGCCCAGGTGTTTTACACAGATAAAGATTAGCAGTTGAGGTGTCTCAAATTTCAGAGTCTATTTTGAGCCAGAATTTTCTTTCAAGGTGCTTTTTATTACCAAAAAAAAAAAACCAAACAAAACCCGAACAATGTTTGGCACATGGGTGGAGTTTGTGTTCTTTACCTCTGATTACTGCAGCGTGAGCTGCCATCCGAAGCAGTCAGCAGAGACATCTCCAGTAATCATTGTAGAGGCGGAGGTGTCATTCAGACGTGTGCGTGGTGAGGGCACTTGTGTCTCTTCATATCTCAGGAAAGGGAGTCATGAATGGTTGGGCTGAAATACACCTGAACTGCAGGCTTCCACATGGGATGGAAAGAAACCCCATCCCAATGAAGCTGTAAGGAGGGAATTAATTTCACTTCAATCCCCTGAACTCCATAAATTCTCAGAGGTTTTGGATCTCTGTGGGTTTTTGACTCCATGACTCTCTAAGAGCCAAAAATTAAAGCAGCACTTCTGAATGGGATTGCTAATGACTTTCATTCTGCTAATTCATAAAAGTTGTTCTTTAATGCAGCATAATAATCAGGTGAATTTGATACTTCATTTCAACCAGCCTGTTTTTATAGGGGTACAGAAAGATTTTACATTTATAGGATACGATATAGCAGATGACACTTTAATAGTAACATCTTGTAAAACTTTCTTTTTTCATTTTAGCTAGATCAGCATTGGATGCAGCTGCACGCTGTGAGTATTCATAGGCATGTATTACTGCTGTGCCTTGCTTTTACTAATAACAGAAAGACTGATGAATTTTCATAGTTAAGAAAGTCTTAATTACACTTCAAATGCAATCAGAAACTAATTTTCCTCTTCTCCTGATTTTCCTAAATTTCTGGTAAAGTCTGTTTTGTAGTTTTGGCTTGTGGCTTTTGATGACGGTGCCAGAGCAAACAGCAGGGTGACAACAGGAAGTTGGAATAATGAGGTGCTTCAGGAACTCAGATTATTTTAAACTGCTATGTAACTATGGATGTGATAGTGTGCTTGTGTTTCCTCTCTTCCTTGAATTCCTTCAGAACGTATTTGCCTGTTAGCCTACATGTGGCGTTCTCTAAAATCTTGGTTTATTTCCTTTTGAAAGCTACAAAACCTCCAAGATACAAGTGTGGGATCTCTAAAGCTTGTCCTGAAAAGCATTTTGCATTCAAAATGTCAAGTGGAGCAGCAAATGTAGTTGGACCTAAAATTTGTGTAGAGGATAATGTGTAAGTATTTTTACCTGTTGTTTCTAAGTGTCTCTTTCAAATACGTAGATCACTTTGCACACAAAATCAGCAGTTTAAATTAGGAGTTTTTTGCAAACAGTTTGCAAAAAAACACATGTCAAAGTTTGTGACATGAGAAGGTCACATTGCATTATAACCTTATCTCTGATGAAACACACTTAATGCTCTGAAGTAAATACAGAAATGCATGTTGTTTTAATACATGCAAGATAGCTTGCACTTTGTTTCAGGTTTACACAGTTATGGGTTAGTTAGACTTTGTCAACTGAGATGAACACTTGTCTCTAAGTAACTTGTCCTGGTGCCTCTAATAGTAATTCAGTGAATAATTATATTTTTTGCAAGTAATCTTTTAAACTATATTTCCTCAGTACCAATGTAAGAACATATTTTCTACTTTTCTTCTAAGGTTGCCTTCAAAAGGGAAAAATAGTATTTTAATGATCAGTAGTTATTTAACTGTGCTGATGGTAGCTAAAGTTAATAAACTTTATATAATTGTGAAATGAGGAAAACAACTGCTTGAGACATAGTTTGGTTTAAGTCCTCTTCTTAATAATGTTTTTGACACAGTATTATGAGTAATACTGTGCATAAAGTATTTAACTGAGTACTTTTCAGTAAACCCCCATAATGGGAATATTAATATTTATTTTTAGACTGTCTTTTTCCTCTTTGGGTGATAATGAGCAGGAACAACCTGAGCGTGCAGCTTCCTATAACGTAATCTAATCCACTTGATTTTGCAGGTGACATGTCAGAAAAGACATAATGTTAGTGTTGTTGGAAGGAGATTTTTTAAAATATCAGTCACACTTAACACTTTTTGCCTTCCACTTGCATTTAAGCTACTCCTTTTTAGCTGTTTCTCAGCTCAGGCTATATTAGTACAGATAGCACGTACAGCAGCTAGTGCTAATGAATTCTAGAGCCAATGGCAACTTCTCTGTGAACAACAGAACCCCACATAATAAATAGGATAATACATGTATAAGAGAAAAAAAAGTATTGGTAGCAGTTTCCATCACTTTACTCTCCAAAGTAACTGTAAGGCTAGTCTCAAGTGATCTTAAAGAGAAGACTGTTTTTAGCACTAAGTCGCATTCCTGTGTAAGGCTGGCTTAGCTCAAGCTTGCTGGCTTGTGTGGGAGGCAGTTTGAGCAGAGCATCCGGCATAGCTGGGGAGCAGGTGCTCAGCAGGAGCTCACCTGGGCACCTACGGCCTACAGGCTGCTCCTTCCACTTTCGTTTCTTACTGGTGACTTGCTCGGTGACCTTGGGCAAGCTGTTCTAATCTCAGCATGGTATTTCTGCTGGTGTTACAAAACATGCTGCTGTCTCATTCTGCTTGCTTAATATAGGAAGCTTAATATCTGTGGAGACTTAAGCTGATTCAATGATTAAAAGTTGTGGGAATGCAAGTAATATTTTAATTTCAGGATTGTAGGGTTGTTTTGTTTGGGATTTTTGACTCTTTTTTGTTTAAATGTCTTGCTGACTGATTAAATAAGAAGAGGTTTTTTTATTTCTGTCCAAAAAAAGAAAAATCCTCTACTAGATATTTTGCTGAAGAAAGTGATGAAAAAAAAGTAGTTGTTGTAAGAAGTCCTCTAAGTGGGCACAACTATTGGATTCTAAAGTCCAGCTTTCCTTGGCAAACATCTTTCTGAATTCCTTCAGAGGGGAACTGGTCATGTCTGTCTAATTGTCCACCAGGAAATTTGATTGGTTTTATATGATTTCCTGCATTGCTTATAAGAGGTTTTATTTCTCTTTCAAAATCTTGTAGTTTGTAAATTCGTGAAAGAATTCTAAAACTGATGAAGGGCTGCCCCCCTGTGAGAAGCTGTTGCATTGCAGCCTGTTGTGTTTGTGATGATGCACAAGCTGTCTCCAGGGTATAAAGTAATATATCAGAGCTCTGAAAAAACCTCATTTCCTCTTGAGTAGCTCTTATTTTAGAGATATTTTGTGAACTCACACTTGGAAAAAGGTTTTTCTTTTTCTGATTACTTTGTGTTCTTCATACTTCCAAGACAGCACAGCAGGAATGAGTTTTCATAATTTGTGAATGATATTTACAGAGTAGAGTATTTTTCCTATGTATTAAATGTAAGGATGTCACTTGAATTATGAAAGCACTAAAGTTGCTGATACAATTCAGAATGCAAATAATTTGTCAACTTTTCTTTTTTATTATATAGATATTTTAATGTGAGACAGGATTTCTGTCAAGTTCAGTTCTGATTTCTGACAAGTTCAGTTATAGCCTTATTCTATATTGGGAAGCCATAATCCAAATTAGAAGAAAACATTATGGACCCATCATCAAAATATTAAATTTAATAATTTAAAATTAATTTTAAAACTTGCTACTTCATGGGCTTTTTAGAAGGGGCTATATTTACTTCTTTACCAGCAACTCCTCCATGCAGTTTTACATGAAGCCAGTTGCATGATTGTGCCACAGTAACCCAATAGCAGAATGTTGTACTACATTCCTTTAGTAACTATTAATTCTTGTATTCATCATTGCAGATTTTATCTGAATCCCTTATAACTTTATGCATGTGTGGAGTTTCAGTGTCTAGTAACCTCAGTATTAGTTATTTTTCTCTTGCTACTGATTTACAGAGAATTTTGTAGTTAAATGAAAGGATTTTTTTTCTTTTTTGTAAATTAAGTGCCTACTAAATTTTGCAGGAGGAAAAGAATGGGTTCAGAATTTCATTGCCTTTATTCATTTAAGTTCCAGTCTTTATTTACCATATATTTTTCTTGTTTAGAATGTTTTCTTGCTCAGACATGACATGAAAATCACATGATCAGAGCAGAAAGGATCCTCCAGTGGCTAAAATACTTGTGGAGTTTCCTACTAACCAGAATTGAATTCTGAATTTCAGCAGAAAATTTCAAGTATTTTCTTTCAGAAATTACTGAATTATAGTTTTAATTTAAATCATAGTCTTTGGCAAATAGTATAACTTAAGGGACTGACAGAAGAATGTGAACTCCATCATCTCTAATTACTAGTTCTTTAAAACCTTTTAAAATCACTCTGCCAAGAGTTGCCCTTATCTGGTGGTCTTTCACAGCCTCTCTGAATACTGAGTCTGTTTCTGATACTTGTCTATTCAGTTTGTCATTCCTGAAATTTTGGCTTCTGTCTTCATCCTGGGTGCAAAAGATGGCACCAGAGAGGAAGATTTTTTACATACTTCTATGATAGACCATTTCTTGTTCCTAGCCTATCACTAAGAAGTTGGCAGGAGAAAGCTGACATGGAAACTGTGTGTGTAAGGATGCATTGCTTGGTTCAGACATGACCAGAGAACCATATTGCTGAGGAAGAAATGTGAAAAAATTTTGAACATAACAGGATTGTACCATGTGTAGCCCCTTCCTAAAGCCAGCTAGGGAGGTTAAAGAATTCTTGATCAGGATGGAATTAAAGCATCTTCCAGAGTGTGTTTGTAACTAAGGACATGCGTGCACCTATATGCTTTTGCTGAGATGCTGTCTTTAATCTCAGCTGAAGGCTTCTTCATTATCTTAAATTATGTAATTGTTCCAAACTTCTGTTTGTCCTGTTTATGTTACCTCTTTTAACCCTAGCTTCAAAATGTCAGTGCTGGCATATTTGGGGTCTGAAGGCAGAACAGAGTTCTTCAGAGTGTGTGAATTGCCAGTGAACAGGGATGAGGATGTCTGGAAGCTTCCTCTCACTGGAGTGGTACAGCCATGGTCTAAGGCACAGCATCCTACCTAAATCTTAATGTTCCTGTTACCTCTTCTTTACCACTCTGAAGGGCTTCCACTTCACAATGGGACTCTTCAGCCCCTTTGCCTCTCTTCAGTTTGATCAATGAATTACTGTCATAGGTTCTGATATGTTTTTGGGATGTGTGATTGTAGTCCAAGATTGTATGCAATTTTTGCTTAAAGTCCCATCAGTGTACTGTTTTTCTTGCAGTTAGATTTCCTGTTACATGTATGAGTAGCTAAGTGCTTTGCCTTTCTTGTTTCTTCATGTGAATTTTAAATGTTTCTGTTCAGTTGGCTTTTAAACTCATTAACTCATTTTTGTTTATTGTGTGCTTAAAAAAAAAAGCTTAAAGTGTTGGGTTATGTGATTGTGCTGAGCTCCGCAAATAAATATTTGTTTATTTTTAAAAACATTAATAACTACATAAACAGCATTATTTTTGTGGCACTTTTAATATACAGATGTACTTTGAAACCATGATTAAGCAATCAAATTAAATCGATACAGCTGGGGATACTTGATGTATTATTCTTAATTCAGTGGTGCCCTAACACAGATTAGTTCAAGGAGATTTTGCTTCATTTAAGTACTCATGAACATGTGGTCTTTTAACTATGTCTCTCTTAGAACTTGATCCTATTTAAAAACCAGAAATATTTCACAGCAGAAGATTGCCTGATTAAAAATAAAAATATTCATTTTGTTGCAGTTTAATGAGTGGAGTAAAAAATAATGTTGGCAGAGGAATAAATACGGCCTTGGTCAATGGTAAGTGACATTTAAGTGGACAGATTCTTCATTTTCAAATTGTTTCTGAAATTGAAGGTGAAATACTATGGGATGGTGAAAGGCAAGCACCAAGGAGAAAAGGAAGTACTCAGCTTATTTATACTGAGATAATGACAGATACTGGCATTGATGCCCTGTTGTTACAAAGCAGAAAAACTCAGTGCATTTTTGTTTCTAAAAATGGGTTGTAAAAATAGTAATGTGGAGTGCAGTGGTGACTGTCTTTTCGATACATCATATAAATTCCTAATGCAAAAACAGAAAAAGACATGAGGTGCATGCTACTTCTTTTGACCTTGTATATTGCCACCACTAATTATACTGTAGAATGCATTCTTCTGTTGCTCTGTTTTCAGTGAAACTTCTTTAGCATCTTTATCAGTTTTGTTACTACACACAAAGACCAGTTAATTATTTCCTCACTTAAATCAGTATATTTGGTCTATAGACCTTGTCCATAAATACATCCTGTTAAGTGTTAATTGTGTTCTGGGTTTGTAATTTTCATTAAAACCAAACAAGTTTAGCTGTGTGTTACCTTGAAAGCTGAACTGAATGTCAGCACTGGCACATTTGTCTTTAATGTATAGGAAACGATTCCTTGTAGGACTGAGATAGCACTTTATCATTTCACAGCAATATAAATTCTTGTTATTTGCAGATTGTACTCAGATTTACATCATCTAAAGCATAATTTGAACAATACTTCCTAATCCTGTGTTGCTTTCCTAAATTGTCTCAATCTGTTCAAAACCAAAATACCTATCTTTGTATTTTATAGCTCCAGTCTTTCTCTCTGTCTTCCAAACTTTAAATGAATGTATATATTAAAAAATCCACCTTCCATCAAATACTCCTTTGTAGACAGCAATAAGAAAAGGTAATAAGATATACTATATTGTCCACTTTTTTCTATTTATTCTGGATGTTTAAATCTACTTGCAGTAGTAAGTCTATAGCAAAACATACAGTCTAATTTTAATCTTTCTGACTTTCCATATGGCATAAAAGGCAAATTATAGCTATACTGTCTATTTTTGCAAAACCAACTTTAAAAAAAAGGCAGATATATGAACTGAATATTCTGTGTTGGTTTTAGAGCCTGTGGATGCTTTGATTTATTTTAGATTCCACTTGAAGCAAAATCAGAATTTTGCCTAGAATCATAGAATGGTCTGTGCTTGAAGGGACGTTTAAGATCACACAGTTCCAACCCCCCTGCCATGGGCAGGGACACCTTGCACTAGACCAAGTTGCTTAAAGCTGTAACCAGCCTGACCTCCAACACTTCCCTGGGTCTTCTCATTTTTTTCCTCTTACCTTCCCTTGCATTTTTTCACAAACCACTAAAAGAGAAGTTACCATAATTCATTTATCTAGTGTCTTCTGCAGCACTTTGTCTGAAAGAATGTAAGAGAACTTGGGCATGTTATCTGTAAAATAATTTTGTCTATATTTGATGGCACCAAATGTTTCTTTTTCTCTTTTCCTTCAGGTAAAACAGGAGAATTATTAGATACTAAGTTCTTTGACATGTGGGGAGGAGGTAGGTGCAAGTACACTGGTCAGAGAGAAACAACAAATGTGGGTTTTTTATTCCTTCTTGTCCAGACTCCATTGGCTGTGTGATTTAAGGTGATAGTTAAGGGAATGCTTCACCTCTACCTTTGTAATTGTGAGGAGAGTGCAAATTTAAAGAAGCACAAGCAGTTGAGGTGGGAGGGAATGGTGTAGTTAATAAAACAGACTTGTTCTCCAGAGTAGTTCTTATTAGTGGTTATGTCTTTACACAATAAGGATTAAACTCTTTCTATAAAATAAGAGTTCTCTGATGCATTTTAGCTCTCTCTCACTCTGCATCTTTTTATAAAGATATATTTACAAATTTCATGTATATTTTATATATATAAATAGTGTATATATTTACAAATATTCTTAAAAGTAATGTCTTTGCAGATGTTTAAATATAGAATTGTTGCTTATTATTAAACAATTTTATGTTCTCTTTTTTTTCAGATGTGGCACCACTTATTGAATTTCTGAAGACCATCCAGGATGGAACAATTGTGTTAATGGCAACATATGATGATGGTGCAACCAAGTATGTAATTGATTTTAAACAGCAAATGTTGCTTAAACTTTTACATGCTGTTTTGTACTAAAAAAAATACATTATCACACAACCACTTTTAATAAGATTTTGTTCTTCCAAGATGACAGATTTGAAACTACTTTTAGTTTATTAGTTTTGTAATGCAGATGTGATTTGGGCACAATAAAAATCAAACTAAAACTAAGCAGATATAGGTGTGCTGATTTTTCTATTGCTGATGGCTCATTCTGTTTTAGGCTAGTAAATTCAGATAGGTCCAGATATAGAAACATGATTATGAGAACATACTCTGGTGGAAAGTGTCTGTTCCATCAGCACTTTCTTCAGATCACCTCCAAGACAGAGTTTCGTGGTTAAAGGATGGCAGAGACCTTTCCCAACAAGCCTTGCCTGTATCCTTACATTTAAAGTTATGTAAGTTACTAGTGTGAGTCTTATATTTTTTGGCCTGAATGTTTTACTGTTTCACCATAAAGCTATTATTTATTAATCTAGATGTAGACTAAGACGGTTTAGGTCTCCTGAAGCATAGTCTTTCAACTTTCACAACTTGGGTCAGTTTCAATAAATACTAAAAATTACTATAGAATATGTATTATAATCTACTCCTCACCTAAGTCATCCTATCCAAAGGATTGCTTTTCACTGTAAAAATTGAAACTTCTTTCTTTTTCTTCTGTTGTTTTACTAATTTACTTTTTTGTTAATGTGGTCTGTACTTCTTTTTTCCTCTTTTGATTCAATTTGTTATCTACAACTTGTCCGTATTTTTGATACAGAAGCAGCTTCCCTATGACTAAGTCCTGACTTTGCAGTGTGCAGTCTTTACAGGAAATAGTCAAGTGTGTTTACATTCACTGCTTTTAGGAAAGTTTACTGGGGTTTTAGCCAAGGTTGGATCTTCTCTCCATTGTTCTGTTCACTTGTTCTGTTACTTTACATTTTACCTTCTTTCCTTTCTTCTTTGACATTTTAGATGTTAAGTAATAATAAGTAGAGTTAGTTTTGCTTCAGTAATCATATTACAGCTGATGTTTTTGAAAGTTTGTTTGTAGCTAGAATACAGCTAAACAAGAAGTTGTATTTGTCCTTGTCATGCTGACAGACAGGAACTACTGCTTACTGACTACTACAACTATACTGGTAGTTGATAGTCCATATAAATGCCAGTTCTTAGAAACAAAATTGTGAAGAGTCAAACTGCCCTAATGCTTGAGAAGTTGGAGTATGGGTTGGGCAAATAATCTCCAAGTATTTCATAATCTTCATAATTTTGGCTAAAGTGAGTCATACAGCTATATCACAATAGGTGGTAGTAATCTGTAGGTTTTTATTTATTAACTTAAAGGAAGAAATAAAGAGCTGTTATGTGGAGATTTTGGAATTATATCCTACAGAACTGTTTTCCTTTAGATACTAAAATTATCCTACTTGGGTTTGCAGGCACTGAACCATGCTGTGAGGCAGCATTCTGAATTTAGAATTAACTGCCCCAAGCAGATGAGAACTTATTTCAGATATTCATTTCATTCTTCTAATCTAAAAGAGCTTTTACTTCATCTAGACTTCAACTTGAGCCTGCAAACAATGTTTACTTTAAAGACTCACTTTTTTAGTTGCTTGGAGAACTGCTAACAGAACTTGAGATGTACAAATTCTCACAGGAGAGAGTTCTTGGCTTTTGTTGATGTAGTGATAGGTTTATATCCTGGTTCTTTGAGATTCTAGTATGAAAGAGCAGCGCTTGATGCATCAGGTGATTTCAGAACTAGCCTTACCTGATTCTGAAAGATAGATCTTGCCCAATATTGACTGACTTAAAGTATATTAAATAAGATCAAAGCAGACTGGTGCACTGAACAATGAAAGCTCTAAGGGCGTGTGTTTTATTCACATATGAACTTCTCTGGTTTGTTCAAGGCTTAATGAGGAAGCACGGAAACTGATTGCTGAATTAGGAAGCACATCCATTGCAAACCTTGGCTTCAGAGACAACTGGGTCTTCTGCGGTGGTAAAGGAATTAAGACTAAAAGTCCATTTGAACAGGTTTGTGAGTCTATAACTTCCTGGAATTTAACAGCTTGCATTAATAGAGGCATAGCATGTTTTATAAATGCCATGCATTTGTTCAAGATGGGTATCTATTGCAGTACTGTCACACAATCTTATTTTCAAGTTTTTTCCTTTTCCTACTTTTAAACGTACAAAAAAAAAAAATTCTTTGGTGACTCATAAATAAGAAAAAAAAATCTTATATGGTGTAGATCTTACTATGCCAGTAACTAGATTATTCATCTTTTTAATGAATCAAATTAAACTGAAGAAGTCAAAGCTTTCTGCCTGAGTTGTGTTTTAAATGCACTAAGAACAGTGAGCTTCCAAGATATAAGGTGGGTAGTTAAGGAACATAGATGTTCCCAGCTGTTAGCTTTGCTCTTCTCTCAAATTGCTGCCATCGCAAAATTTGTGAAATAGAATATATTCCTATACTTTAGCTGTTACAATGCAGCATGTGCCAATGTTGCCTTTAATTACTGGTAAAAGTAGCTTTGTACTAGCAGAGTAAGGATGTGTTTTCTTCTGCCAGCTTTGTAAGGGAGGGGAAACTTAAGTGCAGAAACAGTGGCAGACTCTTGGAGGCAATAATGTCTTACCTGACTGTAGATGGTTGTTTGGTAGACAAATAAAATGTTCTTTCAGATCTCACTATTTGTTTTCATTGCTTTGTAATTTTAGTATCCTTACTTATTTTTACCTAGTGGTTCATGCTTTAATGCAGTTGGTAATTTCCTTGATTCTCTCTTCCTAAGCAAACATCTATAATAAAATTTAAAAATGTTTCCCCTGTATGGCTTAACTTTTTACCATACACTTGTCTGAGCAAGTTACTTTAAATGGTGAATACTTATAGATTGTTATGTTTGATTCAAAGCACAAGAAGATAATAATGTTTTTTCTTTGTCCATGGCCTGAAAATAAGTACATGTCTTAAAGCTATGAGTTAAACCAAAATGATAAATGACTTCATATTAACGGCAGATTGATATTTTCCATTTATAGCATATAAAGAATAACAAGGACACAAACAAGTATGAAGGCTGGCCAGAAGTTGTTGAGATGGAAGGCTGTATCCCTCAGAAGCAAGACTAAATGAAAACAGAAGAAAAGGAAAAAGAATATGGAAGAAAATGCACTTTCTGCTATTAATAGAGAGAGGGCTATGAAGGAGACTGTACTGTAAAAACTATTTTTAAAGCATGCAGCCATCTTGTCAGTGTGTGCATGAGCACTGACATTTTGAATATTGGGATTATTTATTGCTGACACACATAGATATTCTTTTTGTAAATATGTCCAAAATAAAAGAAACATCCAATCATTTCTATGCAGGTTTCTTAAAAGCACAGTATTTAGTTTGCCTGTGGTAAATAATACTTGTAGATAACTGGCTAATAAATTATGTATGTGGACAATAAATAGATTGTGACAAATGCACTGTCCTCTTAACAGTGCAATGTTGCTGTGACTAGGTAAACTTGGTGGAATATTGTAGATTTTAGTAATACATTAATAAGGAGCTTTATTTTTTTTTATCCTCTGCCTTTTTAATGGCATCGTCAATTTTTATTAAAACTGTTTGGTTATTCTAATACCAAGTGCTCCAAAAATTTATTTTGTGGTCCCCCATCAAAACTGAATAATCAGCAAAGGAAGTGTACATGATAGTATAACACAGATATACTATGAAAAGCACAATAGAATTTTTTTTTCTATCTTTAGGGGATGAACTAAGATAAATATGTAAATAGAATGTGTGATATTTAAAGGCAGCTTGGAAGAATTTGTACTTAACTTGAAAGTGTTTTCTTTATAGAAGGGACTGACACGTTAAGAGCAGTGCTGTGGCTAATTTTTTCTTTTTTTTTCAGCTTTTGTACCGCTGCTTAACCATTAATTCTTCCTATGGCTGTTCAGCTGCAGTGGCTGGTCATGCAGTGGATGTGTGTAATGGAAGAGCTTCCTCTTTTAGTTCTAATGTCAGGAAAAAATTTCCCGTCACAAAGAGCTTGCTGGAAAGCAGTTTGCCTTCTAGTGAGAGTTGTTTCAGGGTACACAGCTCTGTACCTTCACCACCTTCAGTACTTCTCATGAGCTGGGGCAATTTCTTCTTCAGTGGAATGTCAGAGAGAGCAGTGTATTGGGTTATGCAATCTGTGACTTAGAAACTTAACTGACAATGCTTCTGTCATCTTTTTTTTAATGGGAAAAAAAAAAAGGACCAAGTTTAAGTGGTCTTATTCTTTAGCTTGTATCAGAGCTGTGTGAAGACCTTGCTTTCTTTTTAAACTTGTATTTCTTTTAAGTAGGGCCAGCTTGAACTTTTCCTGAAACTGAGTTATACCATTCCAACTGACTTTGTCCATATTCACAAAATTAGGGCTGACACAGAACTGGCTGTAATCTCCTGGAGCTTTGTGTTGTGAATTCTGCTATATTACTCAAAAACTTCAAGCTAGTACTATGGGGCAAAAGCCACAAAGTATTTTTCAGGAATCAACAGTGAGTTTAACAGAGGCATTGGAAATAGTATTATTGTTGATGTTTTCTGAGTCAAATTCTGTGCACTAAAAATTTCAAGCAATATTGAGACTTACCTTGTAAGAAAAATAAATAATCTCTGATACCAGAGTAAGACTGGATCCTGAGTTGTTCTCTGTGTTTAACTAGCTTTTTAAATAATGTGGTTTCCCTTAATATTAATGTGAAATAGCTCTAAATGCACCTGACACAGTGCAATTACTTTTGTTAAATCTTCCAGATTTTCCTGTGTAGGAAGATGTGTTAAAATCACAGGTATTTTTTCATTGAAGTAAAATCCCCTTTTCTAATCAGTTTGAAATTTTATTTCATTAGTTAAGGCTGTAGTGAAAAACTAATTGTCTAATTCCTGGAATTTTCACAGAAATTCAGTTCTGCTGGTGTATATGCCAGTATTGGCTACGCTGCTATCCAGAATAACACCAAAATAATTTTGAAGTTACTCAGCAGGGTTTTAAGAGGAAAAAAGCCTATTTGGCTGCATTAGTAGTTTCCCTGGACTACATTTGTCTTCATTCTTATGGCTTTGAATGCCAGTGAATATTTCATCTTTCTTCAAATTAAAAAGTTAAAATTACCTCTGCAAAATTAAACTGAAGATGTGCCTTTATTAGCAATCCAAGTTGACTAAAGATATCATAATTCTCTTAACCCCTTAAAGTTGTACCAAAAGCAAACCTTTTAAACAATGTATTTTAAAACAATGGTAAAATTATTTTTGTTGCATCTTAAATAATTTGAGTCTTAAAATTTTGATGGAAATCTTCCTCTTATTCTCTTAAGCCATGTCCTCACAGCTCTACGGTATCATATTTAATAAGACTTGCCAAATATTTAAAAGTTGTACTGGGTTGGCCACACAAATGGGGTCTCCTTGCTTTTCTCCATCACCATGCTTTATTGACTTGCTTCAAGATCTGGTCCAGCCTTCTCTGCCTTGAGTGGGCAAGTTACAGTATCCTGCTGCTGAGATGAACTCTCTGAAATCAGTGGGACCTTCTGGTAATCTATCTGCATTTCATTTGAGTTGCCAAGCACAAAGATGACTGTTCTGGCCTCTCTCCAGCTGGGCATAGGAATTCAGTTGCAAAGATAAAGGTACAGGTGCATGTGTGTGTGACAAAGCTCCAGGATCCATATTTTCCTATATGGAAACATAGGTGATGGGACATTTGTAGCATCTTGTAGACTTGAGAACGGAGCAGCAAGGGAAGGGAAGGGAAGAGAAAGGTTGTGAAGTATGTCTACCTCAGAAAGTAGAGCTGTGAAAAGAGAAGGGGGAAGGACACAAGAAGTTTTCAACTTAATTTTCACTGCAGAATATCCAGCTGGGAGTCAAGGCACCTGAAGATGACTTGAATGTAAACCACAGCTCTAGACTGCTTTATTAGTGGTGCTTTATATGGATTAATTGGAGTCCTAAGAAAGAAACTGAAGGGGGTCTCTGCCTTGATGTACCCTCTGCACCTTCCCTAGTGTCTTTCATGATCCAGCTTTTTTTTTTTTTTTTTTTTTTTTTTTTTTCTTCTCCCTCTGGGAAAAGCAGACCCTTTTACAGCCCTAGTTTCTTTATTTTGCTCAGCATGCTTTGCTTTCCAGATGTCTTACTGTGGCACTTAGTTTCCTCAAACATTGAATTGACTGCTAAATGCTTGATGTGTATTTAATGTCTCCTGAACTGTTTGGTTTTTCTGCAGTCTGAGAGTTTTTCAAGAATAAGTGTATTAATAAGAGGCCAGGTGGGTAATTTCAAAAGGGGAATTAATACTGCCGTAGGTGCTGACTGACTTTCCTGTGTAAGGATGGGAAAGGCTGCAGTGCCTCCCTAACTGACTTGGGTCATAGCTAAGGTGGATACTAAGCAAAGGACTTTTTATTGATGAAATCCTCTTCAGTTTTAAGGCTGTAAGGCCATTGCCTAGCCTTAATACAAGGGGCCTGTGAAAGAAACTTGAAGAAACCTGTAGAGCTAGATGGGAACTTTGTGGCTGAAGCAGGAGAGTGTGAGAACAGCTCTTGACCTTTCCAGTGATATCATGAGGTGTCAGTGACTCCTGATGCTGTACAAGGGATGCAAGGGACCATGCTTCTCACCCTCTGAGCAACAGGCCAACAGGGCACAAACACCTGAGCTTCAGCCACACCCTGCTCCTGCCTCCCTGGGGGCTGATAAAGTGAAGAATGGCAAGAGAGAACATGTTCTACTTGAGATGTTTTTTTATGCATTTCTGATAACATTAAAGCCACTTTTAGTTCCTCCTTTCTGCCTTTGCAGTTATCCCTTTCAAGGTTTCAAAGATCTAAGGCATCCTTCATAGACTCAGGTTAAAACAGATTCCTCAGATATCACTTCCTGTGCTTAACTGTCCATCTAGGTGGGTTGGCTCATGTGCTATCCAAATCTTCTTAGCTGAAAATAAACAATTACTTTTTAGGAAGTTAAAAATGGATGACGCTCCACTTAGGTATCTTTTTGCATTCTTCCTTGCCCTATGTTCTCCTCTCCAGAACACACCAAACCAGTTCCTTTAATCTTGTATTTCAGTTGCTATAATCTCTAAATCTGTAATCACCTGTTGCCTCAGAAAGGTCTGTTCCTTTCTTAGGGTGTTGTCCATAGCATGATATAGCTACAGGCTTATGCAAAAACATGAACAAAGGCACTCCAGACTGAGTAAGAATTATGACTCCTCTTTGAGTTTGGTGGATGGCAGTGGAAGACAGTGCTAACTTCTGTGGAACATAGCTTGCAAATGTTTTTTTTCCTACCAAATGCTACAGCATTCTTTTCTAATTATCCTTTTCAGCCTTGAATGTTTCAGCATTGTTTTTATCATTACAGTGTCAAGTTCTCAGGTCTTTGCAGCTGAATCACTCCATTGAAAAACCTGGTGGATACGTTGATTTCTGACTTTTCTATCTTAGTTATCACAGATGCCTCAAAAGGACCTAACCCACCACGTAGATCACTACACCTTGTGTTAAGTTTTATAGTATATTAGTTAATAAAATGAACATCATCTGTTTATTGTCATTTGAAGTATGTAGATATGAAAACGCTGTTTCAGGGAATTAGAATATATAGGCAGAGAGGTAGGGATCAGCACAGAGCACTGTAATAGTCCAACTACATTGTCTGCTATGTAAAATGCATGGAAATCACTCCATCCTCTGGAGAGTTTCTGATCCCTGGAGGCAGCCAAAGCAGCTGTTTCCTTCTCTTTCCCCTGCTGATCTTGCAATCAATGAACAGGGGAAAAAAAACAAAACCAAAAACAAAACAACAAACTACTGAGTTTAAATAATATTTCAAGGTCATTTTAGATGTCAAAAATTGTATTTTCCCAAGTATGGTCTCAGCAGAAAGTATGATACTGTTCTATCAGGACTTAGTGCTGTTAAGTCATCTCCCATCCATGCTGCCAATTGGTCCTGTGGCACAGCCTGAGGAACTTGTGGGTTTATTTTCACTGTTGAAACAACCTGGGGTGACAACTCTCTCTTCAGGGTCTTCCACTGTGATATGTCTTCCCTATCCAAGTGTTTGCAGAGAAGGTGTTGAAACCTGTGACAGTGCCTTACTGGCATGCTGGGCACCCTTCTCCGAAGCAGATTTTTTGTGGTTCCAAGATAATAATTTGGTCAGGCCAATGGAGATGGACTGGCCAAATGTGGAGTAAAGGTCCAAACAGCAGATAATGGACTTCATTGTTGCTGAACTGATGTTCCTAAAATAATCCACATAAGGCAGTGAAATACCACAACACAGAAGATTTTGTTTCCTTCCTCCTGACTTACACATCCAATAAAGAGTGACAGTTCAGAATCTGGTCACCATCTTTCCTGGGAAAATGACTGACGACTAGGAAATGAATTCTTCAAAGTAACTTTGAAACCCTCAGCCAAACTGTCCCAAGCTTCTAAAAACTGGCTGTTAGTATGGAAGAAGTTAAGGGATTGCAAACCCTTCCAAGTTCCCTGGATTTCAGTGGGAGTACTTACTGCTGGAGCTGGGATTTCAGTGTTTGTAAAATGCATTTAAGAGAATAATAAAAAGGAAAGTATGCAGAATACTAATTAACTAATTAACATTTAGAAAAATCATAGTGTTTCTCATCAGTGTATATGAACTGCAATAGTTATAACCACCCTGATGATACAAAGCCCTAACATTTATGCAGTTCTCTGACTAATTTACTCCAGCACATGCAAACAAAATTCGATTGAAGGCTACTACAATATTAACAAATATCTAACCAACAAATCTTAAGGGCTGTAGTCTTATCATATTAGTTGTGGAAACCTTTTACATAACTTGCATAATTTAAATATTTACAAAATATAAACTTTCTTGTCTTATCAAAAATAGTTCTTTGCACAATTAAACAACAGTAATCCTTTCACATGATGCTTTTTAAGCTAGGCATAAAATCACTGCATAAAAATAAACAACCTTTCACAGATGTAAAATAAAATTAAGCCAACAAATGGAGATAGAGAAAGTGTTATAATTAACAGTTTAAATATTTTAATGGTGTGAGCCAATCCATAAATTGTATTGTGCATTGAACTTACTGAGGATGCTATCTAATGAAAAATTCTAGCTGCTGATTCTATAAAGAAAATCTGTTTTAAAAACTCCATTGCTTTATGGCAGATTCCTTTGGGCTAAATCTCATGTGGTTAATTTTGATAATGATGGTGAACCACCAATGAGATGGTTGAATGTGGCAGGTTATTGCATAGAATTCAAGAGTGGGGTGACAACCAGCTGACTTGCAAAATGTGTGCTCAGATACTCAGGAAATGCCTGCAGAGGGTTTTATTTCCTTCAAATATCAAACTGTACTTCTGTCCCTTCTCAGACCTGTCCCTTGTGTGTTTGAAGGTTAAAAATCCTAAGATTGCTGTTTGGTACCCCATTCACATTCACCAAGCTGTGCTCCTGCCTCTCTCCCCTGGGCACAGCTTGACCCTCCTTTTCCAGGCAGACACTGCTGAGCTCTCTGCAGTCACAGACATTCCTCACTTCCTGATGCTTTTCTGCACACTTTGCAGAAGGCAGTTTTCTGAACGGCTGCAAAGCAAATGCTTCGTGGTCAACAGCTGAACTCTTTCCCTATCTTTGTCTCTTTCCCTATCTTTGTGGGTTTTTCTGAAGTCTGCAGATATGAACTAACTAGTGGATCCATCTAGTCCCAGTTTTAAAAGCACAGACATGAGCACTATATCTAATGTGTCTTTCAAACTCTCTTAACTCTCAGGCTAATGAGATCTTGAGATTTCTCCACTGTACCTAGCCACCACATGGATCTTCAGGACATTGTGTCTATTAAATACTTGAAAAGTTTAGCATCTGTCTCTGCTTATGGAGTAACATGTTAAAATGTTCAAATGTGTCATCAGGAGTCCTTTTTGCTGTTTAAGCTGTCCCTGCATGCAGCCTGATATTTACTCAGCTGTCGTTTCAGTTGAGGCATGCTTGGATACCCATTGTCTGGCAGTACCTGTTGTTCCCCCTGAGGCCGATCCCTCTGAAATCCCACATGGTAACAGTGATTGCTGCCCCTGCAGCAGCTGTGTGCACTACAGAGGGTGGATGGTTTGGCCATGTTTCCTGTACTTCATCTTACTTGCAGGTGTGTACGTCGGTCATGGTCTCGCACCTCCTGCAGCGCACGTAGCAGCACCAGACAAACTTGCACTCGCACCTTTCCACGTGCCTGACAACGTGGGTGTTGTACCCACGCCCACAGCACAGCAGGTTACAGCCCTCAGGTCCCTGTGAAGTGCGGTTACATTCTCTTCCCTGAGTTCCAGGGATCCCCAGTTTTTGGTCTTCGACACAGTAATTGGGTGATTTGTTTACATACAGCAGGTCCTCCTTCCCAATTGGTATTTTTCTCTGGCTTTTCTCTTTCCTGCGTAGCTTTTTTTTCAGTCTGTCTGATATTTGTATGCTGTTTTCATACTTATCCTTTAAAAACCGGCCAATCTTTTCAAAGGATGGCATGGTTTTCCAACAAGTTTTCACAGCACAGGACCCAGAAACACCATGACAACGGCAATCCACAGACATCAGTTTTGCTACAGCCTGAAAGCAAAGGGAGAACAACATTTGAATGTGGTCTTTCATTCATGAGGAATGCTGCCTGACATCAGTAGCACAGAGGTCTCAAAGTATTTAATATTACAGCTGTCACTGCTATTTCCATAACAGGGAAGTCAGAGCACGTGTTAGGAACCAGGTTTCCCGTCCTGGACCCCCACTATGAGAGGCATGATTTTCAGACTTGCTCTTCATTTGCAGTTTCAAATGGCCATAATGTAGCAATATTGATCACAACAGTGAAAGCTGTGATTTCTGGACGGCTTTTCATTTTGGAGGATCCTAAATACCTGAATGACATGTCCTGTGTTGCTCCTCCCATTGCTGGAATGAAAAAGGCTCTCATGGGCAAAAGGGTCTAGTGGGTCTAGCAGAAAGGGAAAGCAAGGATAGGAGAGGTCATGGCACCCTTCCTATTTTGGAAGACACTTACTGGGCAAGTAAGTGCCCAGTTATGTTGCCTTTTAAGGGTACTTTACAGCTACCATGAAGATCACTAAACATTCACAACCGTTTGTAACTAAGGCCACAGGAATGGCTGAAGTCACACAGCAGTGCCTGGGCAAACAGTGTGGCTCAGAACCCAAAGCAGCACAGGAGGAGGCACCTCAGGGCAAACTTTTGGAAGAGCAGAAGGATGCCCACATATCTGAGCTTCACAGAAAGTCTGTCAAAAGACCCACCATGAGGTGTCCTCGGCTCAGGTATTCTGTAGTAAATCTCAGATGCTTCTCACTTATAGTCTTGAGCCCTGTTATTTTAATTTAGACATTACTAGTTCTAGTACGGGTTTCTAGTGTTTCCAGTTTCGTAATGGCTCTATTTAACACAACTATGTAGTTGCATTCCTATTACTTTTATAACTGTCAATGTTTTAGCAAGTTTCCACAGTTATTGCCAACACTTAAATACCCTTAGATGAGATACTTTTCCATGCCCATGCAGAAGCACGAGCTGGGCTGAACAGTAACTGTCTCACGAACAATGCAAATCTGAAGCCTGTGTTAAGCTTTTTGTAACACACAATTTTGGCTCAGTTTATAGGATATCAAGCCTGAAATAACTGGAATCTGTAAACAAGCAGTAACTTCCTTTACCTCATATCCTTGAGACTGATTCAAACACTCAGGAGACAATCAATACAATACTTCCTTCTCTAACATCTAATAGTCATTGTATAAAATCATATAATTAGTCTTGTGACAACCCTCACATTAGAGTTTGAAAAAGGCATTGAAAAATCACACATGCGCAGATATTGTACAAGATATAGTTTTTGGTTTGTTTTACATTTGCATTAACATACCTTCTGAAGCCATCCTGTAGACTCATATGGGCCATTGGTTAGTGGTGTGGAAAGCCCATGTTGCCGTCTTCCATTTTACTAACCTTTGCCCCCATATTTAATTTCCACAATCAAAACAATTGGGAAATTTAACAGTAACTGTAGATTTTAAATTAACTTATAGTAAGTTTGTCTTGAAACTTCTCATGCATCAAGGTCAATGCATATTCAAATTAATCCTCTTTGGAGGAACTGCTTTTATCAAAACATGGGGAAAACAAAAAAAAAAGAAATCAACATCCCAACTACATGATGTTTATTACATTTCATCCTAAGCCTTTGCTTATCCCTCAGCCTCCACACATACTAGCTGCTGTCAGTCTATGTCTTTCTGAAACTAAATTAAAAAAACAGAAGACAAATCTAACATCCTCCTCTGGTTGCCCCTGAAAAAGTAGTTTCATTTGTGCCAGTTCCTAAGCCTTGATTCTGCAGTGAGATCTGATACCTGAAATCCTATCAAGCCCCACTGGCCCTCTGTAGGACCAGAAAAAAACTCAAGTCCCAGACTCCATATTGGTAGCTCAGGCAGCACAAATACCATCCTCAAAATTCCAAAATCAGTCAAGGCATACAGCAAATTAAATTAGCTATTTCTAATCTATATGCTAAACTGGGACTTTCTATCATGGTGACTGTGGTCACTGAAGTTTTGGGATGAGTCCAGCATGGTTACTCCATTGTTTTCACTGGGCATTGAGGCCTCCTGGCACATTCTGCCCCAAAGACATTGACTCATGCTTGAGCTGGCATTTGCATAAAATTCTACAAACATTTAAAAAAACCACATGGCCGAAATGTTTGCTTGGAGTTGCATCTTTGGTGAATAAACAGGAACGATTTGTAGGTGGAGGTTACTATGGAAGCGAAATATGCAAGACATTCACAAAAAACATTAGCAAGAAAGAGCAGGCATATGCCCTGACCTAGAACAGTCATTAGCCTTTGCAAACTGAACCTGGCAAAGAGGTACTTCTGTACAGGAAATACTTCCACATCCTGTGGGCTGGAGATTTTTCTGCACTACTGGAAGAAATAAGAATATTGCAACAAGCAAACTCTCACCCATGAGCACACACAGATTCTTTTAGTGGCAAATCAAATGCTAGTTAATGCTGGTTGATACTTACCATGTCCTCTACACAGACTAGTTTCTCTTTAATAGATAGACTTGACCTTGCTCATATCTCAAGAATCTGTCAATAACAAAATCACTGGGTAGTCAGAATATTAATCATTAAGATGTAAGAGTGATTGAGGCAGATGAGAATTTAAAATACAAGGACAAAAAGTCTGTCAGAAGACAGATGACCAAATAAAAATGTGAAGGAAAACAAGATATCAAAAAATAAATCATACACATGACTTAAAAATAGAGAGGATTTAATAGAATTTTTCCAATTTTGAATGATGTTATTTTTATCAAGTAACTAGAATTTCAAAGTAGTTTTAAATCATATTGTGCTACTAGATTTATAAGGTTACAGATGTAACCTTATATAAGGTTACATATAAGGTACATAAGGTTACATAAGGTTATATATAAAGCTCTTACTAAGGGTAGAAGGATCCAGAAATTGTCAGAGGAAGCTCTGGACATGACTGCTAGGTGCTAAGGGTGAGTTACTTCCATGTGGGCAAGTAGCCCAGCAGATGACGCTCAGAGTTTTTCTCTGAGGATGAATTAAACAAAAGTAGAAGAAGATAGAATTTTGAAACAGGAGCAGAAACTGATGTTGAACTCTTAGACTGATATAAAAATATAAAAATGCAGCATACATTAGCAGTGTATGAATGAGCTGATTAATGAAAGAAATACAAATGTGATTCAGTGTCTTGCTTCCAAGCTGCTAGGATGGGCAAATTTTAAGCCTGGACTCCAATATACTTTAAGTTGCCAGCACAGGGAGGTGACATTTTGCTTTGCCTGATCACAGAACATGCTACTGCATCTCAGTCTGTCATGTGAACTTCAATGAAAAAGCTCCCATAATTGAACATCTGGCAAAATTTAGGGATTGGGCATCTCCTGATGGTACAAACAAGATGGTACACCTAAGATTGTGCCTATAGAGCCAACATGGCCTTCAGGTGGGACACAGCTGAAGCATACACCTGTGTCTCAGCGGTGCACAGTGATTGCAGAGTTACTGGGACCATGACCTCCAGACTGACTACACAACCAGTGTTCTGTTTCACATTTTAGGTTCATATGGTGAATCTGTTCAGTTATTCATGAAATAGTGAGAGGATTCTCCATATGAAACAAAATTCCATGGAGAGCTTCAGAGGAGCACTGTTACGGAAACCTAGTGGATAGATGTGTCATTCTGAGCAAGGTGGGACAAGTTTCTTAGGTGGGTTATGGTACTGACTGATGTCTGGTGAGAAATGACCAGTGTGGTGACTGAGCTGGGTCCACCAGTGTTGTGGTCAGCCACAAGCCCATCTGAGCAGTTCCTCCTGCCCCTATTGCTACTCAGCCTTGGTGGTACAACACGCACAACAAGAGTGCAGGTTAAGTGATGAACAGAGATGAACACTGCTCTTTTTTAAAATTAAACCTGAGAGAAAGATAATTTTTTTATCTGTATTCCTTTCACTAATCCAGTACAATTAACTGAGGGAGCAGCACAGGGTAGGAAACTGTGGCTAGAACAGACAGACTGTGGCAGAAAGCAGAGACTGATTTGCAGCAGAGTGTCAATGGAAGCTTGCATACCCTCTAATGCCCGTTAATGCTTAACACGTTCAAGTTAAGCTTTCTGTTGGCAGGCACTGCTCTCAGCTGTGAGACAAGGACTGCCAGTACTTGTTTTGTCACAGGAACCAATGCCTGTAATCAAATGTTGCAATTTCAGCCGCTGGTAGAACTAATATGATTATTTATGAAGACAAGCACGTGCCCTACCAGAGGTGCATCACTTATGAACAATTCCAAGCTTGGCGAGTCTCTTACCAATCCACAAGTATCAGTAAAAACAAACTCTCCAAAAAAGTCCCACACCAAATAAATTTCCACAAGTGGAAAAGTGAGCAGAATTTTTCCAGTAGTAAAATAATACAATGATAATGAACCCATAGTGCCTGACTCCCCACCTCCTTTTGTACAAGGAGCAGAAAAGCCCAACTCACATACACACATCTAAGCACACTGAAAATTGCCATGCTAAAAGATGATGAATGTTTAACTTCTAGCAGAATAAGGATGCAATTTGAATCTTCTGAGGGTCACATTAGTGGGCAACTCAAAAGACACACAGTTTTAAAGTTTTTATGTGTTGATATGAAAACTATGAGATGTGGAAGTATAAAATAACATTTTGTACTGAAATAGGAGAGAAACAAGAGAATTCTGCACATACCAGTTCTATTACTAACTGCAAACAAACACAGAAGTACTGTCCCTGGAAGACTGCTCTTGCAAGACACCAAACCAGCAACATGATAGTATTTATTACAAAAGATCATAAGATATCAAAACATTCTTCTTGTAAGCCCCAAAACATGAAGGCAAACATTTTTTAGCATCTCCTAGTTAAGATTTGAAAATACAAAAAGAAGAGTTATGCTAAACTTTACTTCAGATAATATTGCTGCTAGAAATCCCAAGTACCAACAATAAACATTCTTTTTCATTCTGGACAGTGATCAAAATATTTGCTTTATCCTATATTTTTCCACTAAATTACAAAATATTAATGCATGGAAGCTGACTATATATATTTCTTCCTTAACTATCTCACTCTACAAATATGATAAACAACTCTTTGCTCTTTCCTTAAGGAAATAATAATTTAATCTTCTGTTCCTCTTATTAACATCTCCTACTACAAGATAGCAATCACTTTCCTTGGAGATGATTTAGCTGACTGACATCTAATTAAACTCATAGCTTTTAGTTCTCAGTTTTTACTTAGGTTTAAAGTTTGCTTCAACTTACTTCAGTTATAAAAAGGATCTTTGTCACCTGGAATTATGGAATGATTTCAGTTGGAAGGAACCTGAAATATTTTCTGCTTTTCCAACTACATAGCTTAAATGAAATAACACATATTACCTGTAAAAATTACTTCAAATTAAAGTAATTTTCAATTATATCACCATGGCTCTTAGGTTGGCTTACTATGGCTACTCCTTGTCTGTGGTAGATAGAAAAGTTGATTACAGTAAAACCCACTGATGCTGCTTCCAGCTACAGGAAATTTCAGAGTCACAATGGAGTCCATCAATATGTGTAGTCAAAACCAGGTTTTCCCTTTTTTTTTCCCTTTAGTTAAAGCTGTGTCGCTGAGCAAAACAGATTTAAAGTATTATGGGCCCAGAGAGCCATTAAAGATGAAATCTCCAAGGTAAAGCAAAGAAAGTAATTTTAAAGGAAAAATAATACTAAAAATAATAAAAAAATAATACATTATACAAAATAATACATAATTTTATGGGAAAAATAATACAAATCTCTGCCATTCCAGATGAAAGCTCCAAGCACTAGATTACAGGCTCACATGTCCCTATATAGGCTATTGCTGCCCCCATTTTACATCCTCTGCAGGACAGGAAGGAGAATCCAATGTCACACACCCAAACACAGTTTTCCTCAGCAGCCCTGGGTTGGAAGTTCTTTGGACTGAAAAAAAGCCATCCAAAATCAGTGTCCTTTCATTTCTTTGATGCATGTCCTAACCAATGAGCTACTTTGAAGGTGTCATTTCTATCCCATGTTTTTAAAGAAAATATTAACTCTTGATTTCCCCTCTGAACAATGTTAAACTTGCACTCTCAGGTGTGGACTGCAGGCTGCAGATGAGTAATGAGGCCTTGTGTCTAGCTGACCTTCTCAGTCAGTATTAGAGAGAATTATAAATGCAGGTCATGATAATAACAGAATAATCAGTGACAAAAATCATATCATATTATGATGATAACAGGACTATTTCAACTTTGTAACTGAATATCAAATATCTAATTAAGATAAATTTACTATTTAAGCACTGAAGATCTATTACTTATTTTGTGGATTTTACTTTAACATAGAGAAATTAGTTGGTTAAAACCAGCTTGGATTCTGAGTTTGTACATGTTTCTTTGGTGATGTTACTGCTGTTCTTGCCAAGGCCCCACCTCCTTTGGCTGATGCCATTTTGTCAATGAAGGTGATCAAGCAGCTGCTGCCACACCTGAATGACACTTACCTGCCTCCCAGCCTCGTTGTTGTGCAGGTTCATCGCCACCAGCCCGCTCCCACTCTTGCCTGTTACGTTCTTGAACGGCACATCCAGGAACTTTCTGCTGAAGGACATTCCATAGTGGATATCATCAGAGCAGCCGCCCCAGTGCCAGCCCTCGCTGGCTGAGCCGCCGTGCTGCAGGGTGACATCGCAGGAGCACTCGGTCATGTTCCCCGCGCTGCACGACCGCGTCACCGAGTGCACGAGCCCAGCCGCCGTCACTGCCGAGATGAACGCGGTCTCCTTCGTGCCTGCACAGCAAGGCGTGGAAACGTTACTCCATAACTGCCTCTGATCACCTTCCTGGCTGGGCTACAGAAAGGGACTTTACAAGCCAGATGACTATTAAAAGGGAACAGTTACAAGTTTAAAGTCATCGCAGCTTGGTCTATAGTGTGAATTTGCTCAAAGCAGTGGATGTTCATACCCCAAAATGACTTCAGGGCCTCTTCATATGGCCATGCTATTAATGATGCTGTTTCTCACTACTTATACAATGCAATTTTCGGTAACTTCTTTCTAAATCTGATTAGGAATTTTATTTGCCACAGAAATTTTCAAGCCAAATAATAAATAAAGAATCAAACTCCAAACCAACCACATTCCAAACCCCTTTCTCTTCACTCTGTTTTTCACTATCCATATTGATTTGAAGAAGAAAAGGTCAGTCTAAATCTCAGAGAAGTTGTCATGATCCCAGGTTACTTTGGTACAGGGCCAAAACTTACCTCATGCTAAATTTAGCAAACGTTGATGTTCTTCTATTTCACAAAGGTTGCAAAGAGCCCCAAAAATCTTAAACCAGGCAGAAATCAGCACAAAGATATTTAGGCCATGTGCCTTTCCTAGAATAAGCTGGCCATGGGAAAGACAGCAGCATGAAAGGCCTTTACTTGTTAGACTGTATCTCAGAAGAATCATGGAGGGACCTGCCCGGGCTTCTTACGCCTGCCCCATTCTCTGACACTTCTGGCATAATGTGGCACCCAGCCACATTTAACACCTTACTGTGTTAAGTAAGGCATACTCTAAGCAAATTGAATATCATTGAGTGGTCAATAAATGCAGATGAAATTTTACTGAAGTGGGCAATTTTTCACTGTTGTGAAAATTATTTCTTTCCAGTCTTCAGAGCTTCTGCTCATGGGCAGGAAAAGTCGTGTTTGTTTCTCCTGTTTGTATTAGTCTGTGGTGCCAGTACCATCATAAAAGTCTTCCACAGTACACACTAGTGAAGCTTTGTGGGTGAACAGTGGCAGTCATTTATGGGTCTTCAGAAACAGTCCTTCCTGTTGAACAGAAGGACTAACACACATATGGCTCCATACAGTGGGGAAAACTCTTTTTTTCTTTTTTCCCTCTTTCCTTTTTGGAATATGCACCACTTTTTATTCCTCACTTTATGTTTTCATGATTTAAACTTGTGGGTTTTACACTGTTTTAGTACAAAGTGAAGATTGCATGAACACAAAGTGAAGTACCACAATACTTACAATCATATCCATCACACAATCAGTGACCAGGGAGCTAAAAAAAGTTTTTTGCAGGATCCCTGCAACTTGCAGGAAAGCTTTGGTGTGACTTTTCTTACAAAAAAACTCATCCTTGTTTCAGTGGAAATTCCAGCAATTTCATAATTATTTTATAAAAAAAAAAAAAAAAAAAAAAAAAAAAAAAAAAAAAAAAGCGGCTTTGGTTTCATTGTGCTGATCAATACCACATAACTGAGCACATATGATATATTTTAAAGAATTTCACATTGTATTTAGTGCCCTGAGCAGACTTTTTTATCTGCAAGTGACCTGTTTGAAATAACATGTCATAAGCCCGCTTATTTAGTAACTATGACACAAGGGGATAAACCCAACATAAGTCTAACAACAACAGTATTTCAACATAGTTAAGTGGATCTACCTACGGGCAGTGTAAACCACGGACGTTCTACGCGAAAATTACAAGAAGCAACCACAACGTTGCAAAGACAAGGGCAGGTTTTCTCTGCTCGGTGCATTTCGTGTGCCTGCGGTACCTCCCGGGACGTCGGCAGGACCGCCCGGCCCGGCTTCGCCCGGCTCTGCCGACGGGACGCACGGACGGTCCCCGCCGCCCCGCGGGGCTCCTGGCCACGCAAAGCGATTACCCCGGGGCAGCCTCGGGTCCCCGCCCCGCCGTGCCCGCAGCGGCCCCTCCGGCGCGGTCACTCACCGCTGCTGAGCTGCTGCCCGAAGGCGGCGGGGGCGGCGGTCCCGCGGCGGGCGGCGGGCGGCGAGCGGCAGTCCCAGCGCTCGTGTCGGAACTGGCTGCGGCACTCCTGGAGGCCCAGGCGCGCTCCCTCTCGGATCGCGGGCATCAGCTCCGGCTTCTGCTCGCACAGGTCCTGCTGCCGGCGGTTCAGCGAAGGGCTGGCGCAGCCCGGCTTCTCGGGCCCGCCGGCCGCGGCGATGCCCAGCCACCTGCGGAGGCAGCCGCCCGTCAGCGCCGGGCCCCGACGGACACGAGGGGACGGGCTCCGCGCAGCCCTCCCACCCTGAACCCGCGCTCGGCTACTCACATCCAGGTGCTGCCGGCGGCGGGGCAGAGGGCGAGCAGCAGCACTGCCCGCAGCAGGCACGGTCCGAGGGGAGCCCCGCGCCCCATGGCAGCCGCATCCAGCCCCGCCGTGCAGCCGCCCCTGCCCGCGGCCCGGCCCCGGGCAGCAGGGACCGAGGGGGACTGTACCCAGGGGCACCCCCCTACTCGGGTGTCTGCCCCTCCAGGGACAGGAGGCAGCCGGCGAGGCGAGCCTGGGCCGTCGGACGGCCGTCCTGGGGAGGCTGGGCTGACAGGGAGGGTGGCAGGAGGGGACACATCGGGAGCGCTCGGTTCCTGTCAAGGTGACAAAGTTGGGATTGATGTTTTCCCCGGCTCCTTCCCCGGCTGTGCCTCCCAGCCCGTGCATTGGCCGCCCGGGGGCCGGGGCGGGCCGGGGCGGGCCGGGCGGGGGCGCGGCGGGGGCTCCGCTGCACAAAGCACCGCTCCGCACGGCCCCGCACGGCCCTGCACCGCTCCTCACGGCCCCGCACCGCTCCGCACGGCCCCGCACGGCCCCGCACCGCTCCTCACGGCCCCGCACCGCTCCGCACGGCCCCGCACCGCTCCGCACGGCCCCGCACCGCTCCTCACGGCCGCGCCTCTGCGGTTCTGCCTCTCGGGCTGCGAGGCGCCCAAAGCGGCTGCGAGGTGTGTAGCGGGGACCGGGCACGGCAGAGCGGAGCTGAGGGCAAAGGAACCCGTAGGTCTGCAGTGATTTAATCCACAGAAATGAGAGAGATGTTAATAAATCATAACATTCCCTGCACTTTTTATTCAAATTTTCTAATGCTTTAGCAGTGTTACCTGAGTCAGCATCAATATTCATTCGGACAGCATTTGTTCACTCCTGTTAACTTCAGTGAGACGGGCTTATCAACAGCTACCTTGATTGCCAGTCGTTAGTTACACATTAAAAGCCAGTGAGTCAGCTAGCACCTGATGGGGAGCTGGTGTTGGCACTCTGGACTTTCAAGTCCTCTTTGATCACAATATATTGCTGCTTCCTTCTGTGTAAGCAAAACACCTGCACTAAAAATAATCTGGATAAAATGACAGATCTGTAAAACTTTGATTTGACACAGTTGTAAATTAGTGAAATAGCTCTTGTGGACTGACAACAGCTCCAAGTGAAGAACACAATAAATCATCTCAATGACAAATGAACATTTTTATGAGTACAACATCTTGGGAAATAATCACGTAGATGTGCTGTTTTCCCTGCCTTTTTTCTCCATGAACGTGCAGAGATGTTTTAAGAGCACAATCTGTGGTCGATTTAGATCTATAAAATGATGCCTCCTTCCCACTTCATGCTTATGTGTCTGCTCTCAAAACTTCTCCAAAGCATCATCAACTCTGGGCAGATTGCTAATGACCCCACTAGTTATTTAAACCTTTCAACATAACTTATTTTCTCTGTTCTGAATTTTAGTCTAGAGAACATCTGCTTGTGGTTGCAGAGGAACTTAGACCAGAGTGAGGGACCTTGGAACATAGGGAACCAGTCATGAAACAGGCCTGAACCAGCCAAAATGCAAGGGCTGTGTCAGAGAATTATCTAATTATTTCAGGACACATGGGTTATTTTATCCTCTTTGCTGCTTCCTGGCTTCATCTTCTAAAGTTAATTCAGAGCCTTGGTCTAGCAGACATGGATTCCTTATGTACTGTTTTATCTGCTCTATGAATTTATCATCCACTCTGAAATTATTTTTTCCTGCAGTTTCTTTAAACAAGTTTCTTCTCCGTGGTTGTTTGTTTGTTTTGATTTTGTTGGTGCTGTTTTTTTTTTTTAATTTTTAATTTATTAAAGTTATTATAGATATTTTGGTTCTAAATTCTTATATGTAAATTTTTCTATTTACATATAACATACATATAGCTACAGAATTTCATATACAAATAGCAATGTAAGATTGAAATTTTTAAAATATTGATTTCAAAAAAGTCCAATCCTATTTGTAGCATTTCCGATATGGCCCCTTAAATAAATAAATTACCTTTCTGTTGGGTTCTCATGGGGATCTGATTTTATGTACATTTTTTGCTACAATCACCTTTGTCTAGCTAGGGAAACCCTTTGATCCTATACATTGTCAAGTGAAACGCAATTTGGAGGGCTGATGCTAAATAAAAAGTAGTATTTATTTTAAGGGAGTTCTTGAGATCATCCAATTCAATCTCTAAGAGTGACTGGAAGCAAACAACATTTTTCCATGACCATCTGATTTTAAAAAGTTTGGGTTACTATGTGTTTGAATCCTAATCTCCCATCTGCCTTTCTTCCCATCTGTTTCCCTTAAAACCACTCCCCGTTTGCTGTCACAGCCGGATTCCTCACCAGATCCTCATCCTCTGCCCTTCTGCGCTTTAGCTTCCTGCCTGCTCTTTGCATTGTCTCTCTGCTTTACTCCCTCCAGCAATACTCTCTTCCCCAGACAAAGGCAGCACATACAGCAGCGTTTCTGTTAGTCTAGAGCTCTGTGTCTGTATGCAGGCCAGTTGGCTACCAATGGAGTGGAAGGGCAAACACTTTACTTTGCACAATATGTGCTTTGCAAACCAGCAAAGGGGAACAATTTAGAAATGCCTTGCTGATCTCCCAAAATTTATTATAATTTGTCATGTGTTTCTGAGGGCTGTAATTCTAATTTGCTGATGCTTCAGAGCCCTCTTTGCTGGAAGACCATTCACTCCATCACAGACAACAACATGAGTGGGATGCAGAAACAGTGAAGCAGAATCCAAGCCAAGGTCAAGTGCTAAGATTCAGTGAACAAAACTTACCATAAATACGGGAAGATATATTTGACTTTCTGCTTATCTTGCTTTCTCTGGCCATGGTAGGGCTATCTGTGGCCATTCATACTAAAATGCCCACATTTTTTATTTTAAAAAGAAGAAATTGAAATGTCGATAAAAGACAAAAAAAAAAAAAAGGAAATGTGTCTAAGCAGGTTTGTATTTCCTGATGGGACATTTATTAATTTAATATTTAATGAACATTAGTGTGATCCTGACAGGGTCAATTACATACATACATACATACATATATATATATATGTACATATACGTATATGTGTATATATATTTATGATTCACTAATATATAAAGAAATACTCTGTTGTGCAGAATCTGTGTGAATAAGCTTCACTCTACAGATAACATGCTTCAGAGATAGACCAATTATCTCTTTAAAAATATAGTGGCTAGTGCTTTCACTATAATCAAAGTTTGTTGTCTTATTAGATGTAAGCACATACAAAGTTAACTTCTCCTAAACAAGACTCCTCTTTTGAAATCTTTGTTCAAATTATTTTTCTTCTTCTGGAACTTCTGATGCCCAGCAGAGACATGAATAAGACAGAACAAACTGCATTATCCTACCTGTACATACAATGCGGTCATTATCCTGTTATCTTATAAAAATGAACAGAGGAAAATCTTATCAGGTTATCTCTTCATCTATGGCATTTATCACATGTGGTGACCAAGCTCAAAATCTGTACTTCTAATACAAAAAGCACACTTTCAATCTCCCTCAGAGCTTGGCTGCACGATGTGTCATCACTCTGGGAAATGCAGACCTGCCAAGTCTTTGCATTGAAGGAACCTTGTTGGCAAAATAGTGGTACCCAAGCAGAGCCATTGCACCACGGGGGTAGTGAGAATACTGCCCCTCAGTGAGAAGGGACATGAGGAGAGATGTGCAGAGTCCCTGGACTTCAGGGCAAGAGTCCTCATGCTCTTAGTGCAGTGCTCCCTCACAGTGCAGCATCTCTCTGCCAGGGGATTGTACAGAAGTCTCAGGACTTCAATAATACATGGCCTTCCAAGATCCCTCTGCCCCTTGTCCAGAGGTTTAACATTATTGCTGTTACTCATTGTAAAATTTATACCTGAAAGTAAACACTGTTTCTGATTCAGACATAGCATGCTGAGTTCACAAATGACTGAGACAGAAATTAAAATGCATCCAGTAGTCACAGGTTGTCAGATGGAGACTTCACAAACAGGCCTTACAAACATGTAATGGTTCCAAAGCTATGTCTGAATATTATGTTTATATCTGCACAACACAGCATACAGAATCACTTTTTCTATGTGCATGGATATATAATAAAAAAGGGAGAAGTAGCACCTGGAAGGTGAGGAAAGGACATGCATGCTTCTCACAAGCCTTTCTGTTATTGACAAGGCATCCAGAAGAAAACTAAGCTTTCTGGAGCCCATAACTCCAGATGGTTGCTGAACCAATTGCTGAGCAGGTCTTCTGGGAGTCTACATCTACTGATGGTGTGCTGCCAGAAAGCTGGGGCTTAGGAAGAGAGGACTCAGTCTGACTTTAGAGTCTGATGTTTCCTGTGGTCACAAATCTAGAGACAGTGTCCTGGGCTTACAATAATTACATGAGTGCTTGAGAATTGTTCATTTTTGGGGGAATCCTATAACTAGGTGTGAGTTTCCTCTGAAGTGCTCTTAGCAAATTCTGCTCTCGACATGGACCATCTAAATGTCGGTATTTTCTAGAGTTACTCCAGGGTGATATTTTCAGCCTACTATTAGTAAGTAAAATTCATCAAGGGAATGCTGTAAAGGCTCCAAAGATGTGAAAGATGTGGGAATAAAATCCACTTATTAATTTGGATTTCACTTTACTTAAAGCTAAAATTAGTAGTAAAATTGTATTTGATAACATTATGCCTGTATGGCGTCAATGAATTACCCTGGTGATTTTGACGATGATGAGAAATGCTCTTACCTTTCTTTTTCATTATGTCCTTACACAGGACATAATGAAAAAAGGATTTTTTCAGTAGCTTAAAGTTTGTTTTATGTATTATTTGTACTTAAAGCAAAATAATTTAAATTTTTTATTTTTGTTTTTTAGGTCAAGTGTAGGTGCTGCTGGCTGGTGTTGCAGAACTTCTAGGAGGTAATTGTGTAGCATGATGAAAAGAGTAGCTCAAGCGCATGGAAGAATCCAAGTTACCTCAGTGCACAGGGGACATCTGGAGGTATTCCTTATTTAGTTTTAAATCAGACTCCCCTGAGGATGCAATACCACTGCTTTGCTGATGTATGTGTAAACTTTATCCAGAATTTCCTGAGATAAGCAGGATAAGGTACTGTTGTGTGTGCTTATGCATGTTCCTGGTGTGCGCAGAAGCAGCATGCTTGCTCCCAAAGAGGTCACTGAATTTTACGTATAATACAGGTAGAGGAAGGAAGAAGAACTGCTTCCCTAGGAGCACAATTTATATTCCCACCCCAACCAATAATTTGCATTAACACTTTCTAGAGGACCCTTTCATAGATGATTTTGTTCCATCTCCTAATAGAGACATGATTCACACACACAGGACTGTTGCCATCCCGTGATGAGAGAAGTGACAGTCAGGGACCTATTTAATTTTCTGATGTCAGAGGGTGCATCATCATCAAATCCATGATCAGGTCCTTGATTTCTCACTGCTAATTCAATTTCTAATGAGCTACTTATTGTTTGAGTGAGGATAATGATAGAAACAAGAATCCACTCTGTAACTGTTGTAATACAAAGCTCTATTTGTTATCTTCTCATTCATCAAGGTATAGATATGTGCCTAATTTGCAAAGCATTTGGTCCAGTGGTCAGACTACTTGCACCATACATATGAATTTACCTACAAGGCCACCTTTCTATCCATGGTGTAGTGGTAATGGAAGAAATTAATGGCCTACTTTTTCAAGTTAAGAGCCATTGAAGTTATAGGACAGCATTTAAAACATTCCAAATTCAAATAATTAATTACATATTTCCCCCGCCCCCAATTTCAATATCTTTCCCATTTCAATGGATGAATTTCATCTTTTGTGTCTCAGCACTTTTCCTTTATATTCCAAATAATCTTTATTATACTTCTTGCCCCCTTCCTACTTAGCACTTTTTGATTGATAAAAATGCAAAATATTAAAAAATTAAAACCTTATACAGTTACATTGTGGATAATCCAAGGCCCATATAAAATTAAATCTCTTCACTGGTAATGAGCACTGCAGATCTTAAAAATCAAGGTGCGAGAAACTCCCTAGTAAGAAAGCAATCTGTCCCTTCATAAATGCTCACTTTAACGTCAGATGGCTACAGGATGTCTTGCACTTGCAGGTTTTATAAGACTGTCAAAATTTTTGGTTGGGTTAGATGACAAACATCAAATCCTTCTTTGAATCTGACCAAGTCTTGCTAAGTCAGTGTTACCTGTTACCTGTTTCCTGAGCCACTTCCTTATTCCCTCTCCTCAGTGATCGCCGCCTTCTCTTTTTCTAACAATTTTTTCTTTTTTGACTGGGCCTGGCATTGGAGTATGTGAACCCACTTAAACCTTTTAACACTGTTGTCAAAGAAAGTCTTTCAGCTTTGGAAACCTTACCCTTCTTATACTCCTGCAGCTGTGATATTTCTCTACTGTTGCATAAGGCGGGGTAGTTGTGGTTTAAAATGTGTGTCATGGGCAAGATGCCAAAGTCTACAGGGTTTAGGCTGTCCCCAACTAACTGAACTCTGCTAAACTGGCAAGTTATCAGAATTGCTGGGGTTTAACATCTCAGCAACTTTGTAATAGCATTGATCTAAATCATGCAAAAGTTAAAGCCATGGGGATAAAAGGAAATAATTTGAGTTGGTTTAAGATTTTTTTTTTATGCCTTCCCCACTGGTAGTTTCCTATTGTGCTTATAATTCTTTATTTGAAAATTTCCTTTTACTCCTGTGTTCTGAGATTTTTGAGCTGCAAAACCTCCAGTGACTACCAGTGAAAATGGGGTCAGTGTGGAGCTTGAGAATCTACAATTTCCCCTACTCTTGAGGTGTAGAAGGAGTGAGGAGACATCAGTATTCCTTAGCATGGCATGGGCAGCAGCAGTCATGCCTCAGGATTCATCCTGGAGAGTAGGGCAAGGCACCCTCCACCCCAATGCCTTTCAGAAGATGATACAGCCAGGTAGTCTTTACTGGAAGAGACAAGCAGGGGTTCATGGCCCAATATTGCCCCAGAGCATCCAGGTGATGCCAGGACTCCGTAAACACCTCTGATGGAAGCGTCTGAGTACCTCAAAAGTGCAGTGATTAATCCTGACTCTCAGAGTGGAGCTGGGCAATTTGTCACTCCCTCTGCCATTCTACAGCATCCTGCAGAGACTAGGCTGCTGCCCAGATGCCTCGATTCTCTGTCTTGTTGCAGTTCCTAGGGTATATGAAAGATTCCTCAGACAAAGTGCAAAGGAGCTCACAAACACAGCTGTAAAATTAAGTGTCACATTGCCATAAATATCTGTTTTTAATAGTGCACACAGTATTAAGTTTCTCTCCTGAATGAACAAATTATTTACAGCCTCAAAACCAAGTTAATGACATCTTCTGTCTAGAAAGAAGCATATTTCTATAGTTTCAATACACTCACAGCAAATGCTTTCAACCTCTGTTATTGCTCAGAAAATTCAGCTATGTTGTGATTCAAAATTTTCCTGCCTTTTAGGTAGTGAAAGACAACAATCAGGACCATCAAGTCCTTTTGTTTCTAATTTCTGTAAATATAATCTATTTTATTTTCTATTTATCCTCAGCAATTGCATTAGAATTTGCTTGGGCTCTCTACTGCCCCAGCTGTGCTTGGTACTTTTGCATGTGAGAGTCTGACAGGTGCTTCATTACTGTCCCTGATTTTTTTTTTTTTAATATCTGTAACTATTTCTGCAGAAGTGATTAGGAAATATTTTTGGATAATGAACTTGGAGCATAAGCTTTATGTTATTCCTCAAAATTATTTTCCAGTGCCAGACATCCCATTATCTGTGTTTTAATGGAACATACATCCTCTTCAGCTGCACTCTGAGAGGTGTTATCTGCAAGGATCCAAGAGAGTCCGTTTGGTCATGGACAAACATCATGATGATATACAACAGGCCTGGTCCGCACCAAAAAAAAGGGATAATAAGCCTGTTTTCCAGAAATGACTATCTTTAGATCTTTACTTCATGTTGTGTTTTCCAAGGCTTGTTACACGTCCATATCTGTTGGAACAAAAGGGAAGAAAGCCCTAGGAGTTTTCTATTTTTATTATCACACAGCTGACTTGGTTAGCATGCAAAGCTAGTATCTCTGTGCACTTCCTGTTTATCTCATCCTCAGGTTACAGAGGATATCATAGCATGCTGGCCAATAATATAGGGCATTTAACAGGAAAGATTTTGAGACTGACTTGGTGATGCGTGACTTGTGCTTTGAAGTACAATTTAATGTGCACATGTGATTAAAAACTTTCATGACTGTAGAGGGAGCTTGACAGTGTGATTCAGGTGCAAAAATACATGAAAGGGAAGTCAATATATTTTGGTTTATTGCAGCTGTCACAAATTTTATATTATCACAATTATGAAGAAATGATGTACTACTTTTATTTTTACATTTGAGATTGAAGATGATATTGTTAGCAATGTCAATACTAATGCCTCTTTATGGTAAATGTAGATATTGAGAGTTAAGAATATACTGACAAAGACAAAACAAAAAATATAAGCTGAATTTAAGGACAGAGAGTAAACACTGATCACATTTCTTTACCAATAAAAATTACTTGTACTCTTATACAAACTGGTGAAGGCAAAAACTAATGCAGCATAGCTCAAAGGGAAGCCTAATTACAAAATGTTAAGTGAATCATATGTATTCAAAATGGAAAGAAACATATGATCAAATCTGATGATAAAATCTTCAGAGCTTGCAAATATTCCATATGGTCCCTATTTTATATCTGTTGCTACTTTCAATGAATAAGTGGCACTGTCTGTACAGTATAAATAAAGCAGAAAAATAAATGTCTGGTGAATCAAGTTATATCAGACTATATTTACATCATATAAACTTAACAGTAAGTGTCTACTGGATCAGATCTCTGCTGCAATATTGGAGAACAAAGACTCATTGTATTATTTGTGGCTATAGAAGGGCTGTATATTGACTTTAAATTTACCTGCCTTACAAAAATAAGCAAATGGGCTTAAAATATATATATATAGTCAGCTGTTAAACTACTCGCTAGCTGCAGAATCTGTCACTTTCAGAAAGTGGCCAGGAACTATAGAAACAATTTTTTTATAGAAGCTTTAAGACCCTTAAAGCTGCGTGCTGAGGTGATGTGTTACAAGGGGAACTGCTTCACAGTACGACTCCTGAGACCACTTATGCATGTGTGAGTGTGAGAGTTGGTGCAATTTACTCACCAAATCCCAAATCTGCCATGTTACGGGAATACAGCTCCACCTATTTAAATCAGGGGTCTCCACCTCAACAAAACAAAACTTTCCTTCCTTTAGTACACTGTCCCTGTATTAGGATCAGCTAAAAAGGAGGACATGACAGTGTAAATTTAATTTTGCCTATACAGGTACAGGGCGTGGAAGATAAATGGACAGGTAGGACACGTTTCTATGAAAACAGGATTTTGATGAAATTAATTAGCTGGAGAATAAAATGAGGGAGATGAAGGAAGTGATGGATCTTGTAAGAGAAAATTAAAAACTGAAATGCATTCCCACCTTATTTTAATTTTAGACTTCTTACAACTTTTGCTTCTAACACGTTTTAGTTATGCAGTGGGCCTGTGTAAACACAGGCACATTGTCTTGCTCACGAAACCTTCACTAAAATAAAGCTTATAGAGACCACAGCTCCACCAGAACTGAATACTGGTCAGCAGGCTAAGGTGATGTGTGGAGATTGGAAAATGTGGTTTGTCACTTGTTCAGAGACAATGGAAGTGGAAGGGGAGATGAAGATTTCAGGAAAAATTATGGAAGTAGAAAAGAGAGGCTGAAAGATTTTAATAAGAAATATTTAAAGTAAGGCAGGAAAAGGAAAAGACTGGGAATGCTTTTGTAAGAGGATGAGAATTACTTGTTTGCAGGATTCATCAAGATGTGCCAGGAGAATCCATTAATTCCTTGCATGCAGTCATGGTCATAAAGCATGTGCACCTAAGTAAAGCATGAGCAAACCTGAAGAACTTTGGGCTTCAGAAGCATGTCATTTTCTGACCATCTGGAGGATCTTGTTGGGGATATTTTTAAACAAAAATGTAACCAGCTGGAAAAAGGAACAGATCCACATATTATACCTGTGTGCAAGACACAGCGTTATCTTCATTCTTGGCTAGATGGCCATAAAATATTTATGGATCCAGGAAGCAGATGCATTGATTGCTGTTGAATATGTGACCATAACAGAGCATTTTCTTAGGTGTTTTCATAACAATTGTCTCTAAATCTGTCACAAATAACCTGGAAAGATACAGAGAATTTCTGCTGGATATCTCTATTTTCTTCAAAAGTAACAAGATACCATGCATGAACAAGCCAGGATTGGACCTCAGATTTTTATTTCAACCTGCACTCCCATCAATATTGTTATGTGATGAGAAAAAATCCCACAAATATTCCATCTGAAACAAAAAAAAAGTCTAGATCCTTCAATATTACTTGGTGAAAGATTTGAAGACTCAAATCCCTATTTAAAATCTACCAGTGTTGTGTCATAGCATTTTTACCAGAGCCCTCATAAATCAAGCCTTGATTTTTTTTTCATTTTATATTGCAGTGCGCTGCCACTTGGACATTAGCCATACTTTTCACTTCAGCAACTTGTCTGTGACTGAATTACTGTCAAACCATTAAATGTTCTATAGGACTTTTCTCCTCAGATCTTCTGTGCTCTGTGTAGAAAGCCTTTGCTCAGCAGAGGCAACGACTGCCTTGAACCAGGCAACAAATGGTCAGTGTGGTGTTTTCAGTTACAAACATCCCAGAAAATTTGTGGTCAGGATGATGGAAAGGGACAGAACCATCCCAGCTTCCTCAAGCCTCAAAAAGAAGTAGAGACCTCATTATGGTGGACGGAGCAAGGCTAGATCTTAAATTCCCAAGTGGAATAAACTGAAGCAAATCCACCTCAGGTAGCATCTCTTCTGAACATGAGAAATCTTGCTAGATGTACAAGTGCTGCCCTTGCCTGGCATATGGCAGTCAGTTTTCTTGCCAAAGATTGGGCTGTGCTACTTCACTGACTCTTTTCCAGTAACTGCAGGGCCATATTCTGCAGTGTTGAGATGGTGGCGCTGTCATTTGGGGGTTGAGAGCTTATAGGCAGTTCTGCACCTGTATTGACCTCCCCACTATCAAAACAGATTGTCTGGAGTTTGTCTAGTGAAGACTAGAAATGACTGTGAACTTGAGGGATGATATTCTCTCCTTCATGCCTTAGGAAATAACCCAAGTGCCCAGGCTGGAGGAACATGGAAGATGGCATAGCAGATACTAAATGTGGTAATTGCAGGGTTGTCTGGACAACCCTGTCCAGACTGGCTCCTGTGGAGTGACAGATCACTCATTTCAATGACTTGCATGTCTTCTGAATTTTAATTAACAGAAGTGTGAGGAGCAGGTGTTAACTTGTTTTATTGATTCATTATAGTCCCTCAGGCTCTCTAGACAGTTAGATACAATTACCAAACATTTAGAAGTTCCTGCTTCTAACCCTTTTAATCTCATTTACAAACTTGTATTTGTAGCAGGTATTTAGTCACATTAAGAATATTTCTTTGAAGCCAGGCATTTAAACCCCAGGAGGTGCAGACCAGTCCACCAAGAGCACTTCAGTGGGGACGGATGTGTTTTTTCTGCATGTAACATGTGGGGAGATTGTCAGCTCCCTCCAGGCTCCAGCTTTCCATTTGCCTTTCCCCTCTATGTTTTCAGGGATGCTTCCATTCACCCCGTCATAACTGCTATCTCACAGCTGTCCCACTCAAACTATCTGAAATTGCACAAGTTAGCTTACACACCACAATGCAAAGAGGTCTCTTCTATACTGTATTGTTTTGAACTGAGGTAGAGAGTAATTACATGAAAAGCTACAAGCCACACACAGAGCAGTAACGTTGGGAGTGTATTTGTGTGTGTGGTGTGCAGAGATGCTAAGGGCACTAAATTCTTCATAGAGCCAAAATGGGGAATGTGGCACTAAATTCTTCATAGAGCCAAAATGGGGAATGTGGCCAAGGTTTAAAAGCCATTTTTTAAAGCCTATTACACATTTTCCTGCATAGTGGTCAGCAGTCCCTAAGTTATTTGGGCTCACAATGCACTTCTGGTACAGAAATAAGTGCTAGAAGCTGGGGCCCTCAGATACCAACCAGGTACCTATCTCTGATATTACCTCTAAACTTGAAAAAGAATCTCTGTTGTTTCCTGGAGTTAGGTGCCTGCCAGTTTGTCTTTTGTCACAGAAACAGACATTCACCTAGCCCTCTTGTAAGGCAGTAGGTGGAGATTTGTTCTTCATTTACCCAAATGAAGGGTCTTAAACCTGTATATCCCATACTACCATGAAATGTCCTGCTCACCAGCAGGACTGGCATCTCTCTGATTAGTGCACTGTTAAACATACAGGCAGCTCCAGGAGCAGAGGCTAAGAATGTTCCATGTAGCATCCAGCTGAAAGCATCTTGTGGTGATGGTGGTGGTGGGCTTGTGATCAAGTTCCTGCAGTAAAGAAGCAGAAGGGGGATGTAAAAACATCTCTTGCCTACATATCCCACAGACAGATCTCTGTTGAACTGACATTCTTCTCTCAAAACTTTAGGCACCAATAAGAAAAATCTGAGTTTCTTTAGGTTCCCTTTACAGTAAGCAATGTTGTAGAAATAATAGACATCTCTAGAGAATAATTCAGACTTTGATCTTTCTCTGATGATTACAAAGAAGCTAAGTGTGACCACAATCATAATTACAATGCCTCTGTTAAATATGTAGAGTTAAGCAGGAAAGCAGGTTTTGGTGCCTCAGAACAGTCTCTAGAAGCTGTTATCCTTGACTTCCAGGCTGGCCTTGATCCAACAGGCAAGTTTTGAGTATGCCTGCAGGCTCTGCTGTATGCATTTCACAGCTGAAGGTGTGTTATTTTGATAACTCCATCAGGGCTACAATGCTGAACTGTTCTAGAGACTAAGGAGCCCTGCATTAAGAGATTACTAGACCCCAAGTCCTTGTTATTGCCCAGAAATGATGCAATGTAGGATTTAGGGAACTGTAATGGGTGGAGCAGTAAGACCTGTTATGATTTAACCTTTTACCATCACCAGTAAATCCCGTTGTATGTATGTGTTTTATAAGAACTGGGCAGGACACAGTGTGAAAGGATGTTGAAACAGGATTTTACAGTAGCTAATAGATAGCATTTGCTGCAAAGAGAGCTCAACAAAGGCCCTGAGCTAAAAAAAAACACATCAGTCCACAAAAATAATCTTTAAATTGTAATCACCCCAGTGAAAACTTCAGTAGAACACAACTGTGATTCTCTGTTTCAAAGCAAGCCATTTGTGGGCTAGACCATGCTGGGTGCTGCATTATCTAATAGCTTGCAAGGTCAGGTTTTCAAGGCTTGAAGTGTTTTCTGTCCTGTTAGGCTCAATAGGGATTGGCAGGTTTCTTTGAATACATTGGAGGCATTAGAGCTATCATAACTAAAGCTTTCTGTAAATATAAAGAAACTTTTGAGCTGGCATATGGAAGGAAAAATATCATTCAGATATAATAAAACTTCTCTCATCTGTTAGATGATTTGACTACCATCTGGGGAGGTTGCACAGTCATTATCAGGCAGAGTAGAAGTATTACTTCAAACTTCTTAGTCCCACAGAATCATAAAAGAAATACGGAAGTTGATAATGACAGGAACAAAAGAAAGTATAAAAGATGTTTTTGGAACATGGCAAGTGAGAAACTGCCAAACACAGATCTGGTCTTCCAACGCTCACAATAATCCATATAATTTACTAACTTTAAAGGGCTCCTGACAACATTAATTTCACACACTTGATCTGCAGTGAGCTCTTCTTAACTGCCCTGACTTTGTCAAGAGGTGTCAGAGTCATTTTTACTCCTTACTCAATGATTTTAGTTCTGTAGTCTTGTCTTCACCCAGAGTCTACTCAGCGTCCTTAGAGCAGCACAGGGGCAGGTGGTGCTGGCAGACACTGAACTGTCTGTTTTAACCACATAGACTGTCACTGCTCAAAACAGGTAAAAAAATCACAATATTGAAAACTCTGTCTGCTGTGGGAATCTAGTCCCCACTATGAGGTATAGGAGGGAAATGCCCACCGCAGTGACTGTGTGAACACATGCCACTGTTAGGCAGGAGCATGCAGAGCAGTTCACTCCCTTTGTTTCAGGCAAGCAAGCAGTGGGAAAAAAAGTTTGTCAAAAGCTGGGAAAACACCTTGGTATTTGAGTTTCAGCTGAAAGGGAGTGAATCCTGCTCCTCATTGGGAAGTTCAGTATTAGAGGAAATTAAGGTAATGCTTAATAGATGCTGTGTTTCATAAAGACCTCAGATTTTATTTAAACATATGCTTGATCTTCAGTTCAGGGCTGCTTAGTGTGATGTCCCTTGCCAAGGCTGTTGACCATGCTTGAGGGATTGCAGGAAGGGCTTCCCACAGGTGCCGAGAGCTGGCCCAACAGTCAGATGAAAAAACATAGAAATGGGAGAAGTCCATCACAACAGAAACTTGTGCTGCAGAAGACCCTGTTGTGACCCCACAGGCTCATCTTGACCATTGCAGTTAATGACTTGAGTAGTTTTCTAGGACACTTCGCTCCAGGTGCTGGCCTAGACTGACAAGCAGCACTATTTTTAGTACAATCTAATCACAGGCAAGTAAGCTGAAATTGCACAGTGTCTTTTTACTGTGTAGTCAGAGCTTTTCTGTTCATGCATACTGTGAAGGTACCAGCAAATACTTCAGGATATGTACCAGCACCAAAAAATATCTATGCCTGCATTTTACAGCCTGTTCTGGTGTTTGGAAGATTCACACAGGTAAAGATAGCAGTGAAGTTTGAAAGATGGATTTTTTTCTTGGTAAAGGCAAGCTCCACGAATAGCTAAGTGCTAGTGAAAACTACTTAATGCAAAACAGCTGTTTTAAATTCATCAGAGAAAATCACTGCCCTAGATAAGAGTCTTGCTCTACCCCTGCTATATTCTAGTGCTTTTGGGCTTGACAAAAATACATTTTGAAGATTCAGACTGAATTTGCAACAATTATATCTCAGATTTCCAGAAGCTGCTAGTCTGACAAAACACAAATTTCTAAGGTCATCTGAAAGAAAGGCAGATGTGGAGTAGAGCAGGTGCAGATAGCCAGTGAGGTAAGACAAGCCAGATGCAAAGCTAACAGGCAAACAAGAGGGTAAGACCATATTTTTCATGTGACCCTACAGAGACTTGTTTAGCAGTTTGGGTCTATGCCAAATAGTTCACTGCACCACTAAAAATTGCTTTACTCTAAAAGAGTAATCTGAAGATCCCTGGATTGCAGTCAACTTAATATCACACATATCTGCATCTTCAAAGCATTCTCTTTGGCTCAACATAGCAACAGAATCATAACTATTAGTGGTTATTTCAACCTTGAGGTAATTTGATGCCTTGCTACCCCACCCACTAAGCAAATAAATTTACTTTGATGTTCCTTTAATGTGTCACAGAAGAGAAAAACAAAGGCCTTGTATCTAACAGTGTGAAAGAGATTATTCTAAAGATTATAATTTTCAAATGAAGACCAAGACTAAATGTTGGATTTGTAGTCCATTCTTTCAGCTCCCTGAAATCTGGCAACTCTGATGACAGAGAGGACTTGTCAAGGCATTTCCCTACAAGAAGGGAAATATTTTTTATTCCAAAGTCAATCAGTTATTCCAAAGATATTTATTAAGATGGACTTGATCATGGTGGCCAGGTACCCTGCTCTAACCCAATTCACTGTTCAACAACTGTTCAACATCTATGGAGTTATATGAGAGGTGAGGAGTTGCAACTCTCTGGACACTGGTAAATCATGCTCCAGCTTCAGCTAAAGGCATGGAATAATAACTGAGACTACTATTCCGTATATCAGAGTATTTATTTTGCAACACAGTTACATTCTTACTCTACCTGTAGCTTAAAGTATGCCCTAGTTCTGTTCTAAGCTCCACATGCTGTCAGCAGACACTGAGCAGGAAACCCCACTTCTCTGAGTACTTGTTCCCCAGCCTAAATATTTCAATCCTACCACTAATTCCAGGGCCACTCATGTCTGTATTAGGAGGTGGAACTCAACCTGACGACTAAGTCCTTTGCTATTTTAACGGTAAGTAAAGGGACTGAGGTAGATGTATGGACTATAGGAGCACTTTAATGTTTATTCAGGCAAAATGTCACAGCAGATACAATAATTACAGAGTAAACTGTAGATAGCAACGTGTGCTCTCACGGGAATTCAAACACAGTAATCCTTTTATTGTCTTAATCCATAAATTTTAATACATATGAGCAAGCAATCCTTGCATGTGAATCTCGACTCTCATCTTTCACATACATAGAGATACTAGATATATTTTAAAGTTAAATAACAAAAATGTAGCTTAGTATCCTTTGTTTATTCCTAAGACTATGTGGATCATACATAGTGTTGGAAACAGCTTATTCAAAGAACTTGTTTAAATAAAGATCAATTTGCAAATTGTACCAATGACTTTGTACAGACATATTAATGTACATAGATATGTATAGAAAACACACAAGAAAATATACACAATACATTTGAAAAATATCAAGATTTGGAAAACATTAAGACATCTGGGTGTACAGCACATGTAAACCATTTTGTGGTGAAACCAGAACTGATGAATTGCACATTCACTGATATCCACTACAGTATAACAAAGTCAGCTCTTTTCTTTTCATCACTAAGCTAATGCTTCAGCAATAGGTTTTAGCTAAAAAAAAAAAAAAAAACCATAAACATAAAAGCCCAGTTAATGCCTTAAAAACATTTGTTTACAGAACAATAACAGTAACAGCATGTGGATTTAAATGAGCTACAAAAAATCTTATCAGAAGCAGAACTGTAATATACCTATCATTGATCATCTTAATACTAAAGACATCTGGCTGCATTTTGCATCTACTAATATTAATGATGATATTCTATCCCTCAGCTTTAAGGTTGTGCAGCCCTGGATTTCCATACCCAAGAAAATATATTACATCATTTGCATACAATTATATTCTTTAGATAAACATATTGCTGAAAACCAAATGCTGATATATTCAGTATTTATGTACAGCTCCTGACCCATCTTTCATGTAGATCTCCATGCCAGGGAAAACCTTACATTGAAATTTAGGGATATTTGCTGTAAGCAATCAGCAGCATATTATACAGAAACAGATATAATCATACCATCTCACTAATTTTGTCATTATCTAAGTTAGCAACTTCTTCAATATAGTGAAAGGTGCTTTAAATTAGGTGTGCCAGATCCTATTTTGGAGAATACTCTCTATCACCTAGGATGCCAAACTCCATATTCCATGACAATTTCCTATTATAACTTTACATATCTTACCTGAAGAAGCAGAAATTCACAAAACTACAGCTGGGCACACAAACTGTGGATAGATACAGGATCTTAGGCAAATACTAAATTTGTCATTAATTACTAGCACTACTTCTATACAGGGTAGCCCCCCTGTGTGCTACTAAGGCAAATAAGATGATGAGTAGCTCCTTGCTATAATTTGTTTATTCCCTGACATTGTTTGTGGCTTCTTTTCCCAAAGAAGAAGCTAGTGGAGGATTATATGTAAAATTGTGACAGGGAAGCATGACACAGAACTCAGCAGACCCTTTGTAAGATTTGCACCAGCCTGGTTAAAAAACCCTTCTCCAATGCATGGTGGTAGAGTGGTGCCTTGTTTGCCTGCTGTGTGACTGGATGAATAAAAAGGAAGGACTGAACTGAAACTAGCTTTCAGAGAAGGTCTTGTCTGTGCCAAGCAAGAGATGCTCGCAGTATATTCTGCTGCCATCATACCACACACTTCTTATGAGTGATAAATTACCAGATCCTGAAAATCTCATGTGTGCTTGCAAGGGGGATTTTTGTTATGTTTGCGGTACTGGCTTCACATATTGGCAAGTATTTTATAAAAAATCATTAAAGAAATGGCATTCTGGGCAGGAAGAATACTTGATTGGCTTACAGGCCAAGGTAGACACTGAAGCACTTATCTAAGCATTCTTCCAGCATATGGACACTTTCCTAAACTGGGACCATAAATAAATTAATGTTAACAAATTCACTATATTTACATGTTACAATGAGACAGTTTCAATCAGTCTCAAGTATAGGTAATCTATCTCCCTATTAGCTTCAGAACATGCAAAAAAATAGAGTAGATATCTGTTCCATCTAAGATACAAAGAAGAGATGTGTTTTCACTAAAAACACTAGAGTTCAAAACTCAGCATCACCAGTAAAATGCTAATAGATGTTTTCAGATTCTATAAACCAAGTGTCTAAACAGAAAAGGTTTAATATGGAAGGGAAACATGTCCACATAAAATATAACTCTTTCAAACGGAATGTAGTCAGTTTCTAAATACATTCAAATATTACAGTGTCTCTATAAATAAAAACTAGATAGTGCTGAAGACCTAAACCAGCCCTTTCCAAATGTTCAAGTGAATATATAGGTCTCTTTTTACTATCAATAATACAATGTAGTTTACATCAATAAACTACAGCTGTTCTAGTCTTTGGCAACAGTTCAAGTAACTTCTCCTCTTCTCTCCTTTGCAACGCTCCATCTTCCACTTTCACACAACAGACTCACCAGGGCATATCTTAATTTCATAAGGTTTTTTGAAAAATAACACATCCCCAAACTTTCTTTGTGTGTATTCAGTCAGTCAAGGAAGCATATCTTAATCCACCATGGTCCTTCAACTGTCACTCAGGCAGTGGCACTTCTCTAGTCTTGGTACTACATCCAAGAGAGGCTATGTGCTGACAAACTCCCTCTTACTTGCACAGAGCCTGCTGAGAAGGATTTCAGAATAAACTTGATTTATTGGACCTCGGACATGATACGGGGACTGAGAATCTGTTGCATGGTCCTGCAGTTGTGATGGTTTGCTTTGACTGCTGAAATATTTCCCCAGCCTATAGTGCCTTGATAGCGTCATTGTTATGTGTGGCCTTTCTTCAGAGGGATTGGATTTCACCACCTGCAAAAGAAATGACATATGTGAGTGCTTTGCCTGCACCTAGAAAGACAGACACACAGCTGTGTGTGCAGAAATGCTGAGGCAGTTGTCCACGAAGCAGGTCCTGAGGTGCCTTACCTTGAGGTGCAAGTTGCTCATAAACATTATTTTAATGGCCAACTTGTTATGTTACAAACTAAACCAAAAAGCAAGATCTAAATTTTTGAAATCTACATGCATAGGCCCATTATACTCAGTCATTTGACTTTGTAATGCCTTTGTGTGTTAGACTCTGTTCTCTTCATTAGAGACAATTTACCTAAAACAAAACTCATGATTACTCCAAATTGCAGAAAAGTTTAAGTCTTGGTCTGATACCAAGCACTTGAAGCACATATAACATGTCTCAGCTATGAGCCCTGTGAGAATGCCTCATTCTGACATCTTGACGCAAATGTGGCCCAGCCCCACATTGAGATGAAAACCCTCATGTGCTGTGTTTCTTCAAGAAGGGAGTTATGGTGCAATTTAACATCCGTCTCCCCAGGACACCACATGGCCAGAACCACAACATGATTCAGTAACTTAATGTTGAAGAATGCTTCACCTTGGCCCCTGAAATATGTATAAAGTTCTGGGATTATCGTGTTCAACTTGTATGGAACAAAACTGTGCTCATGGGACTAACAAGTGAGAAAGTGAAAGGTATGGTTTCAGGAGTTTAACGACTGAGGGTGATCTCCAGTGAAATGCTGAAGGTCTTGTCTCAGTGAATACTCAGTCACTGATGAATAATGAAGCAGCTTTGAGAGAGACAGAACTTTAGAACCTTGCACATATGCAGGAGAGAGGACCTCAGCCCAGGCAGTGGCAAACCCAGAGAATGCAGAAAAGGTGGTCAACTTATTTTTAAATCAGTATATGTATGCTGACTTAATAGCTCTGATGCCTATCAGTTTTCCTGCTGTATCAATCACAGCAGACACTTGAAAATGCAGAATTCATTTATTAATGCACATATTTATGCAGAAGCATGTTAGCTTTAAAAAATATAATGTATATTTACTGTCACTGAAAAATCAGAATCAACACTCATATGCGGTGAAGCTCATAATAAATGAAATAAATCATACAAAATTAGGTGTGAGTGAAGAAATAACACGTCCAAAGGCTTGAAAGGCTGAGCAGAAAGACTTTGAGGGAGCTGGCAGAACTGAAAACAGACCAGGAATTATCCATGTAGAAAATTAATATATCCTCTGATCAATTTCATACAGCTAAGCCAAGGGCTATTACTTATTTTTATGCAATTACTGTAGGTTCATTTTTCTAAATTAGTGCCTTAGATCTTACCATTATTTCAAAATGATGCCACCTTGAACCAATCACCTAAACTGCATTCCTGTTAGGCATAATCTCCCAGGAATGCAATCTAATGTTCACCCAGCCACCAGCAGCCAGCCACCTATTAAGATACAAAAATCCCAAGGTTGCTAATTTCTGTGTAGTGGTTATTACTTCACTGTCATTAAAATAGGAAATCAATCTGAAATTAAAAATAGCTTCTGTAATATTTGTATAGTGCTGACCAATGTCCATAAGCATTTTCAAAGAATGAGGAAGATAAAAAATCAGTTCTCATGTGTGCATAGAACTAGAATTATGTCGGGCAGCAAGTGCAAGATTATGCAAGATATTTTTTCCCAGTTCAGTATAATCCCTTTGCAAATCCAGATCCCTTAGAAATCTGAGCAAAGATTGTAGAGTCTACAGAAATGGAGATTTCTATGTTATCATGGTCACCTGAGTGAGACCCTCTGAAATGGGTTGGTGGGAACTCAATTCTTCAGGCCATTCAGAAGAAATAGCTTTCTCTTCAGCCAGCTAGTGGGAGCTAAATGAGAACTGCTGAAGGCATTTTAGTTCTTGTTTTCTGACTGCACAGAATGGCCAGTCCTCCATTCCTGTACAGCCACGCTTTAGCTCAGATGTCATTTACACAGGGGTGCCATCTTCTGATATTTTAGGAATATCAGTTTTTAAGAGAAGGAAAGTGAAAGTACAAAGCATGAGATTTAATCTGTCTCATCTGGTTTCAGAAAACGTGGAAAGTGCTGGGGATTTCCCCAGTGTTCTTAGCTCTGTTCTTGGGGGCAAAATGCCATTTTCCTTGTGCAAACTGCTTCAGCACCTAATGAAACTCCACTTGCCAGGATGCATAAATAAGCTGATGACAAAACTATTAAAACTAATGAAGTATCAAAAGAACTCAAGGACTTTCTTTTTACTTTCTTCAAGGATCAAGTCGGGTTTTTTGGTGCATGATTGATTCTACTGGGCATATCTATGGCTCTTTCAGGCACAATGACCACTCAAGCCTCATTAATAACACCTCTGTGAGCCAAATTCTCTCCTGATCTTCCCCAGAAACACATACTCTGTTGGGATTCCTTCAGCAGAGAATCAAGACCAAATCTGCACATGAGCTCATCAAAATGATGGAGCAGTACATGAAAAATGCTGATGACTGATCACGCCCTGCTGTTTTCTCCACCCAGTTCCATACAAAGCATTTGAAATATTTAATTTTGAAGCTCTCTGTTTCACTCATAAGATTTGTGGAAATAGCAAACATCAGCAATGACCCACAAAAACATCAGCATCTGGGCTCTAGATAAAAAAGGGTCCATACAACTGTCTGGATAAAAAGGAGGGAAGCATTTGCTCCATGGGACTATTTATCACATAAATATCTACTCTGTGACTTACTCCCTCTTTTCCAGCTTCATTTGGACTGAGCTATGTTTGTGCCACTCAAGTATTGAGCAGAGTGGATTAGAGGACTGGTTAACTAACCACACCTGCTGATGTTGGCCCCAAAGCAGGATAGAGGCCATGGCACTGGTCTGAAAACATGTGAGCTGCCGTGGAGCCTGAGGTGGAAACCAGCTGTGTGGTTGATGCATGTCACATGAGCTCACGTGAGTCTGATAACACTCCCAAAAAAATTCTATAGATTTCAGTCAAGAAAACAGGACTACCCATGTGAGGGAGAACAAGCAATCTACACTTCTGTTAGTACAGTGGATCACTGTAATTGTTCCAGATTACTTTTTCTCAGATATAGGAAAAGAGATATAGAGCAGTAAGATTGGTTCTTCAATTTTAAGCTCCATTTTAATTGTACTTATGGTTTGAAGTGAGTGTGCTGAGCTGTTCAGTTACAAATGCATCAGAAAAAAACTCACGAGACTGAGTAAAAAGAGAAACTGAGCCCGTGCAGAAGCAGCAGAGATATATAACATGTAGCAAATAACAAGAACCAGGAACTGTTTAACATCCTTTTATATGAGTTACCTTTGCAGAAGGGTATGTTCATTTTTATTTCATCATGTCAGCAGTTCAGCATGTCCTTGGGTGGCCTTGCACTGGGAGCAGTGATGGACAAATGCCGCCATACAAACTGCTTTCCCCATGATTTGTATTCAGGCCTAACTTTGAGTGACAGATGCTGACCTCACCATGCACCTTCTTGTTTCTAAGATCTGACAGTTAAAATATCTTAAATACCTGGGAATGATATAAGCGTAAAGTATTACCTCATGGAAATGGCAGCCGCACTTCCCTTGCAGGAATTCTTTGTAACGTCCCATGGTGATGACAAAGGTGTCAACCACTTCATAGCCCAAATTTTTTGCTGTATCCAGAATAATCAAGTTTTCATTCCACAAGTTTTGCACTTCTGCCTGCATTCCAGATAAAATGTTGCAATGTCTTGTCAGAAAGAGTGTTTAAAGGTTATTGTGTCATGGAAAAAAATAGCAAAATTGCATTTTGAATAAGCAATTACATTATGCTACAGACATGAATTGCTAAAAATTCACTCTCAAAAAAAGCTACTACTCCAAGACTGATGTAGGGTTTTTTTCAGAAATTATAATTACTTTTCAGTAGATGTGAATCTTCCTTTATAGGAAGATTTCATGCCTGTTTAAAATATAAATCTTGGGTAATGGTTTTTAATATGTATTTCACTAATATGATATATAATTCAGAAAAAAATTCCAATTATAAAGTTTGTATCTAAAAAATGGTGAAAATGCTCCTTTAAAGAAAAATTCGTCTTCAAATCAAATTTATTGAGGCAGTTGCTTAAAAGGGACTATAGGGTCATAGGTATCTTAAATATGGTTATACTGAAGAACAGATTATTATTTCTGAATCTACTTCAGGAAGACCAAGAATAGGAAAAAAAAGTTAGCCATAAAGTTGGCAAGGCAGTGGATTCAACACTGCAGACAAAAGGCCTTTGAGAGTAGCTGGGGTAATCCTGAAGCCTAGAACACACAAACCACATGGGCAATTTGGCATATGATTCCAATATTAAAAGGGAAAAGAATGTTGGTTATGCACTATAGATGATTTCTGGAGTTTTGTAAATTTAATGAAGAAGAAAAAGAAAAATTCTTAGGAAGCCTTTAATACTCTATCTTTGCCTCACATACCCTGGATTGAAGCTCTTCATCCTACGATTGAATTTTGCTGGAAACTATGATAGAAGCTATGAAAATGTTTCTTCATGTTGATGACAATAATTTCCTTACTTTATTCTATTTAGGTCCTCCAGAAAGTTAAGAAAATTGTTTGAATCAATAAGAAGACATTCAGTAGAGACAAGGTCAATAGGCAGTACTAACTTAGACAGAAAGAATGGGCAAAATCAGACAGGGCAGTCTCTGTAGCAAAGAGAAGGGTGAGAGTAGCAGGAAGTCACATGCTGAATACAGCAGTGTGTTGTGGTTGCAAAAAGACGTGGGTGCTATTCCCCAGCACTCAAGGAGTGCTGTAATCTGTGAAAGGCAGCGATTTTCTCTTTTCAACACCTGCGAATAGCTGGAGCATGACACACTGTGCTGGTAGGCATAATTTACTCCGTTCTGCCTTCCAGTGCTTCTCATGCATGCATTTTGTGTGTGTTCAATGAAGAATCGCTATCCAAATTGTAAATAAAAATAGTGAATTGAGTGAGTTATACAGCGCATTGAAATGAGCCCATTTGTTACTCTGAGAGTCTTGGATATGATTTAAACGGACTGTAACATCTGATTAACATGCAAATAACAGGCTGGATTCACCGGTACATTCCAGCTGCTCTGTAATGTTCTGGCTTCACAGGTGGTTTAAGATAGATTTATTGAGTTGCGCAAGCCAGACAAGTGAATCGGATCCAGCAGTAACCATGGAGGAAGCCTGGAGAGGGCCTATGTGCAATGTAGTATGAGGAGCAGTCTGCTTATCCCCAGCATGATCTCTCAATTTTGGCAGCAGGATTCATATTGGAGTTTCTTCTTCAGTTCTTGGGACAGCTGACCAAGCATGGCATCTCAAATGGCTCTCTGATTGCAGCAGAATCCATGAAATAAGGAAATTGGTTTGAATCCCTATCAAGCAGTATGAGCAAATACAAACATTAACCTTCCTTTGATCCACTTCAAATGTGCTCAGCAGACGTTGTAACACATTTAGACCAGACAGCAAAATTAATGATGAAATGACAAGTCTTCCATGAAAATGCACTCAACATGTACTGTAGCTTACCTGTGACAGAGAATGGATTCCATCCACTGGAAGATGAAAGCCCATCCCTATGGATTTGACAATTACCAGGATATTTGATAGATTTTCCCTGTTTTGCAAATTAAAAAAAAACAAACGAAAAAAAAAAAAAAGGACACACTTTTTACTTAACAGACACATCAAAAGACAGTGCATGTTTTATTTTTTTCAAAGTCACTTAAATACGTGCCTATGGGAAAAAAAAGGAGAAGTTTGCATTTAAAATTTTTTGTTGTTTCTCATAATTTATCATATCAAAAATTGGAATAACATCATGTACATAACATTACCTATTCAACACCTTTTGGATAATTTGCAGGTGATTGGAATTAAGCCACTGAACACCACCTACAATTAATACGGTCTGGTCTGTGTTCTCCAGGGGACGTGATCTGAAACCCAGAAAAGAAAAACAACACATGTTGCTTTAAACAGATGGCAAACATTTTAACTACATTGCTTTGCATTTCACTGAACTATATCTGGCACCCTGATCAGAGGCCTGATGTAATTTTCAGCTATTTTTTAACCACACAATATGATCTGTGCACCTTATGTTTTATTGTTTACTGAGTTTAATTGTAAAACATGTTAAACACATTTGTGAATAGAACAATAATACAAAGAAGGGAAATTCAGAGTTTGCGCAGTACCTCTGCAGCAGCTGTTCCAGTGCTTTTTCAAAAGTTGGTCTCTGGTTTGCATTCATCCAGAACTGGGGGTAGTAGGAGTAACTGATAAATGTTTTCCCCTCATTGATATTGCGATAAAATTTAACATCATGAGTCTTCTGCCATTCCTGAAGAGTCTTATTCACTCTTTCAATTAGATAATACATCATCCCTCTGTTAGTTGAGTCACCTATAAAAAGAATCTTCAGATGGAAAAGGTATGACTTAGAAGTTGTACAATCCAGAAACCAAAAGCTAAGAAAATAATCCAGCTAGTTGGGAGGTTTTTAAATGTTTCTTATAATGTTCCAGAATTATCTTTGTGAACAGCCAGTACCCTGGCATCCTAATATTAAATTTGTCCTTTAGCAAAATGTGTGTGATTTGATTAATAAAAGCTGCATTATGTATTTTAAATACAAAAAGTACAGGTTATAGATAGATGGCTATAGCTGCAAAATTAGCCCTGCATCTTTCATCCGTGGTGATAATTTCTTTTGATTAAGTTTATATTTACTTCTAATTGCTAGTACACAATTGCTCTCATGATTGCTTGGAGCTTCCTAATTTTTTTTCCTATGGTTTTTCACGTGGTTTTCTCCTGCACAACACATATTTGTCTTCTATAAATGGGATTCATTAGAATTTGCACCAAAGTAACACACACACACACACACCCCACCCACACACCCCATGAAGCATGCAGCTGCTGCCTTGTTTGTAGAGAGATGGTCTTTCTGCAGGTTCAAAGGGAAAGAAAAGGGGGTTATTTGGGGGGAGGGTAATCTGAATAGAGTCCTGTCATGTGTGATGTGACCACCAGAAAGCATCACGGCCTGAAGGGAGCTAGAAATCCTGCCAGGATAACAGAAGTAAGTATAGCTGTCTCTGCTCAGCTACCCTGAACGTGCAAACAAATAAAGAAGTCAAATTTGGGTTTGCTCCTACTCATTCTGTAGATTCCTCTGAAAAAACAAACATATCTGTATGGGGAGACCACAGAACCTAAAGTGCTGTGGGAATTTTTTTTTAAATGCTGTTGCCCTATTTTGAGTGGATACTTCTGATGAAGTAGGTAATATAAGACAAGTCCAAAGAGTAGGAGAACCCAGGTTCACTGTGGTTTGCCAATGAAATGGTGTGCTGCAGAATGAATTACCCCAATCAGCTCAGCCAGAAATCCACACTGAGGAGCAAACTTGCAAAACTGGGATTAAGAAAGACCACAGAGCCATCACACATTAACAGCTTCGTTCTCTGCACAGAAGTACTCAGCTTCTCCTACCTCCTCTGGCACTCAGGGTAGTTGGCATCCTGCAAGTTGGGATTTTGTTGTTTCATTTCTTAATTTGATTTGGATTTTGATGTTTTACCACTTCCACCTTGAATATTTGATTATAAAAATAAAATTCAGACTGCACAAGATGACATGTTTAAGGATATATTTCCAAAGTTTTTTCAGACATTTTATGTGGTACAGGCATTTGTGACTACACTCATCTAACACATCTATCTATCTATCTATCTATCTATCTATCTATCTATCTATCTATCTATTCCCTTCAGGAATGTCACAGTTTTGAAAACTGATTCCCACTATTAACCTGTTGTGATTAAAAATAAGCCACAACAGCTCCCACAGAAGAGAAGGAATTTCAGATGAGCCTACCCTTGTCTAATGTTAGGGCCAAGAACCAGCATGACAATGCCTTCAATTTCCCATGCCTTGCCCACTGTGGGCGGCAGAGAAGCCCTTGATAGATTATGTATGGTAGCAAACAAATTAAAACTAGCACTGAGCTCATAGAGGCTCTTCTAACTCCTGTCCTAAACGTCTCAAAGCTTCTTCATTGAGGAATTTCTTAAACAGCTGCTGTTCATGTTTGTATTGCACAAGCATTTCTTTCACACACAAGGGGGTTTCCAGCTTTTCACATCGTGTCAGAAGAAACCTCTTTAAGTCATGTGAGTATAATATGACTCACAGAAGTCAAGGATCCTTGGATCCATGGAAGGACTGGTTGTATATTCTCTTTCCCTCTCTGACAGACATATACATGCGTAAAATGATTTACAATTAGGAAGACAGTCCATGCTTAAAATATGTCCTAATTCTAAAGCAGGTTAACTTGAGGTTTTAGCAACAATTCTTTTAGGTTGCAAAATCTCTTGATTCTCCAGCCTGTCTATATCCATGACAATTTAATCTCCATTTCATAAACCCATCACTTTGTCTTGATGCATATCTATTTAAAGAGTAGTTCTCAGATATTCACAAAGACATCATGAACTTGTTATGTGGGTGAGAACATTTCTGTAATAATCCAGCACATCATTAGCAGTAGCAATAACAAACAGGCCCTACCAAGTTACACACATACAGCAGTTTGTAGAACATATAAGACTGCTTCTCTTCTACTTCTAGAATCATATGACACCGTTTTGTTATCACAACACATGGGAATTGCAAAGAAGCATATTCAGGATGGGACATTTTTAACTCATTCTAGTGTGACTAGAATTTTCATTGTTGGTTTCTTCTAACAATATTTGATCTAATCTCACCTACTACTGATTTCAAATATCAGGACAATAACTTCCATGGAAAAAAAAAAAGAAGAAATGAACCATGGCCAATGTCATTGAACAGGATGCACAGCTATCTTTTTTGCCAATTCTGTGCATTCACTAGCAGTTTAGGTGTGAAGAGTCATGCCAAACATTTCCTAAGTCTCAAACACTGCAGAGCATCAAAGGTTAAGATCTCTTTCCCTTTTTTTTTTTTTTTTTTTGTTATGTCAAAATTAGAGCAAAACACACACACACATCCCAATCCACACTATTACATGATTTAGCATTTTAGGGCTTTGTAATTTTCCTACACCTACATAGGTACAAACAGTGGACCCATGAACAAATTTTCAAGGCTGCCCTGGGTACCTTTCTGGCTAGCTCTGGAGATGGGAGGGCATTATGTGCAGTCATTTAGTAAACCCCTACCAGAACAAACAAGTTAGTTAGTTATGATCATGCCTTAAAGTGGCAGCCCTAGTCTGGAAATGCCGTGATGCTGGGCACCATATGAAAATATCAGGTGGACCTTAGCATATTACTATTGTTGTTGTCCTGATGTTCTGAGAATGTGAAATAGGTGACAGGAATAAGAGCAGATTCCTTTAGAGCAATTAGTGTAACTAGATGCAACAGAGTCCTGACATACTTCTTCAAATACCATCACAAGACTGATGAGACTGCACTCAGCCTATTTCCATATCAGGAATGAGAAAGACAGCAACATCACACTAGGTAAGAATACAGGTTGTACCACTAGGGAAATTAACCTAGACTTTTAGAAACAGGTCTGCTATGAGAATAGTCAAGGCTTACTGCAAGTGGGAAAGAAAGAAATGAGTCAAAGTGGACTTGTAGTTGTACAGAAAGATGAAAAGAGGAGGTCATCTTTAAAGATGTCAATCAATGATAGTAACCAGATTAGCTTACAGTCATGAAGTCTTTGATTGTTCAAATAGGTATGAACCATATCAGGACTGTACCACTGGCATCAGGCAAATTTGTTTAACTTTGTTGTCCATGGTGAAATCACAGGTTTTTTGAAAGGTATGAAAACTAGTATGTGAAACCTATGATCCCTGCCCTCTAGCTCTGAGATAGAGCTCTAAAGTCTGCAGTCATTCTCTGGAGACCATGTGTTGGCATTTTGAAGGGAATGCTCTCTCATAAGTCTAAAGAAGATGTCAGATAGAAAGATAGGTGTGGATTTCTTGTAATTTGATGCACCCCAGGCTGGTGGATGCTTAGCACATCATCAGCACATCTGCATACACACTGATCCATTCATTAAGATTTGGTCTGTATCCAACCATCTGCTTCTAACCATTGGTTCAATCATGATGTGATATGTGTAAATCCTGTAAAAAAACCCAAATTCTTCTTTTTCTTCTCCTCAAAAGAAAAAGAAAAAAATTGAAGTGGACAAAGAGGAAATCTGTAGGTAATCCTACCCTCTTTTCAAACTGCTCTTGTGCAGAGCTGGCCAAATACATTTTGTTATGGTATGCAGGCCATCAGAAAGCATCTTTCAAAGTCTACCTTTTGCAAGTCAGCTTCTTTTTTAGCAAATGCTTGGAGGACTCAAAGGCTAAAATAAGTGGTGTTTAGCCTGAGGAAGAAAACCTATGTCCTTCAACTAACTCAAGAGTTCTCATGCATTAAAACAATCTCTCAATGTAATTGAATGTATGGTAACTAAAACCACATTTATTTCTATACAGTTAGATGAACTCATTGTAGTTACATGTGCCATGTACTATCTAATATGTTTTGAACAAAAGGCTCCAGGGATGATTCTGTATTTATCTACATGACATTAACGAGGAACATGATGGCTTAGGTGTGTAGAGTAAACCATCTCTCCTCTTTTTTTACAAGTTTTGCACAAGACTTAGTCATGTACTGTGCAAATTGATGGGGCCGCTGTCTGCAGGATGAACAAATGATTATAATTTTACTATACAAAGAACAACACTTCCAACAGACAGATGTTTTCACTGTCTTCTGTTGCAAATATTTTGTGTGAAAAATTCCATTATAGCTTAAAGGCTTTGAAAGATTGTGTAAGCATAGTGGAATTCACTTCTTAACCAGACCTATCATTAAAAATTAACCACACTTGGGAAATTTAAACACCTGTTAGTTCAAAACACTACTTAACTCTAAAATATTATTAAGAAATCATAAGTTAAAATTCCTGTTTTAACAGCTGAATTTTAAGTACTTCAGCAAATATTGCCTTTTCATATTTCCTGTTCTTAATTACACGACTCAATGATATTTTATTATAAGACTAAACTCTGGTTAGTATTTCTCAATGATAAGCAAAATATATATCCCTCCTGCTATTGAGGCCAACTTTCTATATACTGCTAATTGGATAAATAATAACCTGTTAGAACCCATTTTTAAAAGTACAAAATTAATCTTGTACAAAAATCAAAGCCTTATCAATACATTTGTATATGTCTTACAGTAAAAAGTCATTAATCACAGCTAAAGAGAATTTTCTTGAGCCAATATAATACAGATATAATATTTTATTATGATGTATAATATTTTATTATGGTGAACAATTTATTTGATTCAATTAGGACATATATATGGAGTTCCCTAAGAATGAGACAGTCAGCATCTCACTACCCTTAAAGTAGAAGAGAAAAAAGACTGCTGATATTAAAAGTGGACTGAAAGAAAATCTACTCAGCCAGAACAACCTTAACCTCAGCACTTCAACATTTTCCTGTTTACTATGTATGAAACACAAACATATGATTGACTATTCTTGCTAACACATCATAAAGCAAAATAAGGCCTCATAAAACTGTTTCTGTGCATGTACATATTTTCTCATGTCTCCACCAGCTTGAATGTAATTGTTTCACTACAGGTGGTCTTATGTTTTTATGAAACCAAGTGTCCTGGTTTTGGGTGGGATAGAATTAATTTTCTTCCTAGTAGCTGGTACAGTGCTGTGGTTTGGACTCGGGATAAGAAACAATGTTGGTGACACACTGAGGGTTTTGTGTTGCTGAGCAGCACTTTCACTAAGTCAGGGACTTTTCAGCTTCCCATTCTTCCCTGCCAGAGAGGAGGATGGCACAAGAAGCTGGGAGTGGACACGGCCAGGACAGCTGACACCAACTGGCCAGAGAGGTATTTCAAACCATATCATAGCATCATGCTAAACAATAAAGCTGGGGGGAATTGGCTGGGGGGCAGCAGCTGTGCTCTGGGATGGGATGGGCATCAGTCAGTGGGTGTTGAGAAATTGCATTGTGCATTGCTTTGCGTATTTATCATTATTATTATTATTATTATTATTATTATTATTATTATTACTATTTTCCCTTCCTCTTCCATTCTACTAAAACTGTCTTTTTCTGAACCCACACGTTTTATCTATTTTCTGATTGTCTCCCTTATCCCTGTGGGCAAGCGAGTGAATGGCTGTGTGATGTACAGCTGCCTACCAGGTTAAATCAAAACACACGCTAAGAAACAACTTAGCTCAAACAGTTTTATATGCACACAAACTAAAACAGCAGTTAATGATGATGTGAAATCAATTGGAACTCATAGCCAAGGAAATGGATTTCAGTTACAGAGAAAAATTATAAAGCTCAGATGAGCTTTGGAAAACAAATCAATTTTAATATAAGAAATAAAAGCAGCCTGGAGTTAGAAAGGAAATTATAAAGCATTTTTGAAGGCTTAATTATGATGTAGGTAGGAAAGAAGTGCTCTGTTTGGGTGACCATAAATATATTTCAGAAATGCTGACAAATGAATACAAGAAATTAGTGACCAAGAGATATCTGCTGCCTTTTACCATTGTTCCATGAAACACAAGAAAAATAGAAGTGTTGCACTTAAAGACACAATTGATCTTTCATGTGCTGCATTTCAGTCAAAAAGAGCATTCACTTTACATCTTAATTCATCACTTGCTGAAGCGAACACAAGTCAGGAACACAGCACAGCAGTGGTTAATCGTTGCATGTTTCCCTTCACGTTCATTCAAAGTAGAAATATAAGTAGGCTTTTTAAATTTTTTTCCTCCCTTATAAAACTAATAGAGAAGCATGTGAAAACAGTCTCCAGCTAACAAAGTTGAAATCTGACAATGGTATAGGGATTAACACCTACTATTTAAATTAAAAGATGTAATCACAGACTTATGCTGTTTATGTCTTAGCATGATCATAGAATCATGGAATAGTTTGGGTTGGAAGGAGCCTTAAAGATCATCTAATTTCAACTCCCTGACACATGTGGGGAACCTTTCAGTAGTCCAGGTTGCTCAGAACACCATCCAGCCTGGATCTACGGATGGCAAGTTCACAGCTTCTCTGGGCAACCTCTGCCAGAGCCTCAGAATCAGAGTAAAGAATTTCTTCCTGATATCTAAACCAACCCTCTTTCAGCTCAAGGCCACCCCCCTTGTCCTATCACTACATGTAAAAAAGTCCCTCTCCATCTCTCTACTAGAATCCCTTCAGATACTGGAAGGCTGCTCTAAAGTCTCTCCAGAGCCTTCTCTACTCCAGACTAAACAGCCCCAACTCTCAGAGCCTGTCTTCATAGGAGAGGTGCCCCAGCCCAGGGATCCAAAGGCCCTCCTCTGGACTCATTCCAACAGGCTTTTTGTGCTGTGAATTTCAGAAAAAACTAAAATCACTATGAAGTTATGACAAAAATAACAACTGAGAGAAAGAGATAGAAGAAATATACTAAAAAGGGAACATGCTTTAGAATGATGACTTTAAAAGAATAAACTAATTCAATATACATCCGTGCAAAGGTAACAGAGGTAATTCAGCAGATTTCTACAGAGCAGCAAAGGTTAACAGACAGTGTCAGGAGCCTTCTGTAAAAGATGCAGAATGGGAAACAAGTGCTATTAGTTACAGAGATTTCTCTCAAGGTGTTAATGTAACTCACTTAGGATCTGGCTGTCATCTGACACTAGAATAGATCAGTGACCTCAGAGAGTTAGAACATAATGAAATTTGAATTAAGAAATTAAGCTTCACAGACCCTCATTTCATTTACTTGGCTTTAATAAACCCTTTACAAATGCTGTCCTGTTTTTGACATTCATCAGTATGAGTGGTCAGATTTGGGATGTGGAAATGTCAGCAAATCCTCTCAGCAATACCCTGTCAATCCACTTCCACAGAGGCATATTGTTCCTCTGCTGTCCTTTGATTGCCTGACCAAAGGATGGTTGCTTGTCAAAGCAGCCTGATGTCCATGGAAATTAAAGACCAAAGCAAAGCAATTAAATTCTTGAATATTTTTTCTGTGGTCAATCCAGAAGAGCTTGTTTTGTACATGAGGAGAAAATTGAACTCCTCCTCTGTCATAAAAAGCAATATATTTTTAGAAAAATATTCTAGGAGCAACCCAGAGCTCTACAGTAACAGGGAAAATCACAGGCAGAAATAAAGCAAAATGGCAATAAAGTACCTTCTGCAGGGCAAGAAATTTATCAGAAATTAAGGAGAAAATGTTAATTGAAAGACGTTTGGTTTTGTATATGTCTATAAGGAGGTGCTCTTGAATTTTATCAAAATTCCACTTTTAGTAACTATTTTCTTACCTAGGCAATACACTTTAAAGAGCTTTATAACAATTAATTACTTACTTTCTGGATACTTGTATCCTCAGTAAGGTACCTGAGCCTCAGATCAGAGCTCCCTCTCAACAGTATAACAGTCATAGCATGCTTATTAAGGAGACCTTGTATTTCCAAGCAATCACTTTAGAAGCTTCACTAAAAGAAAAGAATGTGCAAGAAGACTTGGTAAGATTAGTGTGCACAAGCAATGCCATGCATTAGGTATGCAGCAGAAGAAAACCAACTTTTATGTGAAACAAAACTGTGACAACAATGCAAATTCATCCTCCATTTGCTGTCCTTGTGTACTCACTGCAGGTCTGACTGGTAATCACACACACACGTCTTGAAACTCCAGTGGTGTGAGCTAAGATCCTCTGTGAAACAGCAGCAGGCAACTGTGTCTGCATATGAGGCTAAATTAGGACTAAGGTTGGTTTTCGTCTCTGTGAACTTTTCACCCAAATATTTCTCTGATTGAAAAGGGATTTTTGTCACATGTCAATCTTAAAAATATTTTGAAATCTTCCAGGTAAATAAGAATTAATTAAAATGTAAAGCCTGGTACATACCCTTCTGCCCTCCATGCAGCGCTGGAGTTCGGGCTTGGCCAGCACAGAGTATCGGCAGCCGTGGGGCTGCCACGTTATTGCTCTCCAGTCGCAGGTCCTGTTGTCAGAACAGCTGAGGCAAGGGACAATCCATTGCCCTGGAAAACAGCAATGAATGTCAGCACCTCCACTGTATTCTTCTGAGTAGTTTTATTACACAGCAAGTAAGAAATATTTGAGTATTTTACTCATGTATGAGTAAAAAAACCTCATAAGGGAGTTTCCCCTAAAATAAATGCCCTCCAACCCTTTGAAGAGACTATTTCCTGTTACTGTGTTATGCCCTTTTCATTTAGTTAGGGGGGGAGTTTTTGCCTTTCTCTGAAAGAGCTGCAAATGCTCAAATTTGACAGCCATTTGTGGGTTCATTTCTGACTCCATGTTGCCTTTCCTGTAGCAGATTGTCCTTTCTCAACAGAAGGGATATGAGAAAGAGAAAATGGGTGAGGAGGTTGAATGCAAAAAGAAAATATTCACATTCAGACATGTCTGAAGATTAATTCTCATCTACAATGAAACATCTAAAGGTTGGGCATATGGTTGAGAGCAATTGATATAAAAATGAAGCAAGATTAAGACTTTCCTTCCAATACATTATTTTTTCTTTAATTTGTGAGAATTCAGAGGACTGTCCCAGAATACACAAATACATTTCAGAAGATGACAGTAAAGTGAAATGAATAACATATGTGATTTATTAGAGCCTGATCTTATTTACAAAAATGATTTTGAAGACGAGGAGCACAAAGTGATCAGTGGGTTTTAGAAATCCCTTATCTAAGGTTAAATGGTTTTGTTATTTTGGTTTTCTAAAACGATTCCTTTGCAAAATCCTACTGGAAGCTTGTCAGATTTAATTTCTGAAGGAAGACAGAAAACTTTAGAGTTGCCTTTGTATTTAAATGAACAAAAGAAACTATTTTTCTAGATCTTATAACTACACAGTGCTGACAGTATCTTCCAGTGTCTATGTAACTGCCAGCAAAACCTTTTTTTGTTCATATTAAAGGCATTACACAAAGAAGAGTGCAGAGGCCTAAGGTCCTTGTGTCAGTGCTATTGGGCCATTCTACCACAGATGGATTTCTCACCACAGCCCAGAAAAGAGCCCCAGAATCAAATACTTGGAGATCAGACCTGGCCTTAGAGTCTGTCCCCACCACCGCTACCAGGCAGCAGCTCAGCCAGCTGTGCCTGATGGATTGCTGCTGCACAGAAAGCCACAGCAAAAAAACCCAAGGCTGCCTTTTGACATTTCACCTGGCCAGGGACTGAGGGAAAGGCTGAGTGAAGAAACCCTGAAGGATCCCCACGGCCTTGGGAGAGTCAGCTGCTACCTCAGGAGCAAGAGAATTTCCAGGGAGACAGCCTGTGTTTCCATTTAGGCAAAAATCCAAGTGACTGTGTTTTGGTAAGTAGCAGGGTGAGTCATCTTAGCAGATAAAGAAGTCCTTCTAAATAAAATCATCAAGATTTTTTTTTTGTATGGGAGTCTGCACGGGTACATCTAAAGCACAAATACATCCCACAGTGCCACAACCATGCAATACCAGTTTCTGTGTACCCTCCATGGCTGCCCCTATTTCTGAGTTGTGCAGAACATACACCATCCTCAGATGCACTTGTAGATGATCTGGAGAAAATTATAGCAGATTGAACCTAACCAAAACCCTGGACGCTGGTTTTAAGCACACTGTGGTTCAGTGAGCATAGCCCAGCTTCCCCTGCTCCCATGGGCATGGGTGCCTTGTGGAGGCTGTGCTGGGCAACAGTCCAGTTCACAGCATGGACAGAGGAAGGAGGGCACTTGGGACAATGGTGGGAGGGTGCAAGCAGGAAGATAGAGATACCCCATGCTTCTTGCTCAGAGGAGTTTCAAACTTGCATTTTCTGCATCCTAATCATGCAGCTCTTAGGGCAAATATTCCCCACTCAGTTAAGGACCACTTTAAAGTTCAAAATTCATTAGGACAGGAAAAGAGCATGCTTGGAACCTGGTCATTTTTGTGTGTGAAAAAGAGATCTGAACTTTGGTCCCTAAGAGAGATCCTTGGTAGAATTTTTATCAAAGGGTTAAATTGAATTGTTATCTGAAGTTACAAAGTAGATAATCAAGTTCTGGAGCACGGAGTTCTCTTCCAAATGAATACCCTCCTCAGCTGGGACACCAGAGGCTGAATTTAGGCAATTTCTCTTACTGTGGCCTCCCAGTGCTGACTGTTGTAAGGCCCTTACTCATGCTGACCCTCCCTTGGCTTTGAGGACCATTGTTCCAGACTGTAGTCTCCTGGCCACCTCTGGGGCCAGGAATACTTTGACCCTCCAAGATTTCTATTGCCACTTGTGGATCTTGCTGTTGGCTCTCACTTTGCAACCCATGATCCATGTCATTCCCAGCTTCACAGCAGTCTCATGAAGAAATCAAAAAGTGCCAGGTCTCTGATAACCCAGCAACAGGTGCCATGCCAGCACCTTTTACTGCTTTGTATCTTTTGACTAATAGAGCACGGACAGAATGGCTGGTTGGTTTGAAGTCTGGACTCAGACCCTGTCACTACTGTAGAGGTCTTAATAAATGATCTGAGAGATGCTTCAGGTAGTGACCTATATTTTAAAATTATATGAAAACTCAGTATTTTTTTTCCTGATGTTGTAATTTCTCTTTCAACCCAAATATATAAAAGTTTTGGCAATGTCTAAAACATATGAGATCCCTCATCTTATGGAATTTTCTTTTAAACATCCCATACTTTTACAAACTGATTTGGTTTAAGGTAATAAACTAGAAAAGTGGAACTATATAAAATGAATATTGAGGAGCCAAAATATCTGAACAATAAAAGTTTAAACTTTGGCAACTGAAAGTGATAAGTAACTTTTGAAAAGCTACTTTTAAACAATTTGGTTTATGTTCAATAGCTCCCTAGGTATATTAACAAAAAACATAGATCAGTTTTTGGCACATGCTAAAGGTTAGCGGTAAATGTAAAAAGATTTGAGAATACGGATATATGGAGATAAATTCATATTTTTAGGAAGCACTAGCATTTAATGCTAATAGAATAATTCCTGATTTTATATTTATGTAGATTTTTTAATGATGCACGTAAATTTATGTACTTTAAATCCAACTGTTATGAACTTTTCCTTTTGCAATTTCCCAACAGTTGGTCAATGCATTCTTAACCTTCAAAAATAGGCTGGTGTTAAAAGATAAAATGAATCTCATAAAAAAGAAGACAACAGTGAAAAATTGCAAAAAAAATTGGTTTGGAAATTAGGCTTATATTCTATAGTGATTTTAAGTTGCTCGTTCCTCACTTATATAAGTTAGCAGCACATAATGCAGCTTTCAGCACCATTTCAATCAGGCAGCATTTTGTGGTGCTTTAGGTAAAAGCGTTAACACTGGCTCTATCAGGCAAGGGCAAATTTACCAACAATTAAGTGAATGACAAAGGAGACACACTGTTAGTTTCTTCACAAATTAAAAATTGGCATAATAAAACTTTTATGAAAACCTGTAAGTAGGAGGTTTCCACAGGAAGAGTGAAAGCTGGATTTTTGGCTCATTAGAGGTAGTTATCAGTTGCGAACATAAATCTTTTTAAGATACGAGATTAAACATTGCCAGTACTCCCCAAAACTGTCCTCATAAAATGGCATGAAAAGAAATATACTTGCAAAATAATTAGTTAGGATTGTTTACTTTCAATTTAAAAATATTAGCCTAAAATTGAAATTTTAACCAATAACAACTATACACTTAATTTGATAGTTTTGCTTTTTCTTTCAGAGTCTATCCTTTTACATTGTCATAGCCACAATTAAACATATTTTGCTTTCAAATTTAAAATCAAGGTTTTTCTATAGTGCCAAGGAATTATCATTGTAAAGAGAAAATACTATTCTAGCTTGGTAATTCAAAATCTAAGTATTTAACCTACACTGATTCTAATTTGTTGATTTATGACTGCTTTACTTTTGTATTTGGTGTTTATTTGGTACCCTAAGATCTTCAAAAAGCTTTTCCTCTGTGAATAGGCTATGGAAGTATTTTCCTTTTTGTTCTAGCTGTATTGATGAAAAAAAAACAAAAGTAAAAACTATTTTTAAAAGGACATGACTTGCTACAGAATAAACAGCCTTAGGCCTATGGACTTATGTCCAAACTGAGATTTACTCCTTGTAACCAATGGACACATTCATTTGGTTGGACATCAATTTATGTCTCTGCTGGACCCAAATCCAGACAGCTGTTGAATGCAGAGAGAGATCACACAGAATTATTTTAAAATGGATACAGTTGTAGGAAGAATGGAAAGTGGGATATAATTAAAACACATGTATCACAGAAACAGAAAATTAGAAGTGAATCCGTGATATCTTACACACCAGATTTTGTTATTGCTACAAACCACATTTCTACAGACTGCAGTAACCTGATTCATCTGCAGGAATTTACCACAAGTTGGGCTCTCATGTTCTCTTTTTGTTCTCTTCCTCTCTTTCCCTCTGAAAAGCCAAACACACAGTTAATGTTTGCTGACTTCTGTATTATTGGTAATGCAAGAATATTGAACAATGAGCTAATTTTGATATGATAGCCTGGTTCAAACTGGATGTGAATCAAAGAACTTCTGAAAAAGATTTTTTTGGTAGATAAATCGTAATTTCAGTCCGTGATGTAAACATGAAGGAAAGACACTTCCTCTGTTGTATATTCCAATTTGCATTTATTGATTATAAGAGGGACAGAAAGAGAGAGACAAATTTTATAAATTAAATGTATCTTTGGTAAGGTGTTGAGCTTCCTCTAAAGAAGTGCCATGGTGACGAGGAGAGGAGGAAGTCACTTCTGTCTTTCGTCGGACCCTGAATTACTGTCTCTGCTCTACATCAAATGATTAGAAATGAGTAATGAAATCCTGGTTGTACTGAACTATAAAGCAGCCTTCTAAATTTTACCATTAATGTCAGAAGAAGTAAAGTTATATCTTTATCACTGTTCCATCTCAGCCTCTGTACATAGCTCAAGGACAGTGTATGCCACCTACTTACTTCTGCAGAATTTTTGAGTTATCTTCTGAGGGAAAATGACATTGCTTGGCTTCTCTGAAAATTTAACTTATTTAAGAAATATTAGTGCTTTAGCAGGGAATTTGCCATTTGCCATTCTTCATTGCAGGATTGGTATATAATTTGGCTGCTACAAATTTGGATTGATTAGTTTGATTTATTGTGTGTAGGTTAGTGCATGTTCATAGCAAAGAGTTAACATTGTTTCTAGTTTTTATTTGATGATGTCCATGAGTTAATTTTCAGAAAACAAGGGGGGTAAAGTACAAACCTTTTGTGTCTCCAGCTTCACAGGTCTTAAACACTGTCTGTGAAATTGCTGAGAGGTATTCATGAGAGAGAGGCTGCAAGCCACAGGACTCCTCTGGGCGAATTTTGGAACCACAGTCCTGAAATAAATAGAATCTGGGGAAATGACAGCACTGTGCCCATCCGCATCACCTTGAAATCCTCTTCAAGAGTAAAAAAGTTATTTGGGGTAGTTCTGCAATTAGTTCATCCTTAGTTCTTCAATATATAGTTTAATATGAAATTTAGAATCCTTTTACCATTCAGACAAAGGTTTTGCAATAAATTATCCCAATCCACAGTAAACATACAAGATACTACATTTGCTAAAGGTATAATAAAATTTATTAAGTCAAACATACATACCTTTCATGTAACATCACGTTGTCTCTACACATTATATAATCTCTACCTATTTGCCCTTAGGAATTTTGTATGCCTATTTGTAGTCATATGGGATTCATTTCTGTGATGAAATGCCCTAAAATAGCTTCAGGAGACACAGGTGCTTACAGGAAAAAAAAAAAAATTCCGAAATGGTACTAAGATTAATTTCACAACTGTTACATAGTATCATTAGCTGTTGCCATGAAATTATGCTACAACTAGGATGCTGTGCCTAAATTGCCCCAATGAGCAAGGACAATTAAGTCCTAATAGAATCAAGGTACTGACAGTTAGTAAAATATGTGCCACTGCACATAGCAATATGAACACACAGCAGTAAGAACACATATTGTAATTTTGTAAATATTAGCAGTTCTTGATTATGCAATCAAGAGGCAAGATGAAATAGTTGTCTCACAAATATTTTGTTCTCATTAAAGTTCATGATGGTGAAAAAAAAATTTAAAAAAAGAAATCTTTCCAGTGACTTCAGAGGTTTATGGTAATATCTGTGCATAAATAAGCAACAAAATAGTGGTTACGTGTGGGTTGTCCTGTTCTCTCCTAAATCTCTCTAACTAGGGAAAGCTGTTATGACAAAATGAATGGCACAGTATCTTCTAGTATTAAACTGTGTTTTAGAGTCTCTGGACACACTGTACAGCTATTTGACAGTATAACTTCAACTAACATTAACATCAGAAAGTTCCTACCTTGCAGTAAAACAATTTGCACAGGACTTCAGAAGAGAGCCCCAAATTCCTGAATGTACTGCCATTGCCCTCAACACAAGGCCATAAAATAACAGGGATTTTCTTGTTCATTCTGCCCAGGGTATGACTTTAAGCAAACAAATTTTTATTTTAATCACATTTATTTGGGAATACCATTAACAACAATTTTTTGTGGCTGTTTTTTTGCTAATTACAACCAACATTCAGGGAACTATGTAACTGATTCCCTTTGACTTTGTTGTGTTTTTTCAAAGTAAAGGACACTGCTTGCATTTAATTTGTAATTCATATCTAAACTGTCATGTCGTGAGAGATTGTGAATCCCGGAACAAGACTTATTTGTTTCATTTTTACCTTTGTAGGAGACCAATCCTTTACCATCATTGACATATTTAATATAATATGCAAAATGAATCAGTGGCAGCTACAGATTTACCGCAGCTTCGTAAATATATGACACTTTAGGGTTTTTCTAAATGCATGTAGGTTTTTTATTGTTTTCTTCAGGTGCTGAAGTGACATGACATCCTTCTTTCCTTGCCCAAAGATGAAACATCTTGTGATCTTAAGTATGTTTACAAAAGATACTTATGGCAAAGATGAGAGCCAGACATGTAAACTTAAATGATAGTTGTTGCTCTGTGTCTGTTCTTCCTGCAAACCTTCATTTTTAGAAAGGAGACATAAAAAGGCTCTTGTAATTTCTGGATTAGAATCAAAAGAAAAATTCCTTTGCATTATGTACTTTAGTGCACTTTAAGGATTGACTATAAAACCAGTGTGGCTTTTCGCTAGTAAACTTTCTTTTATCTTTATGGAAGATTTTCTGGACACTAGCAAATAAAAGAGGAATAAAGCTTTCTTCTGTACATCTACATAGCTTTTAATCAACATCAGTAGATACTTAGAGAGTGAACATTTCTGGAGTCCATCTACTATGTGAAATGACAAATTCCTTGTCTCTTTCAGATCACACTGTAGTGAACCTGATTCTTCATAATGTTTTAGTCTTAAAGAGATGAAACAGGTTTTCAAGCCTGTTACTTCACTGAGTTTTCTCAATTATTACCTTCAAAATATTTGGGGCTATTAGTTCATAGTATTTAATTTATTTATAGTCTGGGTGCCTAATTCAATAATAATTTTGTTTGTTTAGTTCACCTTTGAATAACCAATAACTGTATTTCCTCTCAATTATGTACTTACGTGTATATATCTACATACATAGTTTTACTCAGGCATATATAAATAGTAAAAAAAAATCATAACCAGTTTTAAAATTTCACAGGTAGAGACAGAGAGATGAACAAAGCATTATAAAGCTGACCCACACTCATGCAGCTGATGTCATGGGATCAATCATACAGTGAAGACCATTGTAGATGCTATAATGGTTCAGATTAAGAAATCTAATTTAATTATTAATGGATTTTTAATGGCTGTGGTACCTTTTTCACCACATCCACCTTAATGAAAAATGCTTAGTCAGAAACTGCAGTAAAAGAAAAGAAGGTAAGAAGCCTTTTCCTAATGGTATGACTTTCCTGGGAGAAGTCATACCACTAGGGAAAAAATGTCCATCTGTGTTCATTTTAACAGTTGGTGCTCCAGCAGTGACAGAGCACCGTAACAAAAATAAAGTTACCTTTAACATCGACACCTGCTGCTACCTATCAGCTCAAGAAGGCATTTTTAAATAGAAAGGAAGGCTTTTCAGTATTTTTACAGAATAATCCAACTGTTGATTCACAGCTGTGGCTAAAAACATAATTTTTGGTGGAAGTAGATTTATGTTAATGAATTGAGTGCTTTGGAAACTCCCTCCCAGAATGCCTGTATACAGGCTCTACAGTCAGCTACTCAGTAAAAGTCCTTCTTGCATTTATGTGAAAAACTCTAACAATCAATGGGAGTGATGGGCTCAGCGCTGAAAAACAGGTAATTTCTGCTTCAGTACTCATTTCTGAAATTGTACCCAGCCCAAATCACTGAAGACTACCCCTACCAGTCTAATAAAGGATCAATGTATCTCTTGTTATTTAAACTAAATAATAAGAGAAATATAGCTAAGATTACAGGAATTCATTTTAGTGTTGCAGACAACCAATATGTAGCCAAAATCCTGCATCTTTTTATCAACCAGAACCCATGTATGGCTGAGAACTAGTGGATGAGAGAAACCCCACTGAGTGTTTTTGGTAAAGAAGGTGTGAGACCCCTCCACCCATCAGCTCTGACCCTGTGGTCTCTTGGCCAGCATTGCCCATCAACCTGGCAGGTCATCCAGCCACCTCCTCCAGGCACTCCAGCCCTGCCACCTCTCATGGTGCTGCCAGGGCTGTCTCACTCCTTTTGACTGCACTTTAGACATGGCAGAATAAAGCTTTATGTGAAAAAGCTAATTTAGAACACTTTTCTGTTGGTCTTTGTAGGCTCACTGACTTAAGTTTATTGGATCTAGTTCTATTTAAGCTGACCTGAGTTTCTCATGAAATCCTTTCATATCTCTTTAGTCCATCTTTTTCTACTACTTCACACATAACTAAAACTGAATGAAAAGTGATTAAAAATTATGCTATGGAAGGACTTCTAATAAAATTAGTCAAAGAGTGAGCCCATGAAATAGGGAAACTGTATCTTCTTGCTAAGGAATAAATTGTGAGCAGATAGATTAGCTACACTCTATCAACTTTCTTAATATGGCAGGAATAAATGAAGGAACAGTAAGCATATTGTCCTTTATTCAACTGTCTCCCTCTGTCCAGCTGCATTATTCAGTGATAGATGAACTTCTAAAGATCCAGAAGTTCAGGCCAGTTCAGTTCAACACTTAAATTGACTAGATTGAACTGAAACTTGTATGTGTACACAGTAAGTCTAGAGACCTGTCATAAGGAGAGGCATTCGCCCAAGAAATTTCAGTTCTCTACTGCTATAATTAGCCATCAAGCACTGTCTAAGACATACATAAAGACATTGCCTACATCAAATGACAAACAAAGCCATTAAACAGAGAATATAGTATTAATGAGATGAACTGATGGAGTAACGTGTCCTTGTGCTGCAGCTATGTTTTAAAGCAAAGAAACTGTATTTTATATCACCATGGTATTTTTATAAGGAACCTAATAAGTTCTATCTGCAAATATGGGATAATAATTCCCCAATGACCCCAAAGACTGTCACAAATAACATATTAAAAAGCTATGAGATGTTAATTTCCACACAGACCTGGTAGAGGCCATAAAAACACTTTAGAAAAGGAGTCTGGGCACACCTGGGTGGAAAAATGCAGCACACAGATATCAGTAGGAGATCGGGAATGATAAAAAAAGCTGAGATACTGGTCATGTTGTCAGGGCATCAGAGAGCAGTTTGATATGTGGATAAAGTACAGCCATCAGTCTAAATTGCTTTTAAGTTCTTAATTGTGCTATGCATGTTGTTACTATAATTAATATTATTGTTTCTTAAGAATAGAAGCATACCCTAAATTGCATGATTTTTCTCAGTCCCAAATTTCTGCATATAAAATTTCTTTGAGAATAATGTCACATGCTTTAACCAGTGACTGAAGATTGTCATAACTACAGAGTATCTTTACTAACTGCTAAGGAAATTTTGAAAATCCCAGTAGATGCCTTTTCACAAAGACTTAAAGCATTACTGTTTATATGGACAAATAAATTTCATCCTAACACTACAGCAAATGCAGTGTTTTCCTCTGCACTAAGAATGCTAACCTCAAAGAAAGCTATGAAACTGTTTCAAGAAAATATTACAAGTTTCATAACACTAGTTCAGTATCTTTTATGTGCATAGGGAATATAAAAGAATCCTTTTAATCTATTAAGGATTTTGATTCAATTCCATTTTATATACACATAAGTTAGACCCTATCTGCCTTCCTGCTCTCAAACAGTTTGAAGTGCTGCATTTGTGAGCCATAGAACAAAATTATTCACATGAGACCTAAAGAGCATGACTCTTAATCTAGCAAAGTCTTGTGAATTATCATTCTGAACAGCTCAGAGATCCAGCAGAATTAGTTGAACTAAGACAACTGAATGTGAAATCCAACTCCAACTCAATTAAGAATAGAATACTAGAAACTTCAATTTCGGAAAATGTTTCAAAATGTACCGAATTATAATTACAGAGGGGTTGTTTGGGTTTGGTTTTTTTTTTTTTTTAGTATTTGTAGTTAACATCTGCATGGATTTTTCAAGTGCTTTCTTAGCGAACATGTTTTGCTCATGAAGCTAATGATATTTTTCACAAGCAAGAACAGCGATGATTTCCAGCTTGTACACTTTATAAACAAAGTACACAAAGCAAGAAAGAAGAGGAATGAAAAGAATTTAGCATTTCCTCCTCCCTAAAAAGGAAGATAAAACAGGAACAAGGAATAATAGATAAAGAGAGGCATTTTGCTGTTTATGTTCTGATGGTTTTTAGTTTAGAAAGTGATACAATAATGTTGATCTGGAGACTTTAAGAGCTGCCTCAGTTTTTGATTCTGGTTTTGTCTTCTTCTTTGCATCTATCTTTTTAAGTGCAAGCTCTGAATGTGAACTGACTTGAATTTTGGCAAGTTCACTATCTGAAAATGGGAAAACCATGTGCTTTGACAGTGCAAAAAGTAAATGTTTTAAGTGATAACCAAAGGAATTACAATGTATTTATGGTTCTCTCAATAAAATCCTGAGGTGACCCTGACTTTTTCCCTGGTAATTAGGTAAAAAATGTTTGATACTACCTGGGAAATCCTACAGCCTTGTGGCTTTTTATAATGAGCATTCACTCTACCCTCCCATGCTCAGGGTATATGGCACTCACAGATCACACTGCAGAAAAATCTATACTCTAAGCCTCCTAAGTGCAAGAAGCACTTGAGCTCTAGACTTGTCCCTTTGATTTTAGGCTAAGACCTTTATGTCACAGCCATGACAAACACAGCAGAACTTCTCAGACTGAAAAAATATCACTACAATCAGAAAGTAAGAAAAGGGATGAGAGAAAGAAGGAGTTGAAAAGCATTACTGCTCCTTCATGATTTCTTAAGTTTAAATACTCTGACAATGAATGCAATGCATTGAAAAAAAGGGATGAGAGAAAGGAGTTGAAAGGCATTACTGTTCCTTCATGATTTCTTAAGTTTAAATACTCTGAAAATGAATGCAATGCATTGAAAAAACGTTAGCCTAGGACTTAGTCCAGTGAGCTATACATCTGCCAACACTACTGTTGAAGCTGCTTTCACAGTAAGCAAGGCTTTCAGATATGAACTCAGTGTTTCAGGGTATACTGTAACAAAAGTACCTCTCATTTCCAGCACCAAATCCTTTAGATGGTGAAGTACATTTATTAACTTTTTTTTTTTTATTTAGGGCCTGGAGCACACTAAGATTAGGATTCAAAGGAGAGATTTAGGATGTTTGCATCCAATTCACAACTCTGTCTCCTTTTTCTGTATCTTGGAGCTCCATCCAAGACTATTCACCCTTGTAATGTATCATCTCAAAACCCTCATTCAGTTACCACCATCCTCCTAAGTGCCTAATTTTCTTGTCTTGAGCATAGGCAAAGCCACCCACAACTCACAGAGATATGTAAGTCAGCCCCTTCAGCACTAACAGAGTTTAAAAATCCCTTTGCCAACAATGCTTGATCTAATAGGTGTTCTCAGGGCATGTTACTGGGAGTGTGAAGTGCATAAAGCATGAATTGGTATTTCCCTAGTAGAACATTTCCCTGTGATGTAGAAAGCACAGTTTAAAGTTTCCCTTTGAACTGACTGGCAGCATAGATTTCAGTTCAAGCTCCCAATGTTTTCCCTCCAGTCAGGGGGCTACAGGATATTCTGGTCAGTTCTATCTCAGACTCTCACAAGGAAGCTGGTTGCATTTGCTTTGTACACAAAATTAAATGCTGACTTGTAAAGAGCCTTGAACCCACTGTGTGGGTGTGACTAGGTGTGTATAAGAAACATAGACTGAAACTGGATGGAGGGAGCACCATTAGGTCCCTGATAACTGCTGTGTGAGAAAGGACTGACTGAAGTAGGTACTTAGATCCCTGAGAGATCACATGGCAAAAAAAAGTGGAGGACCTCCTCAAAGTGGAGGTTCTCTTGTAACCTAAGACAGGATGTATAATTCCCATAGAAATGTAAATCTAAGATACTTTCCTTCCCATATCACTATCTGTGGGGGAATATATCTGACTCCCTAATCACTGTGCTGGCATGTAGAGAATCTTCTCAAGATTTACAAATGGAACTCTTCTATTTCAGGTTTAACAAAGGGTTGTACACAAACATTTTTTATGTGTGTGTGTGTGTGTGTGTGTTTTTTCTTCCCCCCATTTACATCCAATGTTCTACTAGAAAAAACATTAAACCTTTCTCTGCAAGCTTTATCTCACCAACACTCCCTCCACAGTACATAATGAGCCTGGTTACACTGCTTGGACATGTTCTGCTTCCCTAGACCTCAGGATCCCTAAATCTCTCTCTGTCTCCAATTGATTGCCCTGGATTCTCCTTGACAACACCTGAACATCAGAAAAGGAATGTAACATTGATTTTTTCAGCAAAATATTAATAATGAATAGCAAGCCTGGTGACTGCCAGGCAGTATGCAAAATAATGGAATTCTGCAAAATCAGTTCAATAGGAGCACTGATTCTGTTTCTTTTGCTTACATATGTGACAAAACAAAACAAAACAAAACAAAAAAGTAACATCAGTATTTCTTCTCTTACTCTAATTTTTCTAAACTGAGCTTAAAGGGCCCCAACAGGCTGAAAAAGTATTAGTGAGCCATGGATAGACTGAAAGCAAGATTTCAGTACGTAATGTACATAATGGGCAAATAAAAATATTTTTTTGTTTAAGGAATTGCTTCACACACTGCTTTATACAAAAAATCAGTTCTCCATGGTATGGTATGTATTGGAATACACATCACAGCCACACATGGTCTGGTGAATATTGAGAAAGCCATTTATACAGGCTCAGAAACACCAGGTAGATGACTTGTGAAACTGTTTTCCCAGACAATGACAAAAAAACTTGTGAGTTCCTGCCTTTTGTGTAAAGACAGAGTCTACATAAGCATGGAAGCTTCACTCTAAAGGAAACTATGCTTGTATGTGTGGGCAACAGGAGGAGTTTCCCTTTACACATCTACAGTCTGCACTGACACGTGTTTGCAGAGAAGCCATGGGCTCTGACCTGCCTGTCTCTAATGACGCCCCAGGGAACACACAGGGTCGGATGCTCAGAGCAGTCATGTTGAACACTTGATTCATTTGAGTCAATTCCCAAGGGCCAAACACCCTCCACTTCAGGCAGCAATATTGCTGGTGAAAGGACCTACTCTTGCTCACCAGTGAGAATGTTCCAAATGGTTTGTCTGCTCAAGCATGAACTGAAAAATATCACCCAACTGTATATAGACAGTCAGGGGGACACAAGGCCCCCACTGGGTCACACTTAAGCCTGTGGACATTTTTTCTGTGGAAGGCCATCTCATCCACTACTGCTTCTCATCCAAAAGGTGCCAAGAAGAAAAGAGGCACCTGAAATAGGTATGTGCTCATTGCAATGACCTCACTCTGGGCAGGGGTGATCCCTACATCTTGAGCCTTCCCAGCAGCTCAGTGGGAGCTAGATCATAGTGCCTGGCAATCTTGCAAGCAGCTGCCTTACCCTTCTTTATTTGGCTCTGTTTTTAAAGTGACCTTCAATAAAGAACCCATCTCTGATAAAGAATCAATCTCTGAGGCTTTTCTGGCCAAAGATCAGACTCTTCTCTTATTAAAACATTAGACTGTTTGCTTAAGTTAGTCAAGAGACCTTGAGGAAGTATATTTTTAGATAGAGAGCATTCACACAAATCTTCCTAACTTTAACCAGCAAATACATAATGAAAAATCTGTTACTGACATAAAGTTTAGGCAATGTTGCCTATACAACAAATGTGAGGGCTAAAACTAAGAATATGTAAATGACATTAGAGAAAGTATCTGTGTAAATGTCTGGGACACATGGGCAGTGCATGGATAGGTCTCCATCTAACACTATCTGTAACTCCAGCTGCAGCTACTTATATTCAGAATGTACTGTATAAGCCCATGGTAGTGCAGAAAGCATAACTATGACTTTATGTTTGAAAGAGAGTCAGACGATGGGAAGATTAAAGAAGTGGTGGGTTTTTTTTCTCTTTTCTTTCTCTTCAGTTAAAAGCTTTGGTAAAAATAAAACTACTTGAAAGGAATTAAGTCAACATCATTTGAGACTAAAGTTTCTTGAAAACGCTTATAACAGAGACTGTATCAAAACAGAATAGATAAATATATTTACAGACAGAATCTGGTTATCATTTAGGCTTCCCTTATACCACACTGCGGCTTACCATAAAAAAAATAATAACATAATGAAGGACTGATTTGACTTTGAAAGTCATTATGTATTTCATTCAAAAGGGCCTTTGAGTTAGAATATTTTCATTGATGTCTAATAGCTGTGACCAGCACTAAATTTCACGTATTTCCAGATACACAAATATACACAGCTGGGACACAGAAGTAAGACGGGTAAGCTTGTTTTCCTAGAACACCTAAAAAACTAGCCAAGTAGGGTTTTATTTTCTAAACTATAATGGGTTTGAAATTGACTCTAATGAATTTGCAGCACACTGGCTGCTATAATCACAGAAGACAACACAATGGATTTTTACTAACCCTGATCTCTTTTAAAGATACTGATTAAAGGTTTGCCTTCTGGTGGACAGCAGACTGAAAATGCAAGCTTACAGCTTGATGGCTCACTGAACAACAGACTGCATGCAGGTAGCTCTCACACATGGACAGAAACAGATTGCATGCAGTCAGTGCCGAATAAGCAGGCTGAAGTTAGAATTTGCCGTGTTTTCTCCAACAGCCTTCTTGCAGTAATTTACTACTTTTCATTCATCTAAAGTAATCAAGCAGCCAGTAGTTGAACAAGACCCCCCTCAAAAAAACCAACTACTTCTGAAAACCAAATTCTGTGCTTAATGACTATATTTATTCCATTGCACAAGGCATGGTAAGTGATGCTGAGATGAAGTCTTGCTTTGCTAAATATTGAGATCACATTAGCACAGAGATGGGACACAGTGGAAATAGAAATTTAAAAAAAAAAACCTTACGAATCAAAATTTAGGCTCTGTCAACAAGGTATTAAGGCAGTTAATTACATCTTATTGGACACAGAATTTCCCCTGACCTATACAAATACTTTAATACAGAAATTCACTCTCCCTTATAGGGAGACATCTGGAAGATTTCTGTGATTTACTTCAGGTCTGGGGAGCCAAGAGGACGCAGATAATGCAGTCAGTGTAGCACAACAAACATAATTGAATCAAAGAGACTCCGATTGTTTCCACTGAGATGTTAGAAACATGTTAACTACTGTTTTTCTCATAAGGATAGAGGTTACACTTGGATCTGGGCAATGTTCCCAGCCCAGGTGAAGCTCATCGAGATTCATCACTTCAAAGAAATAATTCTCTGTAGATCTGTGGACTCCTCCACCTTTCGTAAGTATTTTGAGTCAGCCTGTGAGGTGTTTAGTGTTTAACTTTTTGTGTCTACTAATAAAATTAATTATTGTAAATTCAGCTTTCTGGAGATGTGGAACAAGTTTTTCCTTCAGCAGAGTTGGCATGCATACATTCACATCCTGTCGCAAAACCTCACACATTATGACTCACATTGTTTTCCGATTGAAAGGATTCGTTAATTACAAGAAATGCTTCCTGAGAAGCTCTAAAATAATGGATTGAATATTATAGTTTCAATATTTTTGCCTTAGACAAACAGTCTAGCTGATGCATTGTCCTGGACCTGCCTGTACTCTTAGATTTTAACCATCTATTTTTCATCTTCCTACTTTTCCTCAGTAAGATAATGGCTATCTCAAACAAGAATTTTATGCAGAGTGTCTTCCCAGCAGTAAAAGCCCTAAAAATTTTGAACCAATCACACAGACCAAATTCTACTCCAGTGCCAGCTCTCTTCCATGTGGCAAGGAACTGCAAGAACTTACTGTGGACATTGAGACTCTAGCCCTGCAGAAGACTAGGCTGTTGCAGAAAACAAAAATATTTCCAGTTTGAATCAGACTTAGAGGATTTACTAGCGACAAAAGGACTGAGATAATGGAAAGGATCTATTCCAGCAAATATCAGATTACAGTGTATAAAGTGTATAGAGCATACATTAGGTTCCATTATATACTGTAAACTGTAATCTATATTAGATACATTATATTCATTTAAGAAAAGTTAAATTAAGTATTAGTGCAAGGATGTTGCCATCTTGCTTTTACTTCATTTTAATTCCTTCCTTCCACATCCTTTTTACAGCCCTTTTATCATCTGACAACAGTAGACATTGTATAAACTTTACAGTCTTTTTTTTTTTTTAAGGGGATTACACAGATGTGGAATAATTTTGCTGTGCTGATCCTCCCACTAATCTGTTAATAACCCTTTCTCTCATAAAAATAGCATTTCTGCATGACTGAATCAGAGGAGGATACTTATAGAAAAGTATTGATGTTTGAGAACTTCTTGTCTTTTTCCAATTATTTTTTCATACTACCAGCATGAGAAAGACAGTAAGAAAGGGAGGGAAGGTCAGAAAAGGGAAAGGTGAAAGGTGAAAGAGAAGGATATGGGTTTTATACAAACAATAAATTGTTTTCTTAGGACACACGACTGTCTAGATGTGCTGTGTTGTGGTAGTTGAATAGAATCACTTAAATAATTGTTTTCAACTGCTAAAAAATATTTTGAAATATTTTGAAATTCCTTTATTTTACAATAATAAACCTACTACCCTAGAGTGTTGAAAGAAAAACATTGGAGGAAACAGCTCAAGATTAGCTGCTAGTCTGAAACCACTGCATTACTATTTTCATGCTAAAGAGCAAAGAAAACATGTAGTAGATAAAATCTAGCTTACTGTTTTGCACTACAAAACATCCATACAAAGACTGATTTTAATAGAATACCACATAGTGATTGTGGGGATTAAATAAACTCCTTCTAGGCTGATGAACTTCATCATCTAGCATACTGGGGAATGGAAAGGTCCAACAAATGACCTCAAGGCAGCCATGAAATTCCAGACATTCAGAAGCTCCAAGTGGCCTTCACACTGCCAAGTTCGATGGCTTAGGGATGATCCCATTTCCTCTTGGTAAAACAACATAAACCTCTTTATTGTATCAGAATGCAAAAGTGAAGGTTCTTGTAAATGAAGGTTGGAATTGATGATCTTGGAGATCTTTTCCCACCTTAATGGTTCAATGATTAAATGAGACTTGAATATGTTGTAAGGCATTTCATGTAAAGCAAAAAAATCTCTCTCAGTCCTTTTCTGCCTTCCTCACCCTCCAGTAATTGACTGAAGCAGTGAAGCTAGTTAGTGAGTTAAAGCCAAACAAAAGCTGTGCTGTAATTATTTGAGTGCTGATGGTCCACTGGCAGTGTGCTACTCATAACCAGTTTTTACAAGAATTTGAACATTTCCCAAGATATTTTTTCCCTGTCTTCTGATTGACCTCAGTGTCAGCTATTGAGTGCAATTATTTCTAAGGTCCTCAAGACTAACAAGTATCTCTCCACAGCAAATACAGCAATTTACAAAAGTAATTTCTATTGTTTCACCATGCTTTATATAGAATGTCACAAACACCAGAAGCTAAAGTGTAAGTTCCCTAAATACTCATGTTTGCACCCTACTAGATACAACTCATATGTTTGGTTTTTTTTCCCAACAGAGGAGCTCTTCAGGTCTGTTTGTCCTTCTTTTCTGAGGTACAAGGTCATTAATGTGAAGCTTTCCTCATACAGATATAATGGTATTAAAAAAAAATACCATGTCAAATCATGATACACTGTCAGAAAAATGACAAAGTAGAAGCAAGCTGATCATAGGTTATCATGACTTTCTCTGGAATAACTTGCTGCCTGCAAAACCCACAGGTGCAGTGTTTAAGGGGTTGTCTAACCACATATTTTTGCTCCACATTTGTCAACTAATAGTAGAGATCTGTTTGCACAGTGTAGCACTCCGGAACACTATTATACTTCCACTAGTATTTCTGGCTTATAAAGCAAGAAATGGGTTACCTTGAGGCTGTGGTGTAGGCACACAGTTTCTGGTAATTGGGAGTGGGGCTGCGGCTGAGCCTCACCCCCAGTGGGTACAGCTGTGAGAAGCAGGTGAGCAGCATTGACAGCAGTGAGCCATTGAGTGCCCAGGTGCACTGACCAGCCACCAAAGGGAACAGAAGGCACACAGGTGCAATGCATGAACATGAGGGGTATAAGTGTTTGGCTAAAGAACAAGAAGGGCAGATAGTTGCAGCTTTCTGAAGTAATATTGCTCTGTATGGGCAGGTGCCTGAAGCTGTCTGATGTGGTTTGGTGTTACGCTATATGGGTGGGTGCTTAAAGCCTTCTGATATTGTATGGTAATACTTTGTGTATTATGGCAACCCTGACTGCAGCCTATCCTGCAACACTGTGGTATGTTCATCTGTATTTTATATGTTACAGTTGTAACACTCTTCGCATTTTATAAGTTATATAATGTACTTCAAATCTCAAATCATAGAATTTCAAAACAAAAAGGCACTTCTAATCATTAATACAAGCAAACACATATAGCTTGGAATCTTTCATATAATAACAATTTGTGACAGTCAAAGAGCACATTTGAGGGGTGTAAAACAAACTCAAAGTGTGCATCTTCTTCCATGCAGTTCACAGAATCACTGAATAACAAAATCATTCCACTTGGAAAAAACCTCAGGGGGTCTCTAAGCTAATCTCCTCCATGCAGACTCAGCTATTAAATCAGACTATGTTGTCTAGATTGCTTTGCTATGCTGATCTTGAAGTCCTCCAAGAATGGAGCCTGCCCAACCCCACCATGCAGCCTGAATCACAAATAAAGAAACATTCTCTTACATACTCTCAGCCAGAAACTGCATGTTTCAATTCATGACCATCACCTTTTATTCTGCTGTGAACCTCTTCCACAAAGAGCCTGACTGTCTCTTGTCAACCTCCTCTTGCACAGGAAAGCTGCTACAAACTCTCATGGAAACCTTGTGCATTCTGGGCTAAAATAGACCATCTCCCTCAGCCATCCTTCCTAAGGCAACTGCTGCAGGCCAAAAGTGCCCCAAGGGCTTCCAATGGTGCAGCTTTTCATTCTCACACTCATAGGAAACCTGATGGTGCTGATTTTCAAGTTAGGAGTGGGAATTCCACTAGTTTAGTCAGGGAAGGCTGATTAGTAAATATCCTGGGAATTGATATGCCAGGTTAAGTCCAGTAGGATACAACTGGAACATCTCTGTAATGTTTAAGAGCCTAATGGAAATGGCATCAATTTGCACTAGGGGAGGTTTAAATCAGGCAATAGGAAAAATTTCTTCACAGAAGGAGTTGTCAAGCATTGGAGCAGGCTGCCCAGGAAAGTGATGGAGTCACCATCCCTGTAAGTGTTCAAAGAAATGTGTGCATATGGCCTGGAGGGCATGGTTTATTGGTTAGCAGTGGTGATGCTAGGTTGATGGCTGAACGTGACTTAGACGCCACTTCCAAATCTTAGAGGTCTCTTCCAAATTCTACAATCTGATGGTTCTGTAATTCTCATGAGAAACGCTGAGATGTAGGAGATGCAAATTCAAATCTTTTATGTACTGATTGATGTGAGTTCAGTTAGTGGTTTAAGTGAAAAAGTCTCCAATGGGATAAAAAATTACAAACTCTAAAGTAGGAGTTCATCTGGCCTAGGAATACTGCTCCACTTTAGGTTTCATGTGTTTAAAAACACCCAAACACAAAACAGCAAAAATCTTTTTTCTATGAAGCGAAAATAGAACTTCTAATTTTATCAGCTGCACTATACTTGTTGCAATGAATTTTATTGGAATGACTGAAAGATTGTCAAGTCCTCTATTTGCTGTTACTACTATTTTAGAACCCCCTCAGATATTACGCAGCTTCAACTGAAAAAGGAGCTGTAATTCAGCACTTGGAGTTCACAATTAACTGGTTATCAGTTCCGGTTTATAAAGACAAGATATTTTTAGCAATATAAAGCTCAAAATATGTATTCATTTATATCAGCTTCTGCTTCCATCATTAGGGAAATGGACATAGTTTCCCATTCACATTTTCCTGCTTTAGGATCACACGATTAAGATTGAGCACTCATATTAGTACTTTGCTGGGTTGAGAACAAAATCCTGAGCACTTCATAGGAAGAACTGCTTCAGTTCCTGGTTACAGGAACTGGTGTTACAGGCACAGAGCCTTCTTTCTGTAGTATCTTTATTGCAAGAGTCCCTTTCACAGATAGTATGCAGGAACCTCACAGGTCTTTTCTAAAGCTGCAAGACAGTTTGCAAAAATTACAGAAAGGCAGAGTACAAGGTCAGTGAATTCTTTTTTACCATTTTCACCTAAACTATAATTCCAGTTTAAAAAGTGATCCTTATCTCTGATCTTTGAGAAGGAGAAGGATAGGGTTGCTATTGACTTAAAGAAGAGCTGTTTTCTGTAATGTTGTGATGGCATCAGATAGGTTCTCCAGCTCACTCCCTGAAGGATTACTTTTCTCCATTCACTTTACTGAGTAGACTGAGAGGACTCTGAAGAACTAATGCTCCAGCTTAGGCATCTGAGAGAGATGCTCAGATTTAAACAGGGATGAACACCTCCATTTTGTTCAGGGGGGGTCTTCAAACACATTAGAGACATAGGCAATCAAAGCAAATCTGGACATACTTAGGATGACTACGAAATCCCAAGTTGTCTTAATTTTTTCACTATAACATTTTATGATAGAGATAAGCTATTGACCCAAGAGCATTGTGTCATTCATATTTTGGCATGTGAGTTGATTCTTTGATTCTGGTTTAACGAGATTCTGTAAGTTATGTCACAGCAGCTGAAGCCATTTTTAGTCAAAGAATGGACAGCAGTAGCTTCAGAAGTTGATTTGGATGGTGCCAAAATTAATAGCCTTCTGGAGGAACAAGGTTAATGCCTATCTGCCACAGAGGGAACTTACTGTACCTATCCCCCTAATAGAAATGCTCCCATGAAGAGCGGATGGAAAGAGAATGCTCCTATCAAGAGCAATGACTTAATGACTTAATTAAGTTTCCAAGCTTCTTAAAGTCCAGCATTTGCTCAGCAAGTGAGAGAGTCAAAACCATATCCAAAATAAAGTATATGATGTGTTCTTTCCATCTTGACAGAAATCTACACCAAGACTTAAGACACCGTACAATTCCTTGTTCTTCCCACGAAAGAGACTTTTCCAGATGGTCCTTACTTCCTTTCTTAAGTTGTTATTTAGCATTAATAGACACCTTTGAAGGAGCCTTTTTGCCAGGCAGGAACTTAAAAATTCAAAAGAATAAAAACTGCATTTTTAAACTTCTATACTATATGTTAATTTGCTGTTCATATTATTCTATTGCAAAATAATAAGAGCAAATAATATTTACAGGTCAGCTTTTTTTAATATTTCAACAGCTTTTGACAGCTAATAATGACTTTCACACCTAAAGGTAGGGAATAATCATAAAAGTACGTGACTGGAGCAAAGCTTCATAACTTTATAAAGTGAGATGTAAACACTTTGAATTTTTATTTCACAGAGGAAGAGCCTTCATTCTTATCACTAATGGGTTTATTTTTCTATCATTTATTTAAATTATACATTAAATTCCTAACAGATTATAAAACCCTAGATGAAGGCTAAAACCTCAAGTAATGTAAAGAAAAAGTAAAAAAAGGTTATGAAATTATACTTTCAACTAAAACGATTATTGGAAAAGTGATTTCTCTGCTCAATTTCCTTCATCACCAGTCTTCTTTCCCACCCCCTGCCCTGCTTTCTCTTCTTTCACTTCCTCTTCCAAAACAAACTTTTATGCAAAAATCATGTTACCTCTATAATGACCTTACCCTGTATTTATAGGAGTTTTAGGAATTTTCAGTGGGTGAAGAACGAGATCCAAGACAGGTCCAAACCCTTTAGGATCAAATGCTTTCACTCTGCTCAAGTGCATGTATACAGACTGTTCAGCACCCCATAAGTCTTCAAGCCTGAATATCCATCATCAGATACTCAGTAGTCACAAAGTGGTACCAAGAGTTACAGCATCAGGTTTGAACTACATGAATTTCATGTGCTAATGAATGCAACCAACATCCTGCTAAAGGAGTCTGTAGCACATTCCCTACCTCCTCTGCACATGAGACTCATGTAACTTTGCTTGTATGACTTGTTTTAGTCAAACATATTTTATCCAGATTGATCAGGATATAAATTACAGAAGATAGGTTTCATCTGATCAAATATTAGGAGCTGAAACACAGACACTACAACTTAACAGATAAGCCACTCAGACATAAATAAAATAGATATTCAGAACAGATCAACTGAATTGTGCCTTAAAATAGCTAATTCACCACAGTACATAGGCATCCAAAGGAACTAGGTCACACTGTTGAAAACAGGAGTCAGGTAAGATGAATCCCATGCATAGTGTACAGGTCAAAAAAAATACTTGGGTCACTCAGGAAAGAAGACTTTCCCTTCCATCCCACTGTCATATTTTCATTTTTGCAGAGAGCAGGAACCAAGCAAAATATTTGGCACAGAAGGTCAATGTAAACTGTCAGCTACAGGAGCAGCTGTCAGAAATGCACATGGTAGCTCTTCAGGTACCATGTCAGTTCTCTCACAACTTAGCAAACAAATGTCTTTTAAGGCTGCCAAAAAGCACAGAGGCAATCCATACATATGTCTCTGTCTTTCTACTGGAAGAATAGTAGGCAGCAGAAGAACTGTTAATATTTTTTCCTATAGCAAATCAAATATAAAACTTAATAGTCCAGCAATTTCTTTCACAGTCTGTAGGAGAAGCAGTCAAAGAATACAAGAGCTTTGAATGGACTTTGGAAGCAGCTAATTGTGGGCAATAAGCCACAATAATGAAAAACAGAGCTTTGAAGCTGAGCTAATTTCAATATCTTGCTTTCCGAGGGAACAATAAAATGCATTTTGAGGAGACAATACAATTTCACATTTCTTTTTTGGTGAATTTACACAATTCTCTGTACTTCTGTCTAAAGTTTATTATTATTAATTTAATTTCTTGTTAAACAGAAAAATTAAATTCCCATGGAGTGTGGTATACCTTTGATCCATGACTCAGTTTTCCATCTGTTCTTTGGTGAAAACAGCCACGAAACACAGAATTATTGAAGTAGAACAGAGCAATTACAATACTGCATTGTCTTTTTCTGAAACAGTATTTTTTCTACCAGAGGCCTCTGTTTTTATTGATTAACCTTTCTGACAGAGCCTGGTCTACAATCTTAATTTGGCCAGTCAGGCATTCAAACTCTGTCAAACTTAAACTACAGGGAATAAAGAGTTTATTTTCTAGCATAATCTCTGATGGAAAGAATTAATAAAGAAGGTGTGGATGATGTATTGACTCTGTGTTTCTGGGTTTGTGCCTGGAAGAGATCACTGAAAGTGTCCTTTGGCTAAGGACATCATGATTTCACCTACCTGGACCAAACACCAAACTTGCACAATAAAGCCTACACCTATTTTTGCCTTCCATAGAATTATCCAGCAGAATGTTCCCACACAGAGGAACCAAGTTGACATTTTTAGATTCCTATGGCTATTTTTGAAGTCTTATCTAGGCTTACAATATGGTACATGTTAATTTTTGTAATTAAAGTCAGCATTTTTGCTGGATAGACTAAGCAAAATCTCAGTAATTGAGACTGTTTGTTCTTTTACTTATTGAAAATATGTGAGCCTTAAGCCTTCCTTCACTGGATTAAAGCATCAATAGAGTGGAGTGTGTTCAGGTAAAATCTGTAACAGGATGTTATAAGAGGAAAAAAGGCAGCCTAACATACTCCTGCTTAATTATGTGTATGCAATCACAGTTTAAATTTTATTTTCAGAAACCAGATAGATCCCGAAGCTAATAAAACATTATACTTTTTGACAAGATATGTTCATCTCTTCTGGTATCTATGTGTAGCAATATTAAAAATTTTTAAAAGGCATTGGTTTAGTATTTACGTGTGATCACAGCTTTTTGCAGATGTTTTTGAGGTTTTTTTGTTTGTTTGTTTGTGGGTTTTTTTGTTTTTTTTTTTTTTTTTTTTTTTTTTTTTTTTTTTTTTTTTTTTTTTTTTTTACTGTTTCATTTCTGTCCTATTTCTGTTCTGCTCTTTCAAAAGGACAGGGTTTTAGATATTCTGGCTTTGTTCAGAACACAAGAAATTAGTATAAGTTTAACAAATGTAACACAGCTGATGCTAATAGATACAAATGTCTCCTAAAGTAGTTTCCCATATTTATTTGTGTAAAACAGATGTTTTATGTCTTTTTGTGTCCTTGGACATCGGCCATTGCACAGGACTCTAACAGGAGATACAACAGGAACTGTGTGGCTAAAACATGTTTAGCCACATTTGCTTAGCAAATGCATCTTCCTTTCAGTTGGAATTACCATCAATATTAGAGGAAAAAACAGGAAAAATATTAATAATCTTTCTTCATTGTGCACAGTTGACCAGAAATGCAGATAAAATGTTAAAATTTTCCTATGAATTTGCTGCAAAAATGAAATATTAGACCTTTACCTCTTGTCACCATATATCACTTCTCTTAACTGTGCAAAATGACTTCCTTCAGATAAAAAAGGCATTTTAAAAAAATAGTCTACCTTTTCAATTTGGTTTTATGAAGCCAATCGTTAGAAAAAGTTTCCTGGTAAATTGAATTTTTAGTGATTAGGCTGATTTTCTGGAAAAGCATTAGAGCAGCAATATATAGTTGGAGATTACTTTGCTAGCAAGTAAAACATGTCTGAAAATGTCTTTGTTTTCTACTACATCACAGTTTGTTAATTTAAACTAGATAGACATAACAGCTTGGTTTGAACAATGGGTTAAAGTAATTGCTTTGCTCTTATACTTGTATGTAAATCGTAATACCATAGTTCTGTTGACCTCCAACAACCTCATAAGTCTTCAGCAATCATAAATGATTTTTTTATTCTCAATCCCAGCCTCAATTTGAGTTGAAATCTGTATCATGAGTTTGCCTTCAATTCAGAGATTTTCCTTCTCAAACTCTTCCTTAATTTCCCTAATGTCCACATGTATGGTTACATAGCTTCATAATAGAATGGTTATTGGGTCAAAAACAAGGGAAAAGTCTCATTGTTCTAATGATGGCATCCATCCCAAACCATATTAGCTACAAATAATTGCTTCCTAAATTGCAATTGTTGGCAAGGAACATCCTGGTTTAAAATCCTCTTGACCTTTAATTTACAGAGCAAAGCATTTGTGAGCAAGATTTCTGCCAATAAAAAGTCTCTAAATTATGCTTCTCTCTTTTTTCACTTCTTTAAAACGGAAGAGAAAGAGAAGTTCTTAAGCTTAGATAGGAGAAAAATAAATGGATAAAATCACTATCAGTTCTACTTTATTTCCAGTTTACACTAACTAAATGTAGCACAGCACAGATTTTTACAAAAAAATCTGAGTTGTGAGAATCCTGGATACACAAAGCAGGATAAAAACCCATCAGCGAAGAAATCGTCCAGGTCATTTAGTTGGTCTTCCCATACTGAGGCAAGATGAAGTGTACCAACAGTTTTACTAATCTAAGTTAAAGTCTTCCAGTAAAGGGCATTCCACAACATAGCTAAAAAGCCTGTGAGAAGCCACATAATCTACCACTCATGAAATGCTAGGAAAAAACAACTGGCAAAAGGAATGAGCACTAATGTTCTTTGCCAAATATCTGTTTCACATCTATTATTTAATCTTTTTAGGACCTTCCCTTTTTTCATAGATGAATTAACTAACCACTAGTAGGAAGTAATTCACAGAGCAAATAGCAATTTTCTAGATATTTGCAACTATAAGGTTAATTGAAAATAGTGCAATACAGAAGTGACTCTGGCATGTGATGGAACCCTGGCTGCTGAGAATTTTAGACTTTCTGTGCTAACAGGCACTGACCCCCAGGAAAACACTACATTTGACCTGAGGCCATAGAGAAAGCTTCCAAAATTGAATGCTAGAACTGAAATTATAAGTGTATAGTTTAAATAAAAGTGTGCAATATCACATAATAAAAAACTTTAAGTTTTAGAATACAGGAATATATATAAAACAAGATAGAAGTTTTAAGACAGACTAATCCTTCTTCATCACCTTCTTCTTCATGAGTTTAAGTAATATTGTATAATTAGGTAAAAAAATCCACATTGCAAACCACGAGTAGTTAGTTATTAAGTTAAAAGCAAAAATAATTTGTTATTTCTTATTTAGACAGTTTATCCTTATGGAGAAAGAGATACAACTCTATTTTTAGATTTTTAGCATAAAATACTGTAGAACTCACAGTTTGTGAGAATACAATGTAGATAAAAATGAATAAACATCTGAGTCTGAACAAGAAATACTGTCTCATGCATTTAATTCCGACCCTGACAAAAGAGAAGACTCAACAGGCATGAATGTGTCTTCCATCAAGCACAAGAAGGACTCAGAAAAAAGTGATTCCAGAATTCTAAACCAAAAGACCCGCTAACAGAAAACTCCAGGTTATTTATGCTCATTTCAATTAAAACTATTAAAATTGAATTAATCTAAGACACTGATTACTAACCCCAGTTACTTTCATGTGAATATGATCAAGAGAAAAATTCTTCTGAGTAGAATGGTTGATTAAATATGATATGAAGGAGTACATTGCATCCTTTGGACCTTAATCAATTCTATCCTTCAAACTGTCAAGAGTAATACTAGACTAGAGAAACAAGATAAGCATTTTTTATTTGAATGTGATGCAAATAAACAATTGTTTGCAAAACTGTAAATACAACTGTGTAGAAAAACAATATTAGTGAATGTGTTCCCCTTTCTCAGGTGGATTAACTTGTATGAGAGTAGTAGTACATGTATCATACTTAGCTTCACAGTAAGGCAATTTTGGCACAGCTTCTAACTTGCTGAGTGGGGAGTTGCAGTCTGACTTGGCAGACAATGCTCCTGCCTTTCATTGCCAAAGGTCCAGAGGTTGGAATCTAGCTGCAGCTATGTGTGGGATATGTACACAGCAAGTCCAATCTCCAAATACAACCAGTCCCTGCTAATGAGTTCTATTCACTTGTATGTCTGATTGCCAGCTGGCAGGCACAGTCTTATTTGTGGGATTTAGCAAATTGGAAGGGCTACAGTCAACCCAGACCTTCAAAGATAGGTGAAATTTTGCTGGATACAGTGGAAATATTCTCTATTTTCCTTCTTTGGACACAAACACAAAGGAGGTGAGAAAACTCACCTGGGATTCCTGTGTACAGGAATTTCAGAAAAGACATACTATGGGATGGAGTTACTATTACTGTGAAGTAATCCATGGAGCTGAGGCATTCTCAACAGTCTTGATACTCAACTAACTTTCATGGACTCCACACTTTCAGACTCATAATAATTTAGGTTGAAACAGACTTTAGGAGGCTCAAAGCAAGCAGAAATGTGATAACTCATTTATTGAGGGCTCCAAAGAACTTCAACTTTCACATACTGCAGCCTAGTGAACCTGGTTAATTTTATTTTGAAACAGTATAGCAGAATTTCTACAAGAAGTGACTGCATGTTTGGTACTGCTGAGGAAGCAGTACCAAACAGCTGACCAGCAGTAATGGAAAGCAATACAGCAGAGACCCTGTGCACCCCACCAGTGCATCACTAACACACCTCTAGCCAAAGATGTCCCAGTCAAAGGTTTTAATCTATTCTGGAATTAACTTTCTCAATCCAGTTTTATCTGATGTTCCTTCTTGGAGACTCAATCTGAATTGCCATAGAACCATAAAAACACAGAACACTGAGTTGGAAGGGACCTCAAGAATCACCTGGTCTAACTTCTTTGTCAAAAGGACAGTCTAGACAAAATGACCCAGCACCCTATCCACTGAATCCTAGCTGTCCAACATTGGGCAATCCACCACTTTTCTTTGTGGTTTGTTTCAATAGCTGACCTCATTGTGAAAAATGTTCCTTCTGTGTCCAAATGGAATTTCTCCCAGAGTAATTTATATCATTACCCTAATCTTTTCTATGTAACTCCTTGTAAAAAGGGAGTCTCCATCTCCTTTGTAGCCACCCTTTAAATACCGGAACGTGGTGCTAAAGTCTCCCCTAAGTCTTCTTTTCTCAAGACTGAACAAAGCCAGTAGTCTCAGCCTTTCCTCATCTGGCAGGCTTCCCAGTCCTTTGATCATCTTTGTGCTGGACCCCCTCCAGCCTGTCCTTGTCCTTTTTGTGTAGTGGAGACCAAAACACAACCTTCCAGGTGCAAATATTTTGTCTTGGCTAAAATCCCAAATGAGTGGATTTTTTTCTTGACTGGAAAATTAGGTTTGCATGGTATTTAAGGTGACAGAGAACCATCTTTTTGAACATCGATTCATCATCAAAGTATATAAGACATCAAATTGCAAACACAGTTGCCTTAGGACAACTACACTGATTTGGAACTGTGGAGAATTACATAAACCAGTAACAGAAAGCTTCTCTGAAAACTGACTAGTCAGATATTTTGATCCAGGATGATCACTGGTATATGATTCAGAAGGAACCATTAAGACCATCAGCAGGACAATTATTTAAGGTGCTGTCCCACTTCTTATGAAGGACAAAGCCAGTCAGGAGGAGGACACAGAAGTACTCATCTTGCATCCATCTGAATCTCTCCTCACTAATGGCATATCACCAATGAAACTATTGGCCAGGAAGCAAATTACCCTCTCCTGTCAGAGAAGAGCTCTCTAAGGAATAATCTACCTATTTTGTTACATAGCCAGAAGAACCTGGAGCAGATTGAGAACAGGAGGCGGTCACTAAGAATGAGGAAGATAGGACACAACTGAGTTGAGGGCAAAAGAAAAAGAAACTAGGAGCTACATTCCTTTTTATTTTGGGGTAAGACTGGAGGAAGCAGAAGAATATTCTCGGTTAAAGTTCATTTTAGGAAAAACTCACCTAATTGCTTCAATTCCAATATGCTGAACCAGCCTTCAAAAGAAGCCTCTTTGGACATCTGATAATCAAAGTAGGAGTAGAAAAACTGAAAGCCTGAACAATGAATCAGTATTTCTGAACCTAATTAACACATGTATCAATTAACTTCCAAAGGAATTATTCACATTTTATTGTAGAACTTGCCAAGATGATAACAAAACTATTTCATGCCTTCTGTTGAACCACTATTTATGCTTTAGCCCATTCTTTAAAATAGAATGTTTAGTTATATGCAATAATTCAAATGTGAAATTCAGTGATTTCTGAAACCCCAAGTACAAAAACCCACCTGTCAAATGAAAATAAATGATCCTGTCTCAGACCTAAGGTTAATACTGCAAACATTCAAAGTGGCATATATCTGTTAAGTTTCTTTATACTCCAGAGGTACAAAAAAAGTAATACAAGTTGTTTCATTCCATTTTTCTGATGTGCTTATTTCAAATGGGAACTCTGATGTTCCCAGGAAAATGATATTATTAAGGAGACTATATCAGTTTTTCAGACAGTGAATGAATGGTTCAGTCCCTCATGCTATTTTCTGATTTAAGATCAGATGCATTATGATGCCCTCAGTCCTGTCTTGGAAGCTGACTCAGATCCCTAAACAGTTTAGGTAAGGTGCTAAAAGTTTGTCATAATCAAGCACTAGATTAAAACAAATACATCTTACCCGGTCTCCAATAAAACACCCTTACCCAAGCTAGCAATGAACAAAGGTTAGGGATATAAATGTATCAGTTCCCAGACATTTGCATTTAAAAGAGTGCTGTTAAGAAAGTCGAATATTATATGTCATAAAATCATCACATAATGAAAGCAATAACAATGAGTTATGGGTTTGGCACTGATCCACCAAAGTTTCCAGATGCTTTGCAAAATGTACAAATCTACAGTCTGTACTCAATTACAAAGCTTCAATTACTTTGGTGGGGTTACGCCAAGCTGGCACGGCGACAGCTGAATGTAGGCTCAGTCCTCATTTGCAACAATAAAATGCAAAAAGTATAAAACAGCTTAAGAAAAAAAAAATCTAAGTTTATTATGGATTACAGTAAACTGCTTCATAATGTTAACATAAAGTATGCAATATATCTGAAAAAAAATGCATGAATATAAGTAATATAAAGAGAATAATATTTCCCTTCTTTTACACAGAAGAATTTCATGCAGTTAATGTTGAATTCTCTGGTAGACATTTCAAGACCCTATGTCTCACAGTTTGAATTTGCTTTCAGGTTGTTTTGAATATGTGTTAGCTATCACACATTTTTTAAAAGATTTCTGAATATTTATTATTAGTTTTCAAAATACATCTTAGTCCTGTGTACAAATCTTGAAATGTGTGGCCAAAGCTGTGTGCACAACTGAAATCAGTATGTGCAAAAGTGTGTTTTTCAAAGCAGAATTAAGATAGATGGGGTTCTGTGAGCCAGGCACCTTCTCATCCCTTGGCAAAAACTCCTTGGAAAAAGAAGAAGTGCCAATTTATCCTTTCTACTGCAAGTTAAGAACTGCTAATAGTGAGACACTATGCAAGTTTCTCCCACTGTGATATACAATGCTTTTTTTGCTGTTTGTATTATGCCTTTAATAGGGATGTCTTCTGGAAGGTTTTCTGCCAGATAGCATTGCTTATCACACTAGCTGCTCTCTATTTATATCAAAGTGTTAGTAATACTGGTAATTGCTGATGTATAAAAACTTACAGTGCACTTTCTCTATAAGGAGAGAGAGGGCCTGAGTCTTAGCACTCTGCCAAACAACCTCTGGAGAAACCTTCCATGGGCTCAGGTAAAAGGAAATAGAGTGACTCCCTCTGAGTATTTTCTACACCATTGAGAAAACTGGACAGCTAATGTATCTGTTTAGCCAAGAATTCACAGACCATGTCCTTACATCCTGGATCTCAAAGTCCTTTTCACCAACAGCCTCTAAAGTGCTCAGTGATTTGATGCAATATTTAAGAGGGTTTAACCCTGTTTGCAATAGGGGGAAAAGGTCATCATTGCAGGGGGTCACTGTATTCTGGGTTTCACCACCTGACATATTTCTGACAAATGAAAGCTCTGTGTTTAACAGTGAATTTAGGAAAGAAAGAACATAAAGTCACATTTGGCAAAACATATAATGTGCACTGTGTAATACTTCAGTGCATTTTATTATTAAAAATAAAAAATGCTTCCATTATCATTTGATCAGGTAAAGTGTTCTTTGTATATACTTTTTTAGTCTTGAGTAAACCAGCTACGGAATACTTGAAAACATTTGATTTAACACTGCTGATAAAATGTTTCTTTGGAGAAATTTTAAAGGTACATGCAAGGACCATGTAACAAAGTACTCAACTTATAGCCACTTGAGTACTTCATTACTCTGTTCATAAATGAGTGGTAAATACAACAACTTGAGGTCTGAAGAGTTACCCAAGTATGATGCTCACAAGATAAAAGACCAGTCACTCCAACACACAATATACAATTAAATTTTCTCCCTCTCCTTTGATTACTTCCCCTACTTACCAAGGCTCTGGCCCAATGGGAATTTTAAAGCCACATGAGGATTTCCAAAATTGCATGTCTTTGACCTCTTTTCCCCTCAAAATTTGATCAAACTCCATTACATTACCAGATGAGGAAGACTAGCATTTTTCATTTTCATAGTTTTTCATTTTGAAAGGGACATTGATGGTGGACCTAACAGATATTTTTCCACAAACATGCCCAAACAAAACAAGTGAATGTTTCTGATGGACACATAAACAGGAAGAAAGACAAAAAGAAAAAAAATAAGGAATAAGAGGCTATATTCTTTCTTTGTTTGTTCTAAATATTCTAGCAGATTATGTTCCACCAATTTGTAAAGACTTCGGGAAATCCCACAGCAAAACTAGTTCAGAAGACAGTATCCAGGCACCATATGTATAAGAAAATCCTTGATACCTATCGACTGCATGTAATCAACAAATACGCTTCTCTGAATTAATAATGTGATAATTCACACAAAAAATTAAACCGATAACTTATTTTTTCATATCTAACAAACGGTCATTTTTCATAGACATTGAAACATGTCATCATGCAAAGAGCAAAAAGACATAGAAGACAAAAGTCAGGAGCATTGATAGATGCTACCAATATGTTTCTGTTTTAGGAATAAATAAATAATGACTGTCCTGAACAAATGTGAACATGGATACAACTATGCACATCCCAGACTTAATAAATATAGCTTAAGACTTTGGGCCTGAGAAGATGGAGACATATGGTATTATTCAGAACAAGTTATCCCACTGATTTCAGTGGAAATGTCCAGTGTGGGAAGTAAAGCTTGCACACCACTTTGCAGAAAAAATGCACTAGATCTTCATGTTTTCCCTCTGAAATCTCATCAAGCCATGGGGATTAGAGGTCCCTGAAGTATTTTGTCTTTTTGCTGTTACTGCATTGTTGTTTAATTCCTGCATTCTATTAGTGTTCCCTTTTGTCTAGAATTTACTTGGCATCTCTTAGAGATTTTTGTTACTATCATAACCAATTTCCAGTACATCAAAACTCTCTCACAATAAAAATCTGAAGTGTTAAACATCTGCTTTAAAAAAGTCCCCCCAAAAGTATCATTAAATTAAAATTGTGCAACTTTTCTGTGAAGCATTTAATCACTTGAAAACGATACTATGGCATATTGCACAATAACTTTGCTTAAGAATGTTTTAGTTTTGATTAAAAGAAGACAATCCCTCAAGAAGGTTTTTTTTTTCATTTTTTTTAAATTTATATCTGTAGCTCAGTAGTCTGAAAAACACTAGGCTGTTGGATCAGGAAAGGTATAGCACAATGGGGACAGTTATCAGGAGTATCAGTAAGGTTTTTGAGTTGTGGTAACATACGTCATAGGAAAAAATTAATATAGCAACAAGAGGTCATGGAAATTACCTTACCTTATCAGGTGACCAGCCAGCAACATTCAGGGTATTCAGGGTTTGGTACAGGTACCAAAACACAGGTATCTAGGGTCACTTGGATTCATTAAGGTATAAAAAATTATTTTGAACATACCTGAGCACTTACACAGAACTAGCAGGTATGCACAGTCCTAGTCTCTTTGGGATTGGCAGCTTGAAGGAATTTGTGATACCAAGCTTCTGATGTGACAAGAAGTGAATATTGAGGCAATTGATACCTGCTCCCTTTCTCTTTGTATCTTTTCCATGTGGCAGTTCCTAGTAGGTTCCTTGATCCTTTTCTAAAGTGATTTCTAAAGTGATTAAGGAACTCAAACTAAGAGATCAGAGTGACTGGAAACATTCCTCAGCCCTTCTCCCAGCAGAGCCTGATATGGCCAGGAAAAGGCTTGTGCCTCTTTACTCCACTGAGGTCAACAAAGAGAAAGCTGACTAAGGGAATGGGACCACCTTGAGATATCAGGATAGCCATTTATTTAAATTGTTATGCCTTTTTGGGTTCTTCTACGGTTTTGGTTTTTTGGGTTTTTTTCTGCTGTTTGCCATCCATGAAGAAAACATAGGCACATAGGGAATGTCTGCAGGAAGAAGAAAATAATAGGAAGTCCCTAAAACACAGGAGCAATGATTCCATAGGAAAGTCCAGGCACTATTTTTATTACAATCTATTAGTGGTATGAACTGAAGATGCTGCAGCTGTCCCAAGGTATTTTATAAATCAAGGCACCCTACAGGACTGTAGTGGGTTTGCATAGCAAACTTTTAGTACAGGGGGAGCTATAGGGGTGATTTCTGTAAGAAACTGCTAGAAGGTTCCTCCATGTCCAAGAGAGCAAATGCCAGCCAGATCCAAGATGGAACAACCTCTGGTCTAGACTGAACCAATAAGAGATGGTGCTAGTGCCTCTGGGATAACAGAGTAAAGAAGAATATAAAATATTTATTGTGCAGAAGTAATTGTGACCAGAGAATGGAGGAGTGAGAATATGTGAGACGAACAACAATGCAAACACTAAAATCAGTGGACAAGGAAGGAGAGGAGCTGCACCAGGTGCTAGAGCAGAGATTTCTATGCAAAACCTGGTGCAGACCACGGTGTGACAGGCTGTGCCCCTTCAGACTACGGAGGTCCACGGTGAAGCAGAAATCCATTCACAGCCCATGAAGGAGCCCCATGCTGGAGCAGGTGGATGCCTGAGACGAGACTGTGACCCCGTGGGAAGCCTGCCCTGGAGCAGGCTCCTGGCAGGGACCTGAGAAGCTGTGGAGAGGAGTCCATGCTGGAGTAGGTTTGTGATTGCATAGGGGACCCACATGGGAGCAGTCTGTTCCAGAAGGACTTCACCCTATGGAAAGGGACACATGCCAGGGCAGTTCATGACAAACTGCAGCCTGGGGAAGGACTCACACTGAAGAGGTTTGTGGAGGACTGTCTCCTGTGGAAGAGATGTCATGCTGGAGCAGCAGTAAGGACTCCTCTCTCTGAAGAGGAAGCAGCAGCAGAAACAACATGTGGTGAACTGGCCATAACCCCCATTCCTCATCTCCCTCCACCACTGATGGGGAAGAGGTAAAGAATCAAGAACAAAGTTAAGCCCAGGGAAGAAGAAAAGGGTGGTAAGAAATGTGTTTTTAAGGTTTGTTTTACTTTTCATTATCCTACTCTGATTTTCATTGGTAATAAATTCAACTAATTTCCCTAAGTCAAGTCTGTTTTGCCAATGACAGTTATCACTGAGCGACCTCTCCCTGACCTTATCTCGACCCACAAGCCTTTCATCATATTTTTTCTTACCTGCTAAATTTAGAAGGGGAGGGATAGAGTGGCTTTGGTGGGCCTGGGTCAAGCCTGGGTCAACTCACCACAAAGACATATGAGGAGTAAACATAAATAAAATAAACAATTCTAATGGAAAAATAGGCTGTTTCTCACACCTGAAACAGAGATACAGGTTTTGTTCAGAAACTCTCAAATCATAGAATCAGACTGTCCAGAGCTGGAAGGGACACATAAGAATCACTGAGTTCAGCTACTGACCTTGCACAGGGTCAAGAGTAACCCCCTGTGTCTGAGAGCATTGTCCAAACACTTATTGAATTCTGTCAGGCGGGTACTGTGACCACTTCCTTGGAAGCCTGTTCCAGTTCCCAAACATCCTCTGGATGAGAAACCTTTTCCTAATATCTTGTCTGATACAGCTTCATGCCATTAAAATAAAAATGCTGGCCAGAACACTGGCCACAGGTTAAGTGAATTACACATAATCTCAGACCTCTAAATCAAATGCCCTCGAGAAGACAGTATCTCTTTTGCAGGGACAACACTGTGTAAGTGAAGGTGACTTTATGCTGCAGTGATTTTCAGAAGAAATTTTCCCCTCTTTAATGGGGTTAGACAGAGGAGGCAATGCCTTCCTTAGAGACAAAGGAATAACAGAATGACAGGCTGAGACAACAGTCCACCTGTACCACATATTACTCAAATTCTTTACTGAAGTCCAGAGGACTTCTGCATATGATGGCTCATTGTCATGGCTGTTTCACTTTTCATGCCATGCTCAGACATTAAGCCACTCACAACTGCTCCTTCTTAAATAAACTCCAGAAGCCTTTGATCTGTTTTCTACAAGGCTTCCCAGCAGATATTGGCATCTACTTTATTTTTCAGACAACACCAATGGAATGAGACTTATGAATAACTTCTGTCCTCTGAAGCAGTCTGGTTGCAAACAGCTGAGTACATGCCACTCAATGGAAGATTTATGATCAGCAACAGAAGTGTGTTTCCCTCCTAAAACTTATATATTTTTCAAGATGAGAATCACTGCCAGTGTGGCCAACACATGAAGACTGAGAGTTTTACACTGAAGATCCAACTGTGTTTGACACTAATTTGTAAAACTTGTAAACAGATGAATGTGCAAGGCATCTTCAGGTGATGCTTAAAGTGGAATTTTAAAATTTATGCATTTTATTACAAAGTCCAGGCATTAGCTTCAGGGCAGCAGGTATCTGAGTTCACATTATCAGTCACAAAAATACTAAAAACCCTGGGGGAAAAGTCTCAGGTTCTAAAATGAATTGCTATAGCACTGAATATTGCCAGTATCATATTGCTGTGTTTCATACAGAGCTGTACATGTAAATTAACAGTCTGAGATAACTGGAAAATATGCTTGATTCAATACAATTAAATGAGAAACAGAACTATGTTTAATCATAATGATATGAACAAAAATCTAAATAAATAAATAAATAAATATACCAAAAGTATTGCAAAATAGACCACAGTAATTCTTTATTAAGAGATCTAATATTGCAAAACTTAGGGATCTAAACATTGCATGAGAGGAATAGATTTTTCTTTGAAATACAGCGAAATATGATCCCAACCAATGTTTCTCAGCAAATAGACTGACTGTCTTTAGCAAAAGGGCAAGGACTCATTACAAGAGTGGTAGTATATGCAAAAGTAGGTAAATGAGCTTCAAGAGTCCATTTAAAGTTCAAGCTCATTTTCTTCCAGTAATTAATCAGACCCTAGGTCACCCTTACTGAGATACTCATGTATTCCATTCTGTTTTCTGCAATGCATCCCATCTTTTCTCTATTAATCTAGTTTTAACTGGCCACCAATTTCATTGCAACATTCTGCAAATAATTTCGGCAGATTATTATAAATATTTATATTTATTTCAATTTTATCAAATAAAAGATCACTGCGTAAGAGTTTCATTCATAATCCTTAAGTTGACAAGCATCTGTAGTGGCTGGAGCTTCTTATCCTAAAGGAAACAAGACTGGACTTGATGATGACCTGACTGCAGCTACTCTGATGTGATTGATTTAAATTTTTCCCTTGTTTATATCTACACACTCTAGCCCTGAACAAAATCAGAAACACTCATTGTCCACCAGCATTCCACACTCTTATGTTGCATTATGTTTAGTAAACACCTAACTTAACAACATTCATCACACAGGTTGTTCATTTTATTTGTGCAGCTAAACAAAATAGATTGAAAGCACACACACAAAGGATTAAATGGCCTGAATTCCAGATGGCTTGCTTGCTCCGTAAAGTAACAGTATCTGCTGAGATGATCATGGCACTGTAGTTCTTTCTCCTTACCAAATACATGCAGTAGGAAGTTTTTCTCTGCTCTTTTGTCATCTTCTTTGCTGCTCTCTTATTTCGTGACCTCTGAGTTAATCCTTCTATTCTTCCTATTAGCGAGTTTAAGCAGGCAAACTTCAAACAGACTAGTGATGGGTCACAAGGTTTAATGGGCATGTAGATAATCATCTAAATTACATTTCTGCAGCTGATGGGCCAGACAGGCTTAGAGAGTAACTTTACCAGCTTTCACTGTTAATCAGAAGGGATTGTGTGTCTCAGTATGTATCTGCCTTTGCCTGCCTCCCTGAGGGCCTAGGTCATACTGACTGATTAACAAAGGCAGCTGCATTAGGTTTCCTCTCCTGAAAAGTGTGGCATGGAGGCCCAAATGACTTGAAAGGCAAATGTGACCACAGCTCAAACACCAAGCACTCTTCTCATCACTGTGGAATTGCTGGCCCTCCTCTTGCAGGTTATGATACTCTCAGCACAACAGTTGTTGCCAATTTTCATGATCTGTTAACACTTAGGAAGCCTTATGCTGAAGGCTCTTCTTTCACATCTATTGTGGTATCATCAAGGAGAAAATTCAACAGGCTATTTCACATTTTCAGATGAATTTGAGAGCAGTATATGAGGTGAACTGAAAAGAATACACCAATTGAACTGTCAATAATGAATGCCCTGGATTTCAGCTTTGAAACACAGACTGTAGAGGGCCAGGTAAGGAGAATAACAGTAGGATAGAGAGATTTTACAGCTACAGAAATAGCAATGGATCTATACTGTGAAACTGATTTTTTCAGCAAAGAAAAATGTATCAAATCTGAGTCTCTTTTTTGTTATATATGGGTAATTGGGTTTTATATAAGTGATTGTGTTTTATACCTACCCTGATTCCAAAAGGAACAAGAGCAGCGATGGATTGGCTTCCTGACTTTGGCAGAAGTTTGTCCCTCAGGTATTGGACTCATCTTGCATAGTAAATGCTTTTCAATGACTAATTTTACTGTTCTTTATCAAGTTGTTAAGCAAACACAAAATCAGACCGATTAAAATATGATTATCCATGCAAGAAGCTTTTACCATCTTACTCAGGAGCACCATAGGCAGAAACTTATGGTGTTTTATTGCAGTCTTTAGAACAGTAAAGCCTTTTTTATACATTTATAGCTCTGTACAGAAAAGAATCTGACAAGCCAGCTAGGATTCTATTTTGGACCTCAATCAAGAACATTCTACAAGAAGAAGCTACTGAGGAACAAAGTAAAATAATCTAGAACACTGACTTCCTTATTTGTCTCTTGAACTTTGAGAAAAGAAGTTGGATTATGAGTTTCCTAAGTTTTTCTCGATGAAACTACAAAACATCTAGGTTTCTGTGACCTAGGTACAACTACATCTGACTGATGTTAGAGACATCTCAAGCTTCTTAACAAAGGTGACCAAATTTCCCACTTTTATCATGGACAGGCCCAGAATCAAGGATTGAGCCATTTTGTGATAAAATCTTCAGGTCTGTTTTGTTTGAGGTATTCACTGAGATATGGAATTATCCCCTTTCCCATTTTTTGTGTGGTGGCCTGAATAAGTTACTGACACCTGGAGTCACAGCATCCTCAGCTCTTTCAAGGAGAAGAAAAATGGTCAAACCCCTATACAATATCATGAGACCCACGGTAGGATTTTGGTCATGTCCCACCCATCTTTATTAAAATGGCACACAGGGAAAACAATCTGCATTTCAAATATACATTGTGACCATATGGCTGAAAGAGGTGACAGCCTTTATGCAGTGCAGCAATAAAACACTTCACTCTTCATTGTTCTATTGTGCCATTTGGCTGAACTGCAGAATCATTTTTGCTTTTATTTTACCAAATCAGACTGCCATTTTTATGACTGTCATTAAAAGTCTAGACAAATTGCTATTAAGACTTATGATGACATTACTATTACTTATTAGACTTCCCTTTATATCTTCACAACAACCTATACCCTCCACTTCACAGCTTATCAATGCCAAAATGCCACCAATACTTTCCATTAGCATCAAAAACTGAGATGATCAAATACCAGCAATTATTTCTGGAGAAGCAGTAGGAGGTATACTTTTTTCTGCAGACTCATTTCTTGATCCTACATGTTAAGCAATAAGTCTAGTTAGGTTAGATACAGATTACATGGAAGCCAAAGGGAGCCTTTTCCCTATTCAAAGGGCTTGAATTAAGGATATTTTTATTTTCTTTTACTGTTATACACATCACAAAATTGGGCACAGAAGCTATTACTGAATCCAAATGACAGTCTACTTGGAGAGTCCTAGAACTGGAAGAACTGAGGTGTACAACTGTATAACTGAGGAACATGCAACTTCTGTGTGCCTCAAACGTGGCTTCAGACAGTTTTAGCATACATCCCTCATGGTATGTCTAGAAGCATGACAGAAAATCTTGCAGAGTAACAAGCTCATGTACCAGAAACGGTGATATTCTGTTAGCATGTAGCTGGAATGGCCTGTATGCCATGTAGCACAGGCACTTTGTTCCTTGTACCTCGACCAGCTTGCGCACAGTCAGCACAAACAGCCCCTAACTCCACTGCCACATCAGCCTCTTAACGAGTGCCACCATTCACCAAAAAAATGTAATCAATGCACCAGAGAGCCCTGGTGTAGCACACAAAGCTGTTTCTCAAGCTTCTTAACAAAGGTGACCAAATCATGCACAAGCCTGGAACTCAAGGACTGAGCCATTTTGTGATAAAATCTTCAGGTCTCAGTTTTGTTTGAGGTATTCACTGAGATATGGAATTATATAAGTTAAACTTAACAACAACTTTTGCTTCAGTACAAACTGCAGTGACCATTTATAAAAACCCCACAGATTTGCCTCAACATATACTTTGCAAATACTTCACCCATATGCCTGTAGTGATTTGTCTGTGATTCATAAAGTGGCAGTCTGATCATGGTTGTAATACTTTGTGTGCTGTCATACAGTGCAAGTTATTTCTAATTAATGAACTTTCTCTTCATTAATCAGACAGAATTCAATACATTGACAGATTGCAAACACTGATACAGCTATTTACCCAAAACATAAGCTAAATATTTCAGTTCAGAAACTTTGGATGACCTCTTCTTCCCTACCCCCTTCAACTATTGTACTTTTAAATGTCGTTGGATTTTCTAGAACTTGTAAAAGAGAACTGCTGAACTCAAACTTTCAAGTTTTCATACTTACGTGGTTCATTCAAAGACCTGTAAGGCTTTATGATTTACTGAGCAGTTAATTTTTAAGTCCTGATATTGTATAGTTGGAAATGGAAAAATCAAAATATTATGGGCTTCACTCTACCTTCCTAATTTAGTCTAGTTAACGTAGGCAATGCAAATCCTGACCCAACATGGTGATTGAGACAGCTAAGCTAGGTTCCCTGTGGAATCATGGAACAACAGCAGCTGGTAGCGGGAGACAGAATCCTCAAGTACATCATCTGTTCCTCTCCAGACATCACAGGTGCCTTCACAAGGTAATATCATCAGTACAACCCAGGGTGTGACTCAAGAGAATCAGCCTCTGCCTGTCCAGTGTCTGGCTCCAGCAGTGCCTTTCTGTAGGTAGGAGCAGCCAGAAGGAAGAAACCCAACTAGTCAGGCTGGGCCAGGACCCCCACCAACACTCCTTCTCTTGGCCTCAGGCTGAGGTGATTTGAGCATGTGGCTCGCTCTTCTCCCTAAAATGCCATCAGTCCACCAAGCTACAGGTCTCTGCCTGAACTGCACCACAATGCAGCAATGCATGGAGAAATTACTCTGTAGGGCAGAGAGAGGAAGCAAGAATAAGCACAAAAAAACTCTGTGGTGTGAGGAATCTTTTGCAAAAGTTAGTGCTACCAGTTCTCTAGCAAAATGTAATTGATTCCAGTAGTGTTACTGGACCTCTATTATATAAAAAAAAACATCAAAAATAAGAGCAAAGAAGGACCATGACTGAAAATCTAAATATGTGGGATGATTGCCTGATAACTTAGCACAAACAAAAAACCACATAGCTGACAAAAATTATATAAAAATAGTTTTTCTGATAAACTCTTCCAGAGAACAGTGTTCTCCCAGGAACAGAATTGCCTACCCAGCATTTACTGTCATCTGTCTCCTTTCACAGCCACCCACAATGATTTGCTGCTATTATTTAAAAAGACATCTTAATCCTTACGTTAAAGGCAAGGAATCAGAAAAACCTGGATCTCTTCCAGTCTCTACTAGCAGCCTGTCATGGGCTCAGAGATAGCAGTGTATCTACAGAATTTGCACCCACAGCACTGTATCTGCCTCAGCACCTCCCATCCTGTAGCACCATAGGGAGCAGCCATTGTAAGGCTGAAATGTCCAACCATACACCCCACCGGCACCACTGGGATTTTTTTCACTAGGTGCAATCATATAGGTCACAATTGAACTCCCTGACACTTTTAGTTAAGCAATTATGAGTTTCTCCTTGGCTAGTTTATGGGCAGATCTTCATCTTCTCTATCTTTAATGCACACTCCTGGGATTACATCAGTAATTGTATGAAAGGGAAGAACAGCCTAAGCACACAAAAGAATGGAATTGTCAGGTTGTTGAGATTTTTCTTTTATCACATAGTTTTCTACTAATGACATTTTTCTGTGGCAGCATAGCAGCAAAATAACAATTCAAGTCAGGAGTCACCTGAGTATCTAGGAGGGTGGGATGTTCCTAGTAAGACTTTGCTAAATTGCAAACACATAAAAGAAGAAAAGAACAGTAGGAAATACTAAATTTTCCACTGCTGAGGTAGGAGGTGCTACAAAAAAACTCTAGTTGTGTCAATAAATTCAGTGGTGCTGAAGACTGGTATTCACTCCTGACTTAAGAAATTCTTATCCACAAGAGTGCCAACCAAGGAAAAGGAACACTAGAAAAACTAAGGCTGAAAGCTGCCTATAAAATTCTCAGTCTTTAAAGCCTGAGAATTATTATAGCAACTTAAAACTTCTGGCTAACGATTATAAACCAAATTAGTTTGTTGGTGTCATCCCAGTCACTATTGGCTTATAACTGTTGAATCACTGAATCAGTATTCATATAGATTGTCTCAAAGCACTGGTGGCAATTTATCCATCAGTTATCCGTGTAACACACCATTTCCCAAGTACAGTGCATTGTTATAATGACATATTTAGCTGATGCTACATGGAAACATCCACTCTCTTCAGTCTCTGCCTGAAACTTCTGGAAACATTTCCTGGAGGGTATCTGGTATTAATATTGAATCATATGTTAAACAGGAAACTTAGCTACATAGTGAAGACCAAGTGCAACAAGTATAAAATCAGGAGTGTAAGGAAAATACTGTAAACTGGAAGACTGTTAACTTTTCTCCAGGCAGCTGGAGCCAACATAACTTGAGCCTTAAAGTTTGGGCTCTGTAATGTGGCATCCCCAAAGTATTGGAGGGTAGAATGATGATCCTAGTCAGGCACAGCCTACTGGAGATACAGAATAAAACTATAATTTTTTATTCCATGCTCAGAGCAAGAGATGCCTAAATAGAATCACATACAGACTCATTCTTTTGCTATTTTTTCCATTTTATTCCCAAGTTCTGCCCATTTGCTCTGTGTGGCCTCTTCAGAGTGCAGCAGATGTCTCACAGAGAGCACTGATTATGTGAACTCATGACTACCAGATGATAGTGCAGACTGTCTATGAAGCTAACTTTGCAGGTGAAAGATGGGCTTGACTCCTAGAGCATTATATTAATTCCTTCAGAGGAATGGATCTATGCTCTGCTGTGGTTTTGAGATGTTTCCTTAAAGCAGCAGATGCTGGCTGCTGATTAAGATGTCAGCCTAACAGCAACATCCTGAGATCCAAAAGGAGTTTAGCACAGAACTGCATAAATGTAAAGAATAGCCATCATAATTGTTAATTGTTCCTCTGACTCATCTACAGAGCAATGTTTTAAATCGTCACAAAAGTCTTTGGTATAATTAAGAAAATGTGGTAAGCCTTCTCTCCCCAGTGGTATAGATGTTGACAAAGACAGAACATGCTGACTCTACAAAGTTTGCTCTGAGATACATACATGAATTAACCCTCTACATGAAAATTAGCGAAGTGTATTCATTATTTGAATCTCTCCCTTCTACATCATCTTAAATATACTAATTTTTTAAGCACCAAGTTGTGTTATTCAATTTAGGTCTTTGTTCAGTTTATACTTACAGTGAATGGTGACTAAACATCCCTTGATCTTTAAAACACCTTCAAGTAGTTCTTTAGATTGTTCTCAGACGTTGTTTGATCTAGATATTTAGCAAAATCACTAAAAAATTCAGCAGTTTTATGTGAGTGAATTCACTCAAAAGCATTGCCTGGCATATATAATGGAAAAGAATTCAGCTGTATATTTCTGTCAGGACAGGTACTCAATCAGTATAACTTGGAATTGCTCTCCTGAAATTAATTGAACCATGTTGACATACAGCAGTTGAAGACGTAGGACCTCAGCCTCCTTTTTATGGCAGTCTCTCTCTATTAGCTCTCTATTTTGTGGCTTTCACCTGAACTGCTGACAATTTAACACATGTTCCATTTGCTAGTATTTGCTCCTCAAGGCTATGTGAACCTCACTTTGTTTTTCCTGGGAAGTGGGTTGCAGTCACACAGAAACAAAATAATTTATAGGTTAATAGCAATGCAAAAGTACTTCTAGTGTTTTGTGTGTTTTCACCCATAAATCAGTTCTACAATTTTTGAACATGAAGCTCCTGCTCATTTAAAACCAGCAAGAGCTTTAAACCCAATCTCAATGTGAATTTCTTTCATGAAGAAAAAAAAAGCTTCCTTAAACAGCACCCACTTTCCCTCCTTCTGTGCTCAGCAGCTCATTACTTCCCCTGCACTTACCCCCTCCCTTGTGTTCACACAGAGAGAATGAGAACCTTATCCTAGAAACTAGTTCATCTTAAAAATGTTTTCCCATCTGTTTCATGAGTAGCTGCAGGCAGGGAAAAGGATGCTTAAGTTGGCATTGCTCCTGGAAAACATGATTGTCATACTGTACTCTCACCAGTGTTTCTGAGGAAAATTTAGACTTGGCTATTTCAGACCTAATGAGCGAACTTTTTTGTTGTCCCAGCCACTCCCTCCGTAAAAAGAGTTAGGACCCTGGGCTTTCACAATGGATAAAATATCTAACAGTTATACCAATACAAATTTTGAATGCTAAAAATTTTAAGTCAGATAGTCCTCACTGAATCAAAACATCCTCTTTTGAATAGCAACAACAACAACAACAACAACAACAACCAAAAAAAAAAAAAAAACCAATCTAAAACTAATTTTTTGATGTCTGGGGCATTTTTATGTAGTTTTCTGAAAAATTCAAAACCACTAAAAAAAAAAATTTCACCAGCTCTATGCCTGAGAAGGCAGACAAATGCAATGCATGATTGCTCCTATAATGGATATTCTTTTTTTTCTCTAAAAGGGAAGTAAGCTAACTTTGCAAATAAGATACAGTCTGGTTGCTGATATAATTAGGCTGTTGTTCCAGAGGTGCACTTTCTATGACTTTTCAAGCAAGACACTCAAACTCAGAAATGAGTTGACCCTAAGAGGGTCAGCTGCTGCTACAATAACTACAACAAAACCTAAGAGTCTGTTCATGGCATTTACGATGTCATTAGGACAGAAGAGATGGGTCATTTGTAAGGGCGGTCACACTGAATCTAATGAAGCCAATGGGAAATTCAGAAGAGACTAGTGTGCATCCAGCCTGTCCTACTACAGAACAAGTTCTTTGTTTCTCTCCTAAGCTGTTTGTTTGGGTTTTTGTTTTGACATTATTTAATATTTGCAAGGTTCTTTGAAATCTTTGCATGAAAGTACTAGGCAAAGAGTTAATATGTGTTTCTATAACTGACAGTTTTTACTTCTACTGTCTGGTATGAAAAGCTTTGCAATGGCAACAGCACACAGTTTAAAATAAAGTAAAACCATTTTATTTTCCTTTGGAAATGTATAACTTGAGCTGTAAAAAAAATTAGGTATTCTCATTTAGGTATTCTGTCTCCTGAGCAAAAAAATGAAATAACTTCCTTTTTTTTTTTTTTTAAGTTTTCTTCCTTTCTAAAGACTTTTTCATCTCTACTCCAAAAAGCCTATACTAAAGTTAAATATAGTTAATATGCTAGTCTTAGGTCTTAATTGCTTTTGATCAATAGAAATTTAGTAGACAGACAGAGAAATAAACATGTTGCTGCTAGCATTTTGTTTCCAGCTGCATTGCAGCTGTTTAGTGTTATATGTCAGCAATGCTATGCCAGTATCTCATCATAAGCTCTGTTGGGCTTCTTATGCTATCAGGAAAACAATATGATAAAATGATTTACAAAAATACAAGAGATAATAATACATAAGAATAAGGTGTTCTGTAAACATCAGGAAAGTTTTTGAAGCTGTTCTGTAAGTTCATTCTTTCAGACCTGCAAAAGCTGTAGGACAGCCAGAACATCAGCCCACTGCACTGCACTGATTTTGGAATCAAATGTACAAATGCACAAAAGAAAATGACAGAGGATGAAACATACTATGCTATAAAATATAGCATTAGCTATCCATTGCTCTCAATATAAATGCAAACCCAAATAAATATCTGTATTATTAAAATACAGCAACAAACCAAACCCAAACTCACCCACAACCAACCAACTGACTAAACAAACAAACAAAACAAGCCATGTGGCAACAGGACACTGTAGGTACAAATAGATGCAGAAGTTCACAGGGTCAAAAAAGGTTCCCTAAGCACATCAGTAGTTAATCCCCATGATTGCAACTAGGCAAATATTAACAGTCAAAGAGGCAGCATCCACACATTTCAAGTGAGGCATAGATAGATCTGCTTGCATTTTAAAGATAATGGGCAGTGCAAGAATGAATAAAATATTTTGTCCTTTATGACAGTATGTACATAGTCTGGGATCTTTCACTTGAGAGTGATGCTGATAACTCTGTTTTAAGAGCTCACTGGTTTTTCTGCTGACTGCCTTGGATTTTGACTATCTTCCATATCACAGCTTCAGAGGTGATAATGAAATGGCATCACTTCTTTCATGGATACTTAATTTGAATATTGTCAGCAATTGCACAAAATTAAGTTCAAGCAAAAATCAATAACCTCTCCATCTGCAGTCCAAACAATACTGTCAAAATGCAGAACACAGAATGGAAGGCAAACAAATCTGCTGAAGGTGCTATTGTGAAATGACAGTTTATCCTCCACTAATTTGGTTTTAATGGGGATATTACAGCTGCTATCAAAAAGTACAGGAGACAATATTTTTTCCCTTTTTAGGGAACCACACACTTCTCAACTCAATACCTTGAAATTAATCCAGGATTGTTCAACTGCATGAGAATTGTTAGACTGTTGGAAATCACATCCCACGCTCTGTCTTTTTATTGTAAGCTTCCTTATAGTATCATCTTGCAGTGAAACCTGAATATCCTCAAGAGATTAAACATAAAAGAAGGTGAGGAAAAAAAGCTGCTGGATTAGAATTTTAACTGAAGACTTCTACGAAAAAGACCACAGCACTATAGTGTGACCACAGGCCACACTACTGGCCTGTCTCTACTCATGTGTGATCCCAATTGTGCCAAGTGTCCAAGAGTCCAAAGACTCCATCAGCTCATGTTGTATTTATCCTTTTTCTCCTAAAACAGGGTTTCATTACTAAGAGAACAAGTATTCACACCACTGATGGGAGTGTATCAACTGGCTCTGCAAGACTCTGTAATTTTCTCCGGTATGAAGAGCAAACTGTAATGATGCTGTTTAAGACCTGAGTTTTGTGTTGATAAAAAAAAATATTCTAAGCAATAGGCAATACATTCTGTTCTAGCAAATAGGAAAAAATGCAGACTTTTAAATGTTTTAGAATGCCATTTCTATCTCCAGCTCCAGCCTTTGTTTGTTTTTTAAAGGCACTCTCTGATAAGTTTGCCTCTAACATATCTGAAAGGTGTTTTAGAATCTCATACTGAATCTTCACAATGCTTATTAGATACCACAAGAATGCTTTTCATCTCATTTTTACTCTAAACTCCTGAAGTCATCCCTAGCTCTGAACAACTGTATTAGTTAGAGGGTAGGTATTCACAGAGGAGCAGAAAACCAAGCTCAATCAAAAAAAATTTCTAAAACACTTTTCATCAGTCTAGATCTCTTCGCCTTCAGAGTGTTTCAAAGATTCACATTGAGTCTCATAAACAGTATCATAAAACATTAACAAAAGTGTAAATTCTGGTGTCAGAAGATATTTTTGAGGTTGAATTCCTGTTCCTACATTCAGATACTTGTCCAAAACAAGGAAACAAAAAGAACTTTCCTCACATCTTTCCAGCCAGTGTGTTCTCCTAGTAATATAACTCTAGTTCAATTTACTGCTGTTCTCATTTTCATATTAAGACATACGTAAGATGTCAAGCAGGTTGCTGTACAACTGAACTGAAATCTCAGCTATTATATGTGTTTATTCTTATTTTACTGTAGCAACTATTAGATGTAGTGTTGAGTCAGTGCAAATAGTAAGAAGACAGTCCTTGACATTTTGAGCTTGTAAGAGAAGTCCAAGAGAAGAGACAGAGAATAGGTGGAGGGCCAGACAGCACCATAATCAGGTATTCAGGTCAGCAGTCAGTACACTGTGACTACTACCTACATTTTCTCTGGCAGTCCTGATTTGCAGATTGAGATAATTATTGTCAACATAGAATTTGCTATCAACATTTATAATCTCTTTGACTCCTGTTTTAAGCCCTAGTGCTTATTTCTCCACAAGAAAAACAAAAACCCTTTTGATCTGCCCCATCATATAAATGCTCTGCCTTCTACCACCCTGGTCTCCCAACTTCTTTTGCAGTATATGGAAAGAAACCAGGGAAGGGAAGCAAGTTTTGCTAAAGGATATACTAAGATTTTCATACAGAAAATAAATAAAGATAGGATTAGATATCTGACATGAACAAGCATGACAGTTTCAACACAATAGTTTTGAAAATTGTGCTTCCTGGTTGCAGAATTAATTGTAACAAAATATTTTACTCCTGGATGCTCTGGAATGAACCCACCAATCCTTTTAATCTGCCTAAAATTCCAAAGAAAAATACACTGCCAGTGATTACCATTTACAATGTCACTTCCTTCTTTGAACTGCCTGGTTTATCTTTGCCCATCATATCAAGCAGCACCCAACATTTAGTCCTCAAACTGGAATACAAACTGCTCTGATCCAGCATGTGTCCCAGGTTTTCTCTCTTATGCATAATATTTTTATCACTATAGTTTCACTAACTAAAATATTCACTCTTACTTTCATTAAGTTTCTTCCATTTTTGTGTCTAATTTAGCCTGAACTCCCCTTTCCCAGCCCTTATTAAGCCATATCGGATAGACTGCTTCTTTTTTCATTCAACAGACCCACTCCTTCCTAAGGACTGCTATTTGTTGGGAGTAAATTACGTGCATTCCCAAATTTGTATTTGGATAAATTTGACGTAAGCAACAGTCATCCCTTCCCTTGGAATTATGAGTGAGTCTTTTTTTACTGTGTTTATTGACCTAGAATAAACAGTTTTCATTCATAAATTATGTAGCAGCATTTGTCTTGAACACTGATAAAGATACTGTCATCATAAATATCTTTCCTGATAAAAGGATTTCCATGGCTCCAATGTCAGAGAGAGACAGTTATGAAAAGTTATAAGAAAGTTTTGGCTGACCAAAGTAAGGATTACTTAACCTGGAGCTCTCAAATACATGGTAACAGGTACTTATGCTGGGCTTGCCTTTTATATCCAAAATGTTGTATAAATGCTGAATTTCATACAATCTCAACAAAAACTGGCTCTGCATGAGCTTTGGCTCATGTACCCTAATTTATACCATGGGATGAACAGAAACCAGCTACACCTATTAATGTGTATAGCAAAAGAATGAAGAGACAATACCTGCACAAACCCACACATCATATAGTCATCAAACAAAGGGAGGCTAGGGCGGTCTTCTCGATAAATTGTGATTCTGTAGCTGCTCACAATCTCAGGGCTGGGCTGCGAATCATCCGTTAAGAGAATGATGACTTTGTTCAATCCAAGGCCAAGGGGGTAGTTAGCAATGCTGTATGACAAAATAGGAAAGAAGTGCAATAATCACTAAAGAAACAAAGATTTACATCCTTATATCTATGGCTGCTAAACTTTACTTGCTCCTAGAGACTGCTACTTCTAATATCTTCTTTCTCTTACAAAATGCATGAGCTTTTAAATAAAAACAGTGCAAAACAGGATTTGTAAGTATTTGAAGTTCTTTCAAAAAGAAAAAATATTGAGAGTAACATTTAATCAAAACAGTGGCAGTGGCAAATATTCTGACATGAAATCTGTGACTGAAATAATTTTGAAATCAAATTTGTGATGAAGTCAGTAGGCAGACAAATACAATCAGAAGTGTAGCTAGCTGCTGAAATTGTCCACTAGGCAAACGTGATGGATTCCCAAACTGCTCAGAGAGACAAACCAGAGCAAAGCTGAGCTGTGCTCTTCTTCCTTCAGCAGGGAAATAAATGCTGAAAGGCACAGAACCTGCACATGCGGGGCTTTTACTTTTCAGTGTAAAGAACATCTTGCTATTGTTTTTCATTCTATAAGGAAGAAATCTTTGAGGTTTTCACATATATATCTATTCGTGTTGACTTCATGTTAACTTCAGTTAACATTAAAACAACAAAATGCTGGGGGGAAGAACTTAATGACAGTTTCTTTTGAAATGATAAATCAAGACTGATTTCTTATTGAAAATACAGGAAACATATTGGGCATTAGATCAGTAACAACTGCATAGACTTTCTGGTTAGTAGCAGACACTCTAGGTCAATGCATCTGCTTCACAGTCAGTCAAAAGGTGGTGTGTTGGCCAAGTACTTCATGTCATGAAGCAAAGTTAGCTCTGAAATGGTTAAGAATTTTTCTTCCCAAGTAAATCACTGTCCCTGTTCTCCCGTTTATCCAGTCACTAATGTCTAGTATGTAAATAAGCCAGTTCTCTGTTTCTGAGGTACCTGGCCCAGATAAATAAACATTTTTTTTTTCCTCCCAACCTTAAAACCCAGGTCATACCCAAAGTACCTATCGGTATTGTCCCTGGTACATGCTGTTGTCTCTGACAGAGCTGGTTGGGAAAGCCAGAACTGTGCCAAAGTTCATAGCAGCAATTAAAGATCATGGTTTATTGTGGATCAGTGCTCAAAGATGATGTTTAGTGATGACTCTGCTCTCTTCTCTATTGTCCAGCTTTATAGTTCTCTAAAAGATTGCATAAGCTGGGACTCTTGTGAATGACAAGATGACCCACTTAGTGGATGAGAGAAAGGCTATGATTGTTGCCTACCTAGATTTTAGTGAAGCCCTTGGCACTGTTTCCCACAGCATTCTTCTGGAGAAAACTGGCTGCTCACACCTTACATTCACATACATTTTGCTGAGTAAAAAACCGGCTGGATGGCCAAACCAATCACATGGACATGGAGATTGAGGGCACCCTTAGTCAGATTGCAGATAACATTAAGTTGGGTGGGAGTGTTGATCCAATGGAGGGGAGGAAGGCTCTGCAGAGGGTTCTGGATAGGCTGGATGGAAGGGCTGAGGCCAAGTGTATAGGTTCAACAAGGACAAGTGCCAGGTCCTGCACTTGGGTCACAATAACCCCAGGCAGAGCTACAGGCTGCGGGCTGCAAAGATGCCTGGTAGAAAAGGACCTGAGGGTGCTGGTCTAGAGCTGCTGAACATGACCCAGTGTGTGCTCAATGGCATTCTGTCCTGTATTAAGAATAATGTGGCCAGCAGGACCAGGGCAATGATTGGCCCATGTATTTGGCACTGGTGAGGCCACACCTCAAATCCTGCGTTCAGTTTTGGGCCCTTCACTACAAGAAAGAGACTGAGTGACTGGAGAATATCCAGAGAAGGAAGGAAGCAAGGTGAAGGCACTGGAGCACAAGTCTGATAGGGAGTGGCTGAGGGAACCAGGAGTATTTATTCCAGAGAAAAGGCTGAAGGGGGACCATGTCACTCTTGGCAACTACTGGACAGGAGGTTGTAGAAGGTGGGGGTCAGTCTCTTCTCCCAAGAGAGAGGACGAAAGGAAATGGCTTTAAGTTGCACCAGGGGAAGTTTAGGTTTGATAATAGGAAGAATTTCTTCACTGAAAGGGTTGTCAAGCATTGGAACAGGTTGCCCAGGGAAGTGGCTATGTCACCATTCTGGAAGCAATTTAAAAGCCCTGTAAATGTGGCACTTAGGGATGTGGTTTAGTGGTGGGCTTGGCAATGCTGGGTTAACAGTTGGACATGATGATCTTAAGAGCCTTTTTTAATGTGACTTCTGTGATTCTATGACAATCCCTTGTACTACAACTATGACAAAAATGGATCATTCTGAGTTAGTAAACTTGAACTTATTTCTTCTTTAGAAGCCAGCTGCCCTATTTTGAGCCATGTAAACAGACCAAGCCCAGCAGGGCAGCAGATTAGGGCACAGTGCAAAATTAACACCTGGATACAAAAGCTCAAATTCTCTGTCATCTACTGTGTGCAGTGTAGTGATAGTCTTTTCCTACCCAGCTTTGATGCTGTCAGTGACTTCAGAAGCTGGGTAAGATATTGGAGCTGAACACTCCATTAAGCTAGGGTTAATTATGGCTTGAGAACAACATATGACCATTGCCTTCAGGATGTTAATAATAAATACAAGTTTCTCAGTGTTGAACTCGCCCTGACTTTCCTGTGATTAATCTATTTGTGTTCTAGAGGTTTGGAAACAAAGAAAAAATGCTGGAACACTATGACATATTTCCAAAATTAAGTTTTTACACTCATATTTTGTTGCTCATACCTTGGCCCTTTCTTGTTGTCGAGATGTACATGGCATTGACAGTTAGAGGGCTCTGCTCCTATCTTCACTGTGACCATGTCAAATGGCACTTCTGCATAGTATTCTCTGATCTTTGGGTTAAACTGAGGATTCAAGTCCAGCTGTGGACTGCTGAAGATCTGTCTGATATGAGAGAGGGTATCTTTATCTGTTCCAACAAGATAGAAAAAAAAAAAAAAAAAGTGAACTGTATGAACATTTTGGAACATGCAACTTCTGGGAGATTGATACCATGTACAGTGGCAAGATATTTAATGCCTAGTGACTTTGAGACTCATAATCCTGCTGCAAAGTTTTAATGGAGTTTGTAATGGTACTTGAGAGAAATCTGTAGGCCTTGGAGGGATTTTAAACATTCAGTGTCCAATAACTTAAGTCCTAGTCACAAAACTCAAAGCCAAGGGTAAGCCTTTGAAAATGGAAGGATTAAATCTGGGAGATCTGTCTCTAGTTAGTTAACTGGAACTTAAAGAAGAGGTAGGCCAAAATTCATAACCTGCTTAGGTACCAGGCTGTGTACAGGGTTTATGTACAAATGTAATTTCCAATAAAAATCAAAATAAGTTAGACATACTCTTACTGTTCATAAGAACAAGTCACATGGAGATATCAAGACACATGGGGTCATTTGAAGTACAGCTGGAAAAATGTCTTATTAAAATTCCTATATCAACAAATTCCAGCTCCTTTCCTGTGTATGAAATCTCCACAGTCAAATCCTATTTGCTCAAATGTGTCCTTTATGTGATAGTGTTTGCCAAATTACTTATGAAAATAATTATTTGTTGGCAACCTACTTATGACAAATATTTTAATCCAGCCTATTGGATTCAGATTTACAGTATAACACATTCAAAACTGCTTTACACATATATTCATTAGTACATGTTTTAAACTGGGTACTTCAAAAAATATTACTGATATGAAACTCTTTTATTATAATATCTGAAAAATCTTGTGGCCTAAAAGACTCAAAAATGATGCAAATATTTTTATTTCTACTTTGAAATATCTGCCCTGAGAAACAAAACAGGGCAATTTGAGAACTCTCTTGCATGGATTAAAATTTAAGGGAAAATATTCCAATGGAAGAAAAGAATTCCGGCTAGATTTGTAGGGGAATAGAGACACATTGACACACAGAAGGTATTTAAAACCCCCCCTACTGATGAGTATAAACATTTCTCCATATTCTGTATGCCTTACTTAGAAATGTTGTCTCACTACTAGCTTAAAAATGAGGAGGAATTTCAAAGTAAAATTAATTGAGGTATTTTTAAAATAAAGAGTCATGCAGTTAGAATGGCGATGCCACTCAGCCAGCTCAGGAGTTTTTCTGGTCTCTATCTGGCACAATAGTTCCTGGAGGCAGCATGAGATCAGCAATAGAGGGGACATGAGGCTCAATGGGGAGCAAAACCTTTCCACCATAGTGTAATGGCTTCACATTTAAAAACATGCCCCTCAAATAATTTGAGAATGAGGAAGGCAGCAGAAAGCACTGCTACCATCAAAAAAAAAAAAAATTACATCTTTACAGATCTTTAAAAATACTTTAAATATTCCTACATGCATATATTTTAGAAAAACTTCTCATCTCTTAAGCAGCTCCTTAATACTCCATTATTGAGCTGAAGACAAAGCTTTAAACAAAGCTGATTAAACTCCAGACAAGTTTAAAGTTTTTTTCCACAACAAAAAATGGATGCTGAGGTTATTGGAATGAGGAGGGGCAAAAGTCTTTTGAAGTGTGACAAGGGATCAATGAGTTCTGGAATACTCACATTAATATGCACATACAGCAAAGTTTAATTTTAGCTTTGAGGCTTATTTAATACAATAGCCCATTTATTGAGTTTTTATAAACATTCTTGATGCTTAAAAATCCTTTTTTTCTCAGTAAAAGCCCACAAATTCTCTATTCACTTAGAGATAATGTAGAGAAACCCAAGAATTTTTTTCAAGAAATTTCCCCTCTGTGGTCTAGAAAGACCTTTACTTACCATAACTGCATTGTCTTTCTCCAGTTTTACTGGAATAATGCAATGCTGAAAGACAAACAGAAACAGCTAATAATTTTCTGTTCTCACTCTGATTACAGTCCTATTGGAGAAGCAATTTTACTTTTAAGAGACACATTGTACTTTTACTCTTTATTGTGCGAGATCTTCACTTTAGGCTTGTCAATGCTGCTGATAGACCCCACGTAGCAACTTACATAAGATAAGGAAGAAATTGGTCTTTTATATGTAGCTAAGACTTTCCAGCTGGAATACAAGGCAATGTGATCTAAATCCACGTGTTTTCAGAAATAATAACAAATAGGAAAAACATACTGTATAAATTATCTCACTCTGAACCCTTACCTTCATGATTCTTCCTGAAGTCAGAAGGAACATTCTGCTTAGGAGTCGTATTTTCTTGAGGAAGTTGCCTGTCAATTCAATAGCAGACATATTTCTACATGAATGGAAGGAACAGAAACAATGAAATATTTTGCAAAAAAATTCTTTATGGTAGCCCAGGACACATGGTATTTTAGTATTCTCCATAGAAAAATGAACCTTCTCGATTCATATTCCCAGCATTAGGAATATTACCTGAGTGAACATAACAGGAAACACACATTCCATAATACATGGCAGTACATCACATCAATAGAAAAAAAAAAAAAATTACAAAATACAGTTGCAGTTCTGGAAAAAGGGAGAGTGGATGTAGCCAAGAAGAAAATAAACCATATCTCTTAACTGCTTCTATGATAGGGTTTTTTTGCATATACTTGAGATTAAAAGATTAAATTTAGACTTTGGTCAAAAAGAATTAAATAAAAATGAAGGCATGCCTCCAGGGGATTATCTGGGCTGACATTAGCATGAATTACTAAAATGGAACCTCTATGTGTTTTGCTTTGTTTGCAAATTCAAAACAAATCCAGTGTGTGTGTTTGTGTGTGTGTATGTGTGTGTGTCTGTATATATGTAAAATCTCTGTGAAAAAAAGACAAGTAAATTGCAACAAATAATCAATATGTCAGTGGTGCCCATATTGTGAACTCTGCAGATTTTTTCTTTCAAGTAGAATTTTGGTAGCATGGTAGAAAAAAGGTAGTAGGCTTCTCTTCAACCCTCTGGTTGATAAGACCTTTTTGGAGGTCCATTAGCATTTCTTGAAACTTTCACTGGTTCTCCTCTCAGCGTTTCCTTTAGAAGTTCTCATAATGTAGCTTGTTCCTGAATACTGAAATTCAGATTTTGAAGGACACAAAGCCACTGTCTGTGCCAAGGAAGGGAGGTGGCAATATTGTTCTGTGCAATCATCCATCACTGATATTTGAACAGGAGCTTCTGAAAGCAGTATTGAGATCAATCATGGAAAAAGGTAAACTGTCCAGTGATAAAAAATGCCCAGTGATAAAACAGATTTCTGCATTAACTCAATGAGATAAGGAAAGAAGCAGCTGGCAGACCTGTGTGTGCAGGAAAATGTAGTTCTGAACTTGCAGTGTCTAGACAACCACCCTAAATTCATGCAAATTCATTACCTACTGCAAAGGAGGCACTTAACAAACTCTTTCAGGGCTTGCTTTCCAAGTTCTAAGTAATTTTGAACCCCTCTTTCTGCTTGTCAAGGAAGTAAAAGCTAATATCTGTCAAATACTGTTGCATATAGGTAAAACCTTATAAAATAAGGGCCTTGTTACCCTTGTAAAATCGTGGCTCAGACCTGCTACTTCAGCTAAGTAGAAGGACTATCCCAAAGTGACTCAGCTGAATTAGAAGAAAAACAAGTTATATAACCATTATGTGTTCACATCGTAGTGTATGGTTCGATATGTTTGTTATGATTTAAAACTATGTAACTGATAAAGGCCTGGCTGCTTAAAAAGGCCTGGCTTTTGCAATGAAGCGGCTCTCCTTTGCATCTGCCTGGGGATTCTGCGTCACTTTGCTTCATACATCTAGTGCCTGAACAAAAAAAAAATTTTCTCTTCCCTATTCCTTTTTTGCTTGCCTGGTCCCAAACCCTGTTTTACAGTGAAAGCAACATGTCTTAACTCTATAAAATGACAGACTTTGGTTTAGTGAGAGAACACTTCAGGTGTGTGGCAGGAGAGCCACCACCACTCACAAAGGAACAGCATGACCTGTATGAATCTCACATCTGTAGAGACTGCAATTAACTTCAGATAGCATTAAAAGACATATAATAATTATATCTGATTACAGCAGGGTAGCAAAATGTAATATTTGGAAATCATATTAGAGAAAAATACTCAGATTACAACATGGCCAGCAGGACTGGAGCAGTGATTGTCCCCCTGCACTTAGCACTGATGAGGTCACACCTTGAATCCTATGTTCAGTTTTGGCTTCTCACTACATGAAAGGCATTGAGGTGCTGGAGCATGTTCAGAGAAGGGTAATGAAGCTGGGGAAGGGGCTGGAGCACAAGCCTTATGAGGAGTGACTCAGTGAGGTGAGGGTGTTTAGTCTGGAGAAAAAGTGGCTCAGGGAAGACCTTATCACTCTCTACAACTGCCTGAAACAAGGTTGTGCCAGGTGGAGTCATTCTCCCACGTAATAAGTGATAGAATGAGAGAAACCTTTCCAATATAAATGACTCTGTGGTTCAATGATTTATCTATGCTGAAGCCTGCGCTTTTTAATCATCAGCACCATGAAGCTTTCTTTTGTCCAAGATGCTTGCAATCAGCAGACTGAGATATGATGCAATTATGAAGCTCCTCCTAATACAGAGGGCTTTGCAGACTCCTTTCCTTCACATGCTGTTACTTAAGAAAGGACCTTCATCTGTTTGAGTGGCCCCCTATTTACTATTTACTTAGGTATCTTGGAGGTGTCAAGTACAGATGTGCTCTTTGCCTACACACTTTGCAGTTAGCTCTAATGAAACTAATGTCTGTTCGTCAGTACTCTTGGTGAGTGCATGCTTGTCAAATTTACCTTTCAGCAGATTCCCAATGTGTACATCCCAAACCATTAACTGTGAACCTGCTCTTTAGGAATCTCTCTGATTCAGCAAAGAAAGGCAAAGGATTGACTTAGCAATATTAATATAACTCTGATTGTCTATGCAATCAGACATAAGCAATGAAGGACATGTATAAATAGAATATTTCACAAAATTTAAATATAAAAAGAAAAAAACTAGTCACTTTAGGTGTCTCTGATGGATATGTTATTTGTGAATGGTGCAACTTGTAATGGGTCATAAACTCAAGATTGAGACCGTATTTCAATATTCAGTAGAGTTATGCATTTTCTTTCTTTAGATGTTGTTATGTAGTTCTCTCCAAAATAAGTTCTCTATCTTGTAGAGTGTTTCTTTGGCTTCAGTCACAGTTTCCATGAGGGCATTTGGGTCCTTAAATGAAATACCTTGTGGTGATCTTCAGAAGTGAAATAAAAAAATTCAGATGCAAGAGTGGAATTAATTTTCTGGCATTTAAAACAGTCTCTTTCATTTCCTCCTTCCCTCTGTCTCTCACTCCTCCCATTCTAGGTCAGTGATCTTAGCCTTTTTTTCCTTTGTCATTGCCTTTTTCTGTCCCATAGTCTGAAATATGTTAATTTCTCAGATTTCTCAGGTAATTGACATGACCAAGTTAAATTCCAAGTAAGTATTTTCAGCCCAGATTCAGTCTGAGGACTGATGCTTCCAGTTGGAACTAAAATAGGGCTTGCATATGAGAAGCTAGAACCACTTTTCCAAACGCATCAGTTGATTTCAAAAAAACATTTGCAGCTTTTTGAGCTGCTTAGGCTTTTGTCTCTTGCAGATACAGAAGGGTTAGCTTTACTCACTAATCTGATTCTTCCATGCTATCTGACATAACGAAATACACTTTCCATGACACCTCATTGCCCCTATTCCAAAAGACAGCATTTATGGTATGTCCTAGTCATATCATGAGCATAAACTGCATAGAGTTGAAGAAAGTCCATAAAAAATGCCAAAAATGTTTTTCAGAGTACATGTTAAGTGTAATATCTTATACTAATACATGTGAGGTGGTCATTTTCACCTAGGCTAATTATTTCATTATAGTATGAGTTTCTAGAGATTTGTTTCTCCTGTGTAAGGAATTCAGAGAGTTCATTAATACCATTTATGGTTTCAACACTAGTCATATAGATGAAATGAGTTAAAATATGTAGACTAGAAAACATCTTTATATCCTGCCTTCATCCTATGGAGTAATGACTAGTGAACAAAGTAATTGTACAAGACCTCAGTTAGGAGTCACTACTTTTCCCACATATTTCTTGTTTGCTTGGACAGTCAGTTATGCAATCACTAAATCTGATAAACAGAAATACCAGTTTTCCACAATCAGAGAAATAAGAACTGTTAAATAAAGCAACCAAACAGCCTGGCCTTAACTGAAGAAATTCAGGAAAAGTGTTCTGATATAAAAACTCATCAAAGCTCGGGAAAAAAAAAAAGATTAATCAAAGCTCAAAGAGAATGCATACCTGAGTTATTTGGGGAGTAAGTACTACTAAGCTCTTTCTTCCTTGCAATTAAGTATAATCACATGCATATCTGACACATGCATCACCCTCACATGCATGTAGCAAAAGGAGTGGAAGATTCTGATTTAGCAATGTCAAAGTATATGGTTTTTATACAGTGAATGAAGAGAACGGTGTTATTAGCTTAGCCACTGCAGAAAAATAAAGAGCAAAGAAGCAGATTGGCCTATGCCCTAAAGAAAGGTCATGGTATTTCTGCATATTTATACACATACAATAATGTTGAGCTTGAAGGAAAAAAATGAGGCCAAGGGGCTTGCGCAAAGTGAGTGAGTGGCACAGCTTAGATTAGAACAGAAAGCTGCTAAAGGCTGGTATGCTTTGATATGCAAACCTAAATATTTCTGCAAAAGGGCAAGGGCTTACATATGAATGCAAGCAGCTGCATCTTTGAGTTACTTCTCATGGAGTGATCAGAGTGATCAGCAGAACAACAATAATTTAGCACTTTCATGGAGCTGTGTATATTTAAAACACTAATAAACAGTTACCTAGTACAGTGATAAAGTATAAGCTCCCCTTTACAGTAAAGCAAACAAACATACAGAGATTTGCCGAAAGCCATGACCAATTCAATGAGGAACAAAATTAAAATTAAGAAATCTTATAGATGCCTTAGATACTTACTTCAGCATTCTCCCAGCAAAATGTACGTACTAATATCATTCACACCTTCATCATCAGACTCAGTGGAATTATCTAACTATATCACATTATCTAATGTGCCTCTATTCCCAAGTCCTTGTTTGTAAATCATAAATGTCAGTAGATAATATGTCATACATGTATATGAAATATCATTAGCTAAGAGATAATGAAAACAGAAAACACATTTTGAAAAATTTTATACTAAACATACATAACTAACAGTATAGTATAAGTTTACTCCTTCCTTCCTTCCTTCCTTCCTTCCTTCCTTCCTTCCTTCCCTTCCTTCCTTCCTTCCTTCCTTCCTTCCTTCCTTCCTGACCTTCTTCTTACTTCCTTCTTCCTTCCTTCCTTCCTTCCTTCCTTCCTTCCTTCCTTCCTTCCTTCCTTCCTTCCTTCCTTCCTTCCTTCCTTCCTTCCTTCCTTCCTTCCTTCCTTCCTTCCTTCCTTCCTTCCTTCCTTCCTTCCTTCCTTCCTTCCTTCCTTCCTTCCTTCCTTCCTTCCTCCTTCCTTCCTTCCTTCCTTCCTTCCTTCCTTCCTTCCTTCCTTCCTTCCTTCCTTCCTTCCTTCCTTCCTTCCTTCCTTCCTTCCTTCCTTCCTTCCTTCCTTCCTTCCTTCCTTCCTTCCTTCCTTCCTTCCTTCCTTCCTTCCTTCCTTCCTTCCTTCCTTCCTTCCTTCCTTCCTTCCTTCCTTCCTTCCTTCCTTCCTTCCCTTCCTTCCTTCCTTCCTTCCTTCCTTCCTTCCTTCCTTCCTTTCCTTCCTTCCTTCCTTCCTTCCTTCCTTCCTCCTTCCTTCCTTCCTTCCTTCCTTCCTTCCTTCCTTCCTTCCTTCCTTCCTTCCTTCCTTCCTTCCTTCCTTCCTTCCTTCCTTCCTTCCTCCCTCCCTTCCTTCCTTCCTTCCTTCCTTCCTTCCTTCCTTCCTTCCTTTCCTTCCTTCCTTCCTTTCCTTCCTTCCTTCCTTCCTTCCTTCCCCTCTTCTTCCCTTGTTCTGTCATTCTTTTCCTCTTTCTCTCCTCATGAAAGTAAAAACTTCTTGCCAAAAGTTCAGTGGATCTAACCTTGTCATTACAGCATTCTTTTCATCTTTTCATAAGGAGTTTAAATTATGTTCTTGGAATATTATGCTCTCTGACCTGTCTTTTGTTGGACAGAAAATTTGGAGCCAATCAAAATTATTAATTCTCTTGGAAAAATCTTCCCCTGAAATTTTATATTTTCTTTACAGTTTTGCTTTTAATTGGTGCATAAATTAAGACAGTCTTAACCCTGGGAAATGCTCCTAATTTAGAGTTTACATTTTTTCAGAAAAAAATGTACCTGATTAATCTTTCTTAAAAAAAATTATGATAGTTCCAATTAATTTTCAATCCAGAGTCCTCCAAATTAGATAAAGAAACAAAACCTGTTCTATTTAGAAACTTAGCTACACTTCTGAAGGCAGAATGGCTGACAGGGCTCCATATGGGAAGATAGACCTTCATCTCAAGGGTTGCAAGTTCACCTACATCTACTGAAGAATTAAGTTTTATGATGCTCACTGGAAATATTGCAATTATGTAACTTGAGAAACTACCTTCAAAATATAAAATAGTTATCTTACCAGTCTGAAAGATTTTTATGTGCCTCTTTATTCATGAACTGGAACTGTTGAAGGACACTAGAAAGCAACCAATGCACAGTCAGGACTGAACTAAGCCGCCTCATTGGGTCTACCATTCGATAAAGGTCACGCAGCAACATTTGGATCTTGGGTGTAGAAGAAGGGAAAAGCTGAGAAGAGAGACACTGATTTGAGACAACACAGTATGATATTTGTAGAGTGCAAAGATGTGAAAAATGATCAGAAGACAGTATATACAGCATAGGGCTGGTTATATATTAATGTTCTTTCCCACGTACTTAGGAAAGGACTGTCATACCCAGCCTTGCAAATCAGGATTACCAGTACTGACATGGAAGTTGATCTCCTCTGCCTCTGAACTGGCCCTGAGGTTAGCTCAGTTGGTCAGAGAATGAAGCTAATAATGCCAAAGTTACAGGTTCAATCCCTGTATTGGCCATTCACTTAAGAGTTGGACTTGATGATCCTTCTGGACCCCTTCCAACACAGATGATTCTATGAATTCCAGATCCATTAGACTCAATGCTTCTTCAGAAAGTGTCATCTGTCTCCAACCCTAATACTCATCCAGGAAGTCTCATAGGAATTTTGATATCATGCACACTTTCTGAACAACAGATTCAATTGTAGATCCTTTCTTTTCTGAATACTCACCATTTCCCTCATTAACAGTGCCTATTCACAGACACTGATTGTTATTCCTCCATCTGTGCTCTTCTCTAAAAATGAACTCAAAGCATGAAGAAGAGAACATATTCCACCTGCTTTTTTTTTTTTTTTTGCCACTTTTTCATCTATATCTACTCTCTGATCATGATCTCAGTATTGTACTTTCTCTAGTCCATCCACTCACTGTTGCTTTTGCTTCATTGTCATTCTATTTTCTTACCACCTCATTAGTCATTTACACGGTTCTCCTTCTTTTCCTTTCCTTCTATTTCCTGGTCTCCATTTCTGCTTTAGCTGTCCTGTTCAGTGGAAGTTTAGTTCAAATACTCTGTTGTATTTCTTTATCTATTGTAAATTAAATTCAAATGATCCACCAAAGTAAAATCAGTGTTATCTCTATATTCTTCTTTCTCTGCCCATCCAGCCTAATTACAGAGACAGCAGAGAATGGTACAGAAGGAGAAATGTTATGAGATTTACATAAAATATATATCCAGTAAAACAAAACCCTATTTATTTTACCAGCTCAAATTGTCCAAGACTCTTCAGCTCCTTTATGAAAGTAGTCACTGAATTTATCTCTTCCAAAGAGAAACATTGCTCATCTTCTCTGTTGTATGTTCCATCCTGTGAAGGAAAGGGCAGCATTGTCTGGTGAAATCACATGGATAGCAATGTGCTTTCATTAGAGCCCAATCCCTTCACTGATCACAGGAACAAGTTACAGCAGCTCTCAACTAGCCCTAACCTCAGCCAGCCAGCTCCTAGATACTCATCCCATTTTTCAGTCTAGAACAAAGCTGACTGTGCCCTAGCTTTGTCTAGAAAAGAACCCACAGAAACCATTCTCTGGAGCACAAGCTGCATAATCATATCACTGCATGTCTGGATATCTGCAGCTTTCTACTTTATCCTGACATAAATTTAGAACCCAAGACCCTGTTTTAGCCACATTTGTCCAAGGGGCAGAAGTTGCCTGGATAATTTTGTCCCCGTAAGTCTTTCAAGCAGGAGACTCCTCAGAAATGCATTCTTAAAAGTTCCCAGAATGAGAGAAACACTACTGAAAGAGATGTCCACTTGTCAGAAATTATTTTCACTAGTGAAGTAAAATTTATGCAGATTTTATAAATGGAAAAAAAAAAAAAAGTGTAATACTGGAACTGGATCTTGCATTGAGAATTAGACACAAAGTTGTAAGAAACATAATCTCATTCTGATGCTCATGAATCTCCATGCATGAGTTAACCAATTCTGGATGAAATTGTGAAAACACAAGTATACTAAAAGTATATTTAAAAAGTATATTAATAAAAGTATATTGCAAAAGTAATTAAATGTATATTATAAAAGTATATTTAAAAAAGACAAATTTTTAAAAGAGTGGGAAAATTTATTTTTAAAGCTTTAAATATATGTTTAAATCATGGTATTTTTGAAAATTACATAATTTGAGAGTAGAATTTTTATAAAAGAAAATTCAATTGTTCAATATAATAACAGTTTTACTCCTCAGAATACAATAAAAGATGTTTCTGATTAAATAAATCCCTCATTCTATAAGTTGGCACCAACAATTTCAGAAGCACACAATTTAAAATTAAATATTTTCAAATAATAATACAAAAAAGTTGGAATTAACTACCTTGCTCACAGATGACTCATATATTTTTTGCAAAGCTTCTATGAAACTGGAAGTTGAGGATTCATTAGATAAGAGAAATTTAAATGTATCTTCAAAAATAAGTTCTTTGGAAATTTGGTCCTGAGTAGTTGATTCATCCTCAACTTGGAAGTCAAAGTTTTCATGCACCTGTTGCAAAAAAAATTATAAAAAATTATAGTTTAAATAAAAAGTCCAGTCTTCTCATAGCAAAAAATACTAAACTGGAACTTTGAAAAAAGGTAATAACAACACAAACTGACAGGATTATAGGACAACAAATGCTGTGCTGTCACAACTCCGTACTGCAATGTTTGCTGCCCTCCAGAGGACAGAATGTATTGCAGATACATGTGAAAAGATTTTTTACCGTATTTGATTTGAAATTTGATTAAAAATATAAAATATCAGATTATATGTTAATATAACTCCTTAAAAACTCATGTACTAAGGATTACTACAGAACATCTGTTACTACAGATGAAAGTATAAGTTTTACAATATATAAACACAATTAACAGATTTGTGGTTATGAAATATGACTAAAACATTAATAAACACGAATGTAACATCAATATGAATAGCTTGTGTGCATACTATAAATTCCATGTTATAATATTCAAAGTTAATGTTGCATTAATTATCAACAGCAATTTTCTAGAGACATTTGGTTTTTCCAGAAAAAAATACTAAATCCTACTGATTTACTGTAAATTTATGGATAATGGATAATAGTTGAAACTTCTATACAGGAAGGTAAATGTTATGTTTTATGTTTATTTTTTAAACTCTTCTGGCATAATTTTTACAGCCTGGTATACAATTATTGAATTGTTAAGACATACCACATTTCTTATACTACTAAATAAGTCTTCTCAAACTAATTAAAAGTATTGTCTCCATGGACTTTTTAAATGCTGCAAACTTCCTTTCATATGTGCATTTTTCCTATGTGTTTAAAGGATTTTTTTCCTATGTGTTTAAAGGCTTTTTTCTGAAGAATGCAGATATTGACTGCACTGTTATTACCAGACACTTGAACAGATTTTAACTAATTTTTGTCAATATTTGTATATCTTAAATATAAAGAAACATTTTGCATACCTAGGCATATGCATATTCATGTGTATACAGGAGGTAATGAGAACAGCTGGAAAGCAGTACAATAATTGTTTCAGGACAGGTTGTTCTGAGGCAGGAGTGGTACAAAAACAGGTTGTTGTGAGGCAGGAGTGGTACAAAATCTGGCACAGGTCTCATTTCCCTGGTTTTAAGGGCCTTGTGGATCATCCAGGAAGAAGACAGCACAGTGGAGGTCAAAGCAAGTAATTAAATGAAGAAGTACAATCCAATTTATGGAGAACTTTAATTTGTATTAAAAGCCAGTTGTGGTTTTTAACTTCCTCCATTCATCTTTGTTCTGTCACATTTAAAACCTAACTCCACTTTCATGCAGTGCTTCCTATGGATTTTGTTTCACTGATATTCATTTGGGGTAACAGTTAATTTTTTAATGTAAACTGAAAAGTTTGCACATTTTGATGGTCTGGTGACTTTCATCACAGGAATTCTGACTCTTATAAACTGATTTCTTCTACAGGAACTCTCCACAATCAGCCCAAATTAATATTAAAGTGTTGGTACATTTCTTAGACATTTGAGGGTACCTATCAAAGAGGCTTTTCTGCTGTGTTCGTCTTGGTGTAATTTTTTGGAGTGAAGCAATAATTTGTGCAATTTTCTCACCTTAAGGACTACTGGGTGTATGGACATGCTGAATCCAATGTCAAAGGTTAGCATTTGAAAACATTGGCTGCATCTGAAATACAACATAAAAGAAATCCCTTTCAGTGAGGTTAGGTACTGTTGTGAAATACAGAATCATAGAATAATTTAAGTTGGGAAAGACCTTTAAGATCATTGCTTCCAATCATAAACCTAGTACTGCCAAGCCCATAACTGAACCATGTCCCTGTACATAGTAAAATTCAACACAAACACAGGTCCAAAGAACACATGCAGGAAAACATATTCACATAGGTCAAAAAGCAACATGTGATACAGACTAAATAAGTTTCTAAGAAGAGCCAGCAGCATTAAACATGGAAGGAGTCAGATTGTGACGTGATGAAAATAGTGCTATATAAAAGTGTTTTTAATGACTGACAGAGAGGGAGGTGAATTATGCTGAAGGAAGAAACGTCTCTTGAGGAGAGTGAATGAGGTCCTGCAAAAGCTTTGAAGACATTTTGAAGGGAAGAGATGGTGAAACACTCAAGGCTCAGTTGAGCCAAAGAGCTCTGCAGCAGCTATGGGGATGTTTGGAGGCATGGGCCAGGAATTATAAGCAAGTCTTGTGTTATACAAACAAGAGAGTCCATTTCATTGGTAAAAAAAAGAGATTTTGGACCACTGTCAAAATAGCTTCATCCTCTTGACACTCCTCCCCTCCTTGCTACCCTCTCCACTCACAATGTAAGCTTTATTCCCAACTTGTGTGAGTCAAATAATGAGCTTTACATTACTGCTACTAAAACACCTGGTTCTCAAAATAGCTTAAACACATAAATTTAATAAATAGCAACTTATTTAGTACTTATCATAAAAATGTTGGAGATGGGACATAACATACATAGAATAAACAATAATTTTATTTAGTAAAAATATTACATAATTGAGGTTGATTTATATGTAAGAATTATAACACTAAGAGTAGTGATTACACACAGAAATGCGACTTTTGGTGCCTAGGTACATTTCATAGCATACACTTTATAAAGTGTTTTACAGTGTCTCTTGTTCAGATTGCTTGCCAGAGCCAGCTCTATACAATCTGAGCTACTCCAGCATTAAATATTTGACATATGACAGAATGCTCACAGAAAGGAAATACAGCTTTAGTATGTTAGGACTAGCCCAATTGTGAGTGATTTCTGTTCATTTGTGCTGCCTGAAACACTTCATTAGGACAGCATCTGTTCCTAAGTATTCATCATAACCTTTTAACAAACTACAAACACTGTGGATGGATATTGAAGAGTTGTAGTCCTTAAATGCAGTATGTCCTTACTTTATAAAGAAGTATGAAATGGATGGGATTTTTTTATTTTAAGATTTGTGTATCTTCTGCAATTTTTATTCTGTTCTAAGCAGCTATCTTGACCCTAGCATTACAATGACTACTGCAAGTCACTTACTGATTGAAAGAATTTGGTCTTGAGGTAGATGATTTGCTGAAGACCTCAGTTATAAGTAGAAGTTTGTTTATAGCCTCCTTCATGTTGTTGAAGGCTTGTTGGGGAGAACTGTTCCTGAAGAATATCTCAAAAAACCTTTGCAGCTGTGAAAGAATACATATATTTTTGAACATTTAGAGTAAATCAGTGCTTAAAATCATAAATTAAAAGACTGATAGAAATAAAAATTGCCTCAGAATATCATCTTCAATTCTTATTCATTTGTACAATAAAGTGCAATGAAAAGCTCCACGCAGCATACCAATAGAGAATGACTTTTTATTTACAAATAAGTATATCAGAAACAATATCTGTATTAATGGTTTTAAAAATTTTGCTCAGACCCTTAGCTTACTTTGATAAAACTGTCATTGGTTTTAGGCAAAATACTCCAAAAAATGCTTGTATCTTCATCAGTGGGTAATAGCACACTCAAAGTAAAAGCCTTCTCTTTTCCTAACATACTGTGCCAAGGGCTATCCTATTGAACCTCGACTACAAATCCCTACCCACAGTCAACAAGCTTTAAACAGAGTATAGAAGAAAGATGCTGAAAAATGATCAGCCACTGGAGCCTGTGTTTTGACTGAACTCTGCATATTCTGTGTCTTTCAGACTCATGAATCCTCCCAATGTCATATTTACTGGCCTGCACAGTACTGTCCTCAGGTGCTTTCATCACTCATGCAAATTCACCCTTATCATCACTTCAGAAGGAGATTCAGGGAAAAAACTGGAGCAGCACAGAGACACAGTGAAGAGTGGGACATAGGCAGGTTTTGTAGTATCAGAGTCCTTGGTGCTAAGAAAGGGGCTGCCTTTGAACGTTTTTCCATTAGAGTTATCATACAGTACAGAACCCAATTTAGATTGGAACTATGTAAAACTATTAGATAATAAAGTAGCACTATACTACCAAAGAGACACTTTCATGTAGCAAAAAAATACTATCTTCAGAAATAAGGCAGGTAAAGTATATGCAGAACACATACTAACATTAAGAAAGGAAAAATTTCTGATTATTTCTGAGAATTTCTCTATGACATTTATTTAGAAATGTCAGTGTATATTTTCTATTATCACCCACTAATACATGCCCCAGTGGAGTAACATGATAGAAGCATGTAGGCTTCTGTAGACAACCCTCCTGAGGATTGATACGCTTGGCATTTCTCTATCTGCCTTGGACTGCTACAGCCATGAACAAGTATCCACAGCACATGGGTTACCCAAGCCTGGGCCTTGGTAAAAGTCCACAACAAAGTTTAATGCGATATTTTGGCTCCAAGGCATGATCACAGAACCACAGGGAGCTCTGGAGGTCATCTGGTCCAGCCCCCCTGCTTAAGCAGAGTCATCTACAAAGTCGGTTGCACAGAATTGTGTCCAGAAAGCTTTTGAATACCTCCAAGGATAAAGACTTCCACAACTTCTCTGGGCAACCTGTGACAGTGTTTGGTCACCCTCAAAGTAAAAGTGTTTCCTGATGCTCAGAAGGAACATGCCATGTTTCAGTTTGTGCCTATGGCCTCTTGTTCTGTCACTAAGCACCACTGAAAGGGACTTTGTTTTCTTTACAGCCTCCCTTCAGCTATTCATACGTCATACTTTGATGACATCCCTCTGGCCCCCGAGAAGCTTCTCCAGGCTAAACAGTCCCAATTCTTTCAGCATTTCCTCATATAAGGAATGTTGCACACTCTTAATCACATTATGGCCCCGCCCCCCACCCCAGACTTCCTCCACATCCCTCTTGTACTGGAGAGTGCAGAACTGGACACAGTAGGCAGACTGCTGGCTGATGGTCAGCTAGGTGTCCTAGACCCTTTTCTGCAAAGCTGTTTTCCAGTTGCTGGCCTCTAGCACGTGCTGGTGCCTGAGGCTGTTCCTTCCCAGGTGCAGGACTGTGCACTTCCCCGTGTTGAACTGCATTACATCCTTTTCAGCCCTTATCTCCAGTCTGCTGAGGTCCTTCCAGGTGGCAGGATGATCCTCTGATGCATTAGCCACACCTCCCAGTTTTCTGTCATCAGCAAACTTGCTGAGTATGCACTGTGCCAAATCATCCAGACATTTAACAAAGCTGTTGAACAGGAATAGAACCAGTAAGGATCTCTGCATACAACGCTAGTTCCTGGTGATGTGCTATGATGTGCTCACACCAGAACTTACAGCATACTTCTCTACACCCTAGTCCACAGAATTTTCTAGACAGTTTTGGAGTCTCCCCTTGTGAGCATAAATACTTTCAATCACACTGGTCTGCACTGGCACAGATGAATGGCTTTCGGTTTCTTCAGGTAGCATACTGCAGTTAAATGTAATAAGCACTTTTCAATTTCCTTTTTAACAAATACTGTAACATTGCTTGCAGCCAGCCATGCGATATACTTGAATATGCAGCTAACATTGATCCTCCTTTGCTCTCTTCAGTTTCACTAACTCCATCCATTTGTGCTGGTAGATAACTTAAGGGTAGGAATTTGGTCTGTTTGCCTTCCTGCTCTTATCACCTCTGTTTTTATTTCAAAAAGTGGTTGCCTTTCCAAGTTTTACTGACTAAAAGAATGGTGACCCATGCACAGATCTGTGCTGAAGGCATATAATGCCTGTGACTTTATTTCATCTTTTTAGTAAAGCTACTTGCAATGCCAGTAGGAAAAAAATGACAACAATATATATGGCTGAAGTTATAAAATTAAACTTCTGACTGCAGGAAATGGTGAAGCAAAAGTTGCATGTATAGCCTCTACGCTGTTCTCTGTATATTTGCATGATGCTGAAATCTTGAATTAAATCACACTGTATTTCTATACTGTAGAATGTTTTCCATATGTACTGCAGTTCCATGAGCATATGGGGTAAAGGAGCCCCAGATGCATTATTTAGAGATTATGCAGCTCCTCACATCACAGTCTATTTCATCTCCAAAGCAGGCTGAGAAGGAGTCCTTGTTTCCCAAAGTCTAAGACCACCAAAGCTGTGTTTCTCCTATAGAGTGGTAGAAAGATTAAGAACAAGAAGCTCCACATTTTTCAGAGCAGTTCTGATTCAGATTCATCTCCAAGTGAAATTGTTCCACTTCAGTTCCTTGTTCAGGACAAAACCAGATAATGAACCTGTTCATGTGAAATGAATTAAAAAATTAAAATGAAGGCCCATCTCACCAAGGTGGCTCTTCAGCTGAATTTTGCAATTATTTCCAGCACCTCTGCCAGATTCTGCACACAACTTACATTCCTGCTGCTCTGGCTTACACTTTTTCTCTAACTTCTTAAATCTCCACTGGGTATTGAAGGACGAAGTGAGAAGATGTGCTATTGTGCTGCACAGGGAACAAAAGGAGTTGAACTTCTATAAGGAGAGATGGGGATTACTGGAAGGAAGAGCAAGAGCACTATCAGCTCATCTCCTCTCTCACCATCAATCAATTTCCAAGTAAACACAAAACAAGTAAACACAAAGGATACATAATGGATACATTTCCAGAAACAAATGATGAAGACAGGCTGGCTTGCCCTACTGGTTCTCAGAGCATGCTGTCGGTTATTAATAGTCAACTGTTGCCATCAGAACAGGCATTAAAATAAAACTGGCATCTCCAAGAAACTGCATTTTAGTTACAGCTCTCCTTAGCCAGCCTAGAAAAGAAACATTGCTCAACAGGTTCTCATTAGAGGATATCAGATTTTAGACCAATGTTTATTCTAAGCCAATAGCTGAAAATAAATATTTAGTCAGGCTGGTTCAGGACCAATAGAAATGAGATGAATACTTCAGGTTAAATTCCAATTAATAAAAAAAAATCCTATTTAAACAAATTCAGATTAGGTTTGACTCCAACAGATTCCACAGGATTTACAGCAACAGATAGGAAAAATTTAGAGTATATGGAATAAAGGTGATAATATGTGAAAATCTGCAGCAACCTCAGGTTCTTCTGAGTGAATGAAAGTATATAAATATCTCTGTTCAACTGCAAAATACTAAAGAGCTGAAGGCTTTTTCAAGTGACCACCACTGGTGCTGATCCTCTCACTTTCAAAGAAAACAGACTGCCTGTCCAGCAAAATGCACCATTGATAGGGTGTGATTAACAAAAGCATGGAACAATTTAGAGAGGACAGAGTAGGAAATACTGCTGGCAGTTACAGGAACCTGTTCTAGGAGAAAGCTGACCTCTGGCTGGCCAATTTTTAAGCAGAGGAATAGGGTTTAAATTTTAGTAGGCTGTAAGACTAAATGCAGACAAGCACATTTATTTTATACAATGACACCATTATATACAGAACTGCAAGATTTCTCAGAAGCTTGAAGGTGTTCATCCAAATGCTGGACTCATACAGTTGGAAGTATGTTCCAAATATTTATGTAATGCCTTACAGAAGTGTGCAAATGCAGTCAAGTTGCATGGATCAAGTACACTTTTTCTGTAAAGGCAGAATGAACTAGAAATACTCTTCAGATTAATTTAAACTCATTGACCTCTCACTGCCCAATAACTTCTTGCTTTAGGAAAAGCCACTGGGGAAAAAAAAGGTCAACTCAATATTAATTTTATGATGCTTTTTCTTTTACCTATTTTGACATCTAGATTTTAAAATCTGCAGTCATTAAAATTAGCCTTATAATCTCAATGTCATAGATCACTCTGTCTCCTCAAAAATACACTGAATCATCAGGTAAAGGTCTGACACATTGAAAAAATGCAATTTAATTGACTAAGGAATTCTGATTTGCAGACTTCATGCATAGAGCCATGGAGCCTGAAGAGTGGAAACCTGTGGCACTCACTGGGCTGAATGTTATGATGACTGTAGTAATTCCCTCAAGAAGATTTTCCTTGGGCAATTTTTCTGCAAATTAATTTCTCAGGAGAGCTGCTGGGGCAGCCTGGGGTAGTTACCTGAATGGTCAGCTGAGGATTGCCCTGAGAAAGAGTATAAAACCAAACTGTAATGATCTTTCTGAGCTTGCCTTCTAGCTCAATCCTAAACAATCTTGCCTCCTGATGAAACAAACAAGAAAGTTTTTCCTTAACTAACATTGGGAATGGCCATAAATGCAAACTTAGAATACCTTCCTTTATTGACTGCACTGATTAGCTCTCTGCTGATTGTAACAGGTGTTCAGAGACACAGCTCACGTGAAGAAAATTCACTCAGGTGCCAATATTGTAGAGGAATCCCACACTACAAGACTACACAGCTTATGTCTATGTACAAGCTAAATGTCTAGGTTCCCTTTACACCTCACTGCAGAAGACAGATGCTTGAAGAGCATAATTTATGCCATACTAAAGTAGATGTCTCAAAACAATGACATTAATTGCAATCTAAAATTGCTTGGTTCCCCTGGGGAATCTAAGTGAGACACTGAAGACAGACAGGAGATCTGTCACTGGAGTGCTCACACAGCCTACCCATGGACACCACCACCTGTGTGCCTGGAATATGCAGAACTGTCTGCAATGATATTTGACCCAACCTACCATGACACAAAGGAATGTGACCATCAGCAAGGTTAAACAGTAACCAGGAAATTACAAAGTGACTTTTGAAACAAAGAAGTAGTCAGTTTGGGAAATAACAGGAAAGGAGCAGGGGAAAGAAAGTGAAGGAGTGGAGAAAGCAGTAGTGGAGAAAGCAGCCACCAAAACCTGGTCAGGCACTGCCACAAATCAGCCTGCTGGCACCACAGCTTCTGCCTAGACTTCAGGGAATGCTGGGATGTAAGGATGGGCACAGGTCCTACGTGGGTACATGTGAAATGGGCACCCACAGAGCAGGGCCCCCACTTCTCCAAGCAGAGGTGCACGAAAGAAGGGAAGCTGCATCCCAGGAGAGCAGGACTATGTCTAACCTGTGTTGCCTGTGAGATAGAGGCTGGATAAACATGGGTGAATGAGCAGATGCCACCAGAGTTTCAGAGAGTATTTACAGAAGGATGTTTAGAAATGTGCAATGTTCAATTAAGTGTTTTAAGTGCCTGGTATCATGATTTATCTCTTCTGTTATTGAAATTGATAGAAGGTATATTATAATTACTGGCTGCCAGTTGATTGTATATCATCAGTTAGACACTTCTGGGTTTGGTTAAACAATGTGAACTCCTACAGTTTTTCCTGTAACAGTAACTCCCCTTTGGAGGCATAGATGAGCTCTGAACCTACCTCGGAGGTAAGGAGGTAGAAGAAAAGAGACCACTACTGAGTAATTCAATGCAATTTTGAGGTTTACATTTTGGGATTTAGAACATCCTACTTTACAGTATTCATACGAATCGATTTTGAAAGACCTTACTGTTCCTAGTAGTAGCTGTCAAAATGACATGGCAGATAAAGTTATCAGGATAAGACTAACAACTTTCAACATAGGCTTTATTGTCTCAGTTCACTTTTGTACATTCGTTCTTTTTGCTGGATCTATCTTTGGTGAAATTTCTTCACCAGGTCCAAATACTTTTGGGTGTAAGTGGTTGTTCATAGGTATAAAAATACTGGCTTACACACAAACAAGAATCTCCTTGATTATATGTATGGAAGTATCTAGATATCTAACATGCCTGCAAGAATAAAAACTAATTCCACACAGAAGGCCAGGAAGAAGCAATGAAGCTATTTCATATATTTTCTGCTAGCACAGGTGGACCTTTCTACTGACCAGAAAATATAAAAATAGTCAAAGGCCATGTAATGGGAGAAAAATGTACCCATGAATCAGGTACCAATGATTCCAGAATAAAACACAGAGAAAATAGTTCAGTAATTTAGCATAAGTTTATTGCATTAGCTTCAGGTAGATCTGTTTATTCCAGTCCTGATTTATTGTTAGGAAGTGCCCTTTCTCTGCAGCTCTAACATGGCACTTGATGAAAGGGGAAATCACATTAGTGTCCAACTATTTTTTACAGTAGATTTCCCAGTTCTGTATATATTTTTAATTACATATGATTTTTAAAAATATTATATTAAATTGCCCAGAAAAAAAAATATTCACAAAAAAACCCAACATCTTGCCCCTTAACACTTTTATAACTTAATTACATCGAGAAGAAAAGGCCATCTGAGAAAGGTTTCTTTTCTCTAAAGCTCCTTTCTCCTAAGACTAAGTCCAAAAGCAAAAAGCCACTCACCAGCTTCAGCAACCATGAAACGGCTTTTTGACTGAGTCTGAACTAAGAATGGTTTCCCAATTCAGCTCTGACTTCTTATTGGGAAAGTAAAGGTGATTTACCAGTATTTCCCAGGTTGCTGTGAGGACCAAAAGTGTATCATCTTGACTAAGGGAAGCTGGAATTCAAAAAAAAGGAAGAATGAGAAGAATCAGGGTAGTAGGAGGCAGGTCTAGGAAAGCTGGAAGCCACAGAAGGGCATGCTTACATAGCTGACTGAACAGCCAAAGCAAGAGGATATGTGAACTAGAAAAACACCAGAGAGCTAAGGGCCAGGATAATAGTGGAAAAACTTATGACACATCCACATGTTGTAGAGGACAATCAGTCTCAAGCTCTCACTTAGCTAAATACGGATGTTCAGAATGAGAAAAGCAGAAAAGAACTCCAGAAAGAATTTTATTTGTGCACTGTATGACAGGTTGACACAGATGAAGAAGACAAAGGAGGAAGGATTTCTTATCTTTCTTTTACGACAATAATTAAGGATATGAAATCAAGTCATATTTGACTTTACTTAAGTTTTAAAGCAAACAAATACTCTTTCCCAAGCAACATGTAAATAATCTGTACAGTATCATTGCTTAAAGACATTGCTAAGACCAAAAGTATTCATGAATTTAAAAATCTAGTAGAGAACTGCATGGATAAAAGTCCACTGGAGCTTATTAAACATCAAGACATATATTCCACTTCCAGTTTTGTGTTTCTAACCCCGCAGGTTACCAGAAATAGATATAGTCTGCCTAGGGACACTACCACTTTTTGTTTGTCCTGTTAGAGTTTCATGATGCTCTCTTGACTGCCACAAATGCAGGGTCAGACTAAGCATGTCTTGGATCTCCCCAGTCCAGTCTGACTTCCATTCTTATATCAGTGAAAAGAGAAATTATAGATACCATGAGGAAAGAAAACAGAGATGTCATTCCATTATGTCCAGTCTCCCAGAAAGAAGAGCATCACAGCATTCTAACAGCACCTAATGAATGAATTTAATTTTAGTCCCAAGTAAACATGCAACCTAATTGATTAAGAATTGATGGTAATTTTTCTTCTGTGTTTGCTCCTGTAAGTGACAAGGTAGTGATATTAAATTTAAAAAAAAAAAAAAACACAATCAAAAAACCCCCAAACAAATGTAAAATAAAGGAAAAAAATCGCAAGCCTTTCTGCTGTTTGCAAGCATTTTTCTTTTTATCTGTATGTATGTTTGCATTCCATCTCACTTTAAATACGTGTGGGTGATACTTCAAGTAGTACCAAAGTTGGGCACTTGAGGGCAATACTGTAACTTAATTTCCACCATGCTCGGCTCTAAGCTAGACTGCCACGTCATATTAAGAGATGGATTTCCAGTAAAGGTGAGGGTCCAGTTTTATTTGCATGTATGCTAAGTAGAAAAAAAAAAATTCTTTACTCAAGTTTCCAAATGCTTAATACACAGAGAGAGTTTCAGTTATAGTGATTCACACCACAGCAAGCTTAACAGCAAACTTCTTTAATAAATTATATTTACTGCATTTCACAACTGGAAAATTACTTAAGAACAGAGTTTCATCTGAGCACATCAAATGTTGTGCAGGAACACCAGTCAAGGAACTCAAGTCCAGGAGGCACCTGTCTATTTTGGATGAGCAAAAGGATGATGAGCCATAGCAGGGGCCACGGGAAGTTGCTGACAGCACAGAAGAGCCTCCCCTGATGATGCAGGATGTGGTACTTCTGTCTACAAAAGTGCATCACTTCATAAAGCACTGGGATCAGGTGCGGAAAGGTTAATGGCAGGGCAAAGGAAGAATTTCACAGTGTGTTAAGCCTTGAAATAATTAATCATAAATTACTGGTTTGCACACTGGCTTCTACAAAAGAAATAATTATTAGGGGTCAGCATTCTTCTCAATGCACATACATAACGTCAATTAACACAAAAAGAATTTTTGCATACATTGACAGAGACACTTCCTTTAATTGATACAATATGCAAAACACAAAGCTTCTATTTTATTAATAATTTTTCAACACACAGATAGTCTAAATAAGCAGTTTCCAACTCTCCTCAAAGAAATTGGGCTATTACACAAGCCTTATATCTAAACATCTGTGTGGCAGAAAGCCATTCTCTCCCCTGCATCTCTTGCATCTTCCCATGCTGGGCCCAAATTTGGAGTCCCACTTTTGTTACCTCTTGACTGCACACAAAAACCTCATGCCAGCTCAGGATTTATCTTCTTTTGCTTTCTGAAATGAAATACTAAAGTATGTATAATCCAGAGAAAACCTGGCAGCTGGTGAGCAAAACACATTTGAACTCTTCCTGAACTGCCATTTGACCAATGCTTATTCAAGAAATCATTCTGAAGTCTTGCTACTATGACTATAAAAAGCAAATATGCATTGCAAAAATAATTTACAATAGTTTACAAACAAAAAGGCAGTGGGGAATGCAGTATTCTTTTATGAAACTCCTGTTTTTTCTTTACTCAGTTTCTCTCAGTCATTGATATCATATAGCTACCTCATCTCCAGGGTATTTTTTATATCTCTCTTTCATATATCCCACATTCTAGTAACTCCTAGCAACCATAAGGCATTGTTGTACATGGGAGATCAAATTTTAAACATACTTAACATACTGAGTTTGTGATAGCAAAACTAAGCTAACCACAAATGTGGATTCATTTCTCATTAAAAATGTTGTAATTACACTGGTACAAGAAAAAAATTTCTTGACCAGAGATCTATACACACTGAGGCGGTCTCTAAATTACGGTACAACATTACTGAAAGCAGATAATCAAAGTTATTCTCATCTCTGCATAAAATAAAAAACAAACCCAAAACAAAACAAAACTCAGCCTGTTGTGGAAAAAACACTGGCAATTTTTTCCAGACCAAAGTCTCCCCTCTAGCCATGTTGAGTACCCAGTGGGTATTCTGTCAATCAGTGGAAAAACAGGTCTTGGAGATTCTGTTCTGTATAGACTCTTGACAGGTTGAAGCTTCAAAATGTGGCAATTTTCATCCTATACAATAGAGCTGGCAGAAACTTGAACCTTAGGAGCTTTCAGGACCAGACTCCTTGGCTGGTACAAGCATGCATTCCTCCACTGGCTACTTTGGGAGAGATGACTCTCCTGGCATTGTATGTTGCACTAGCAAGTGATGAAGGCTCAATGACGTTTTTGAGAAATTTGACAAAATCTCTTAAGAAATTATATTAATGGCTGAATTTGCCTCTTTCCAAGTGTTTTCTGGTGGGTGACTTGCCTGTTTGCTTTGCATCAAGCACAGACTCTCTATATGATTTTTCCAGCAATGCTTTCTAGCCACTCTATGAATTCCCAGTGTCTCCCTTCTGGAAGCTTCCTGGCCCCTTCCATGTGCTTTACAGGGCACATTGTGCTGAGAGGCAGCCTTACATACCCCATTTTCCATAATTTTGTTAATTTACATTTCAATATCTACATCACTACAAATGTGCTTTCTTTCACAAATGGTGCCTATCTTTTGTGTATTTTTCACAATTTTGATGAGTATGTCTGAAGCTATAGGAAGGCATAACACTACAACAGCAGTAAATAGATTGGAACCACTGTAGATGCACTGCTACTTCTATCTATCATTTTTATTGCTTCTTCAGCTGCCAAAGTACCCTGTAAATGGTGGCTGGAACCCTGTTCAGCAGACTTCCCTCAGTGGGAATTGTTTTCCAGAGCCATATAACAATTAATAATGATTACTAGCCTTTAAAGTAGTCTCTACTTCAGATGCAACAGTGATGCTGCTGTATAGTGTGCTATTTTAATGAAAATAAACCAAAACTGAATACTGGAGTTTGGAAGTGAGTGACCATTACTCTTCATAAATGTAAATGGAGGAAAATACATGGCAAAGAAATGTATCTCCATGGGCTTCCATAGCTTAAGTGGGGGCGGGGGGGGGGAGGAGAGAAGTAGATTCAGCTCACCTAATTTTGGCAATCCAGAATTTGGCATGTTTTCTAAGAATGTCATAGCCCATAGAAGGAAGCAAACACTTTCACCAGGAAACTCATTCCAAAACTGGTGTCTAAATTAAGTGGGATGATTCGTTCTCTAGAGGTGTGTGTTTCTCTGATGACTAGAATTAGATAATGAGCTTAAACTAGGCACTTCACTTGGCAAGAGCTAAAATTGTAGAACGTACAAAATGGCTGATATCATCAACAGTCCTGACAGTGATACCACAGTGATATCAGACTGATCCAAAGCCGTGACCTGCTCCTACCCCAAGAAGGCTACATGGGCAAAGCACACCCATCCTTTAACAGCTGCTGCAGGAGCTGATCTATGTGACCTCAAGAAATGACTGCCACATTAATTCTTCAAAAGGGAAGAAGGAGCAGCACAACTGTAGCTTCTTCACAAGGATCTGATGTGTTACAAGCATAGTCCTCTACTAGAAGAAGAAAGGAATGGGAAGGCATATTCGCTGAGCAAGCAAGATTTGGAGTGAGAGGGGTATTTCCATGCACTTGGAGATGTCCAGAATTAATCTAAGGCACATACGAAACATCCTTCATAAAATTGGGACCATGGGGGACCACCCTATCCATGGTATACTTGCATACTTCCTTCCCCTTATTTAGAAGTGCTCTGACCCTCCTCTAGTCTGTTTTACTGCACCTAAAAAAGAAATCTAAACAAACTGTATTAAATATTTACTTTCCCTTTTCACAACACTGTCAATATCCCAGCAAAAGTTGCTACCGCATGGCAGCACCCACACTGCTGTGCTTTAGAGAAAACTCTGACCTCGCAACTGCTGTCAAATGTGACCAATAAAAATGGGCTTGGACACCTGCAAGTCCCAGGCCCCCATTGCACAGGGCAATGCTTTCCTGCTTCATGAAGCAAACCCCTCTTATTCTGAGAAATGAAAACTGTACATTAGAAGAATATTCCCTGTAGGCTGTGGGCTGCTAATAAAGAAGGAGTAAACGAGAAGAAAGATATTCTCTAGTTTTCTGTCTATGTACTTTGCCTGAAAGATGGGAAACTGAGGAAATTAAATGTTTTACCTTTATGGTAAAATGCTTCTTCTTGGGTGGATGCCAGACAGTGGTGGTTGAATGAATGAATGCCCGCAGAGGTGTTAAGGATGTCACAAGCACATACGCTTTGATGATTACAGAAAAGTCTTGAGATTTAAGGACATCCTTGTGGTCTGATGTTGATACTTGATTCCTGGAAAGTAATAAAAATATGTAGCATTAATACAGTTCTTTTGCAAATGGGCTATAAGAAAGTAGTGAAATAGTGATATTAGTGGAGATAGGAAATTAGCCCTTTTTCCCCCAACAAGCAACACAGTAGGTTAAATCAAGTTGGCTGGAACAAAGTTTTACATCAAGTAACTTTACTGATTTCAGCATTTCTAACTCTTAGTTTCCAAACACAGAAAGCAATTATATTTGGAGGGAGTGATATTTGAGAGAACATATGGGTAACTGCATTATGGGAATAATTAAGTGTTACAAATCTAGGATATTGAGAGTGAATGATTAAATCCGGATTAAATTAAACATTAAAGAAAATCAAGCATGTTAAATAACAGAAATGCAGAGTCAAGGTACCCTAATGCTGATTTGCAGTAAAATCAGAAGAACATCCCCACCCAACCCTATGGAAAGACTGCACTATTGTTAGCATTTATTTCTGTAATAAAGGGACAGAAACATGTGGTGCTGCATACTTCCCCTAATGAAAACCATATGCAATCATTCCAAATATTATGAAAGACTAGGATACCTAGAAATAACCTATAACAAATCAGTTAAACCTAAGAATTTTGCAAGCAACTTTGTTTAAGAAGTGATGCAGCTTTCTAAAAACTGGCCTACAGCTTCCATAGTACACACAAAGAGAGTCAGCCATAGAAAAAGAACAGAAAAAAATCAAACCCAAGAAAAAACCTGTTATTTAAAAGCTCACTACTTGGGGAAATCTGAGCTATACTTGTGCATATTCACAATGGCGTTATTAATCTGTCAGTTAAAATTTCTGAGTATCAATTTACCTCATAGAAAATTCAATGGGAAGATGACTATAGAAATTATGGGTCCTTAAGACTGATTACTGGCGAAAGACATGGGGTTCTTCTTCCATTTCTGTGTAATTTTTGGCAATACGTGGCCTTTCCAGACCTCAATTTTGCTATCTGTTAAGTAAGTCTAATAACATCTATCTTAAAGAGAAATTCTTCTCCCCTCTGCAGAATAACAGGTCCTCAGAACATAAAATTTGTGAAATAGTGGGATGTAGGAAACAGCACTTGATAACAGACAAATTATCAAGTACTTCTTGGTTCTTCACCTTAAGGGGGGGATCTCTGTGCAAAGGACTACATATGTGTGTCTGTGGTAGGGGCAAAGCAGGGATAGGAGCAGGAAACAGCTCAGCCACCATGAGACGTAAATGTTCAGGGGTCTCTCTGGGTCTGTATTTATTTCTCAAGGTGTTTCAATGCCTCAGACTTGATGTTTATACCCAAAACATGTGCAAACTTGCCTAATACAGAAACAAACATTCTGCAAGTATAGGATGCAATACATCCAAGTGCTCCATCTGCTGTGGTCTCCTCTTTTGCTGCCCCCTTGACTCCCAAATAACTGTGTGCTGAAGCACTGGCAGTTTCTGAGGGTGGGTCATTTAACTTACAGCTTTGTGCTCATGCTCTGCTTCCACCAGTGCTGCAGATGGGAGGCATGTGCCTGCTCAGTGATTGTGCTGCCCTGGGACACATTTCCTGTGGTGCTGGCCCTTGACAGTCCAGGCTGGCCAGAACAGTCTGGGGTCACAAGTGGGAGCTGCAGGTCTGAAAAAGTACCAAGGGGATGAGAAAGGAAGTCAGCAGAGCATTGAAAGCAGGGGTGGACTCCTGCTGCTAAGGATTAATTCTATAAAACACAATAAAGAGGAGCTACTAACATCAGACAAAAATGTAAAATAACAAATTCTGAGACAATAAACATTTTTAGATCTGCTGGCAGAGTTTCACCGCAACCAAGCACCCCCTTCCAGCTGCAAGTTGCAGGCTGAAAGGCTTAGCTGCCCTCCCGCTTCAGAGATGAGTGCAACAATTCTACATACAAAAAGCTTCCCCTTTTTCCTTCTTAAAAAAAAAAAAAAAAATCCTGCTTTCCAAATATAGAATACCAAAATTTATTTCCTCGTGGAGCACTAATTGCAATTAATGGGGATAAGCAATTTCTTTGAATAAGGACCAAGAGACTTTGCTACTGTAATAACATAGCTCAATAAATAAGCTCCTATCCTTGTTTCTATGCTAAGGCTACACTAAGGCTACAATTTGCCTTAGTGTATTCACCACTAAGGCTACAATTTGCAGGTACTGAAACCTATGGGAGTCTTAGTTCTGCCATCAAACACAGTGGGAACAGGAATGATGTGCCACAGTTCTCAAGCTTATTGAGGCATGTGACTATTAGTAGTAATCAAAATATTGTGATGTGAGATCAGTCAAGGGGTGGCATGTATTTTCTGCTTTTACTGTGCTTGATAAAAAGGTACAAAGCCCTTATGTTGTGTCATTATTTCATGTAGGGTAGTATTCATTAATTCTAACAGACCTCACATTTCAAGTTCTTAAGTAATGGTCAGGAAAAATCAGGCTGCTCAAATTATTCCCAGACCTTACCACTTTTCTTTTTAATGACATACTGCATTGTGCTATGGTATGAATTTATTTGTAGAGCTTCTTTTCTAAAGCTTGCACTCTCAACCTTGGTACATGAAATGAAAAATAAAACTGAAGTTGTATTCCTGGTGATGAGCTGTAGACAGACATTTAAAGAAAAAACTATTCATCTATTTATTTTCCCAGAGAGCCTATTAAAATGACATTGTGAATGTCTGTATTTATTGGCTGTTCATCAGATCAGCTCGGCTCAACCTTCCAGTCTCAACTGGGATCTAGAATTAATCTGGTCCTCTGCCTTACATGCACCATTTAGCAGGATTAAAGGCTCTAATAATCAAAACCAGGCAGTTATTTAATAGAGCATGTCATGCTCATATTATATTCACACTGACATTCTTTCTGTTGTGTTATGCATTATAACTGATTGGAACTTTGCAAGTTACTACCTGGTTTTTGATGGCACAGCAACAAAAGCAGACTGTTCTGCCTACTTGACTGTGTAGTGACAACAGGAGGAAGACAGTAAACTCCCATTAAGTAATTTATTTAGCAGACTTGTTTTTGAATATGCATAGAAACCAGATCTGCAAAATCAAGTTGTATTTTTTCCATATCTGACTTGATGTAAAGACACAAGGACCTTTTACTATGGCAATTTCTACCCTGTAGATAACAATGGCATTTCATCATGACAATTAGCAATTGTCCCATGTAACTACTCCTATACATCACTTTAGCTCTTTAAAAGAAAGTAAACATTTTACTGAAAATAAGAACATGGCAGAGAAGGGCTGTACAGATCATTACTCAAGAGAAAGCAATGTGTCTTTTCCTTTTAAAAACATTTCTGATTGTGTTGCTAAAGCAACAAATAATAACTCACAATACAGAATTTGAAAATAATGAGATGAGGTTTGTGTACCTGTATTTATCCCTCTTCAATGAGAGTTTTAGCTGTTTCAGGGAAAGAAAAAAGATTATTTTGGCATTAATTCAATTGTTACAACACAGTGGACCATTTCCTGGAGTTGGATATACCAAAATAAAACAAGTGGGTAGGGATAGATGAAAAACACAACTGTTCTTGAATTCTCAAACTACTGGGTAGAAGATCCTTAGTATTGCCCTAAATCATTGCAAAATGCCTCAACTTAAAAAAAAAATCAAAAACAAAATCCCAACCACCCCCCAAAATCCCCAACAAACAAACAAGACCAGAAACCAAAATAAAAACAAAACCAAAACAATAAAGCCACAAACAAACAAAAAAAAAATCACCTGCCATGTCTTAAGGAAGAGTAAACAAATTTCAGAATGCTGATGATCAGCATTGAAAACTGAAAAAGGGCAATGCTCATAAATTATGCCTCTTCCATAGAGCATCCTGTTTGTATGGTGCCTTCCAGCCCTTTATAGGTTTTGTGTTGGTATCCCCCTGGGAGACAGCCTCCCCCATCACAAGGGGGCTCTAAGAAGAAGTGAGACTGTCACTAGGTGCTTACTCCTTTGAGATGACACAGAGCATGTACACCATCAGGCAGAGTCAAGAGGGAGTGACAGTCCCTCACTTTGGTAAATCTACTCCTAGTAATCAATGAACACAATTACCATAATAATAAAGAGACATCAGCAGTGTTGAACTGAGCACACTCAGCTGCATCAGTTCTCATGGCAACTCTTCACCTGCTCCTGCACTCAAAAGCAGTAACAGTGTTTATTAGAGCTGTGTATTTGTTAATCAACTTTATCATCAATGAAAATTAGCCTGCAGTGCCTTTACTGTTTGCAGTAATTGCCATGTTTTTCCATCTTGAAATCACTCTACAAGCTGTTGTTAATTAAGCAGCCTTCTTGAAGTATATAAACAACATCAACATTTTATAGTAGAAGAGGTGAAGCAGGCTCAGTGGTTGATGTGTCAGGCAGCTTGGGAAACCAAGTTAGAAAGAGTCCCAGCATCCTAATACAATGTCCAGACTACATCCCCTCTTTTAAAAATCCAAATATTATTTGTAATTTCTAAAACATAATTTTTGTAGCATAGTCTAAAGAAAAAAAAATAAAAGAAGATAATATTTCTTTTTACAGTGGCTATGCAGTAATGGAAATGTTACACAAAGCGTTGTTTTTCCTGAGGGGTAGCTGCAGGCTTTGCCACAAGTACTTTTTGCTGCTGCCATTTTTGATGCTCCAGTGTAAAGCAAAGGACCTGTGGCTGGACCTATGACCTGCTTTCACTTTGAAAAAACCACAATTTAATGTCCTTTAAATTCTGGCTTGAAGATGGTTTCTGATGCTGACATCTCTGGAATGGTACCATTGAAAATACCAACAACAACACCACTTTACCTCTTCTTAGGGTGTTCACTGGGAGGCCATGCTGATGACTGAGGAGGCCACTACATGTGGAGGCCAGCTGCATGGCATATGCAGAGATGAGGTATAAAATCCACCAAAGGAAGTCAACACCTCTAGATCAAAAAAATGTAGCACCTCTTTGTCACATGAACTGGTGGCAGATACTGTTCTGTCAACTGCAATCTCTCAAAGTACAACAGCCAAACAGAGCATTGGCAGTGACAACTGATACCTAATGCAGCAGCCTTACTGACATGTAATGAGGCCTTTCAAGTTTTTTACACAGCTACGACTTCTTGCTCCTTCTCCCTCCATCTCTGGCTCACAAGTTATTTACTTGTCTTTGGTTCAGAGTTCTGAAGTGTAACAAGAGATTCAACACATACACAATAAAGAATAGCTGATTTAGGAATTACAACATGTGGCTGAGCAAAACGTTTACCAATAGCTAGAAGTACGTTTGGACAAAGAATTCCTGGAGCAAAGCCAGCCTGCAGCCACCTGACTGGTGGTAAATGGAATGCTTAGATTAACAGGAACATCTGATGATCTGCAAAGGCAAGGAATTCAGCAGGAGAATACCCTACTGGCTGAACTAAGTAAGGATTGATTGAAAGAAGAGGAAACAGAAGATGAATGAGAGTGTGTCCACTTCTTTATCTTTCCTTCTATGGTATCCTTTGATGTTACAAGGAAGGTTATGATACCGGTTTTTTAGTTAATTTCTTACTTTGTACAAGATCAAATAGACTACATTTTACACACTTCAAACATGGAGCAAGGAACAATTAAGACTATTGTCTGTGAGAAAAAGGTCATTTTGTTTCTCAAGTGCCCATCAACTGTCAGCTCTGTTACAAACATTTCAAGAGCAATTGAGTCACCTTGGGAGCTCCTGGTTGTCTAATAAAGCTAGAGATGGAATGAAATGTAACTGAAGTGCTGTGCTTTGTTCTGAGCCCAGCACATTGTTGATTTCTTCCATAAAATGAAATTATAAACTCAGCACATTTGTGCTTGCAAGGTATTCATCTGATTGCTTTTCTTTTTAGCAGGAAAAGCATTGCTTCAGAACTTTAAAGTACACTGATGCTGAAACTGTTACAGCAGCCTTTCCATCTGCATAGAAGCCTTTTGGACGTCTTCCTAGATTTTCATAGTGGTAGTCTGTTTCTAGTAGACTCAATTCTCTGACATGAAAAAAAAAGAGAATGGCACCTCATGTCATTTGTCAGCAGTTTTTACAGTACAATATTCAGGAACTACTGATAACAGCTCCTCTCTGTCAGCCTTGCAAGTTTGCACTCTAACAGTGTTGCATCCTGGGGTTTGGGTTTAGATTAGGGGTTCTAATCTATGTTAGTTAGCCGAGTCCTGTGTATCCCCGTGCACCCCTCGTGTTTCCCCCCTGGGGTGGCTGGCTCCGGGCTGCCTGCTATTGGAAGCCTCCCCCGGCACTCCTGTGACCACTCCCCTGTCCCATCCCGGGAGTTCGGTGCCTGTCACCCTGATCCCGCATCCCCATTAGCGCAGGGACCCGGGAACCGCCCCAGCCCCGTCTCGGTTGGTTGCTGTTGCTGACGTCACCGCCACGGCAGCCGCCCCTATTGGCCGGCAGGCCGTGGATCCTCTCGCCCCGCCCCTCCGTAAAATCCTACCCCGCTGGCACCCAGGCGCCATTTTCTCCCATGCGAGTGCCGGGAGCGGTCGCGTCTTTCCATTGAACCACGCCACGTGACCAATAAACCGTTCCTGCCAAGCACGGAGTAAATGGACAATTCCTTACTTCTTTACCGGATCCCTAGCGCACAGTAACAGCGGCTGGCCAGCCCACGCACCCGGGACACGGAGCCATGTCCAGGAACCCACGGCAAAAACCCCGGCAGCACGTGGAAGCTACACCACAGTCGGGCTCCCAAGAGCTGCGTGCGGCCGGGGAGAACACAGTAAACGCCGCATGACAGGGCACCTCAGCAAGATAGAAGAACTCCATATTGCATTCTGTTCTGGGATCATCCATTTTCCTTATTGGTGTGGGCTGCTGGAGCACAAGCAGCTTATCTGTGATACAGACCCGGCAACTTGTATTGCTACAACCTGGTTCTCTTCTAGAATTTACAGCTGGGCAATTTTCCAGCCTCTGTAGGTTGGAAAGGTGTGTTTAACAGTTGAAAAGTTTGCTCCATTTAGGAGATGCCTAAAAAGCTTTCACTGATTCTTAGGCAGATTTCTGAGTTCTCCAGGACAAGGAATTTTGATCAAAATAAAGCCTAGTAACCTTTGGCTCAATCAGGTACACCAACCTGCTCTAAGCTGCACAACTGTGAAAGCAATGAGCATTGAAAAGGATTTTTTTTTTTTCCATTTTTCAGTGTTGATTTTGGAGGATGGATGATTTCAGTTGAACTACTGCCACTACATGCCTTGAAACTTGTCACAGAAAGCAGATCTATTCCATTCAATCGCCTCCTGTTACCCATTTGATTTTTGGATTAAAAGACTGAAACAAAGACTAGTAATTTACTATGGATCACACATTATGCCCTGAGGTTGCTAAAGGAAGAGAGAGAACCTTTAGCACTCAGTTTTATGACCTATGCATTTAGAAAAGTGTGGCTGTGAAACTCAAAGTAGATGATGAATATTTGAAGGAAACTAGAAACACTAGGGGCAATCCTGGCCCACAGTGAAGTCCTGGAAAAAATTGCATTGAGTTCACTGGAATATGATTTCTTGCTTGAAACTTAATATGTGTTGGTCTTCATATGCATTATGAGCTTTATTTGTGATGTCAAAATGGATGCAAGTCCAATATCCTACCTCCTGCTGACTACTGATTCAGCTGCCCTTAAAAGCTTTTCACATTAAAAAATGCAGTGATCCCACCCTCTGTAATACACTTAATCTCAAAGCAACAGACTCTGTATATTTAGGATGGAGAAATGTCAAACTACGTGTCATTTCTGGCAGTTTAATCTATCCTAAATAGGTTTAGTATTAAAAACAAAACAATTTTATAGTAAAACAGATTTAAAGGTAAATTAATTCAAACTCTGGGTTGAAATGCACTGAAATTAATTGTGAAGTTTCAGAGTTAAAAAGATAAAATTATGACAGTGCTACATTTGTATGATGCTTTTTATTTTTTCTTTTAGAATCATCAGCAAATACAGCTTCAGTTTAGATTAGTCACTTACCACGCTTTTTGCCTCTCTGTTTGGGCAGGTGCATGAAAAACAGTATTTACAGTATTAAGTATAGTTTTTGTGTCTTCATTCCTAAAGCATCCTAAGAGTTAGAGGTGTGGGTTTTTCCAATATTTTTCAGAAGGGCTGCTTCTTCTTTGTGCACCCTTCATACTAGAAATTAATTACACAAATAAGCTATAAAACTTTGGAAAAAGCAACTCAGTGAAAATGCTGGCTGAATGTTGCATGATTAGAGTCACAATTCTGTACTAGTGACAGGGTAGAATATCGAAGAGTATAGGCCAAGTAATTAATTTAACTGTTTTACTTCTTTTCAAACTACTAATATTTGCTGTTACGTTGCTGTTCTTATGTAGCTGAGATTTGACACTGCTGTAAAACAAATGAAATTCCTTCCCCACATAGTTTATAATCTAATTAACTGGAAAAAATCAGATGCTGGTTTTATTGCCCAATCTTGAGGCTCTTATTAACTTCAGTAGCGGAAAGGTAATAGGCACAAAACTGATCAAAACTAGTGTGCAAATATTTATAAGGGCCAAAAGAAATGCATCCCCCTATAAAAAAATCAAGTTCCTGTCTCAGAGATATTGAGTTGTTACAACAGAAAATAAATTTGATCTATATCTTCTGTCTTCCACAGGTGGCTCCACTGAGTCTTGCTTCCTACCCTTGGGTCATAACCTTTCATGTTGACTCCAGAGTAACTCAAGGACACTGAGGATAGGCAGCAGGAGAAGAAAGCACAGGGTTAGCACCAGACCATAAACATATGACAGAGTGCGAGCACAGTCACTATCTTGGCTCTCCCTCCGGTACAATTTCATTAGGCTCATGCCTATCCCAAGACTTTCTTTGTGATTAATGCTGCTGGCCAGACCAGCCGGAAATCATGGGAGCACACAAGGCTGGCAGACACTCATAAAGTCTCTGTACTAGTGACACTAATAAACAGAAACACAGTAGGAAGGCATACAACAAATGTAGTACTTAAAAAAAGGATCAGTGATTTGCACGGGTAGAGAAGACAGCTATGCATGGCACAGGCTGGGCACTGGAAGTGATGAAATGAGACAAATGCTTACATAGAAAGACAGACTAGTGTGGATTCCTTAGGGAACAGGAAAATTAGGGAGGCAATGCTATAAGAAGTTCCACTACTTTCCCAAACAAAGCCTGTAAAATATAGTATTTGTTGTGCATGCATCAGGATGCCTTTCCTGTGCCCTATACTGAATCTGGGCAATTCCGCTCACACTGGGGACTTTAGTCCTCTCCATCTCTTGGCTGGGAGTAGTTCCAGGAGGCAGCCAAGCCCAGTTCCAAAGCCACATACAGTGTGTTACCAGGTATGAACACCTGCAATCTCTTCGACAGTCATTCTCAAACCTCAGAGAGCTTCTAGGTCTGGGTCATTTGCAGGAAGATTTAATTTCCAGATCACTACAACTCATGCAACTTTTGCTGACCTGAGCAATAAATGCCGGGAGCCTTCCTTGGTTCTTCATTAGCTATATCAGAACCTTCTCAAGGCCCAAGTCCCATACAGTGAGCAGACATCAGGCACTTGAGTAAAAACTGAGCCAATTGCCCTGCGAAAGCAGAGGTTCAAACAGTCCTCTCAGACTGCAGCAAGTAGTCTTCCATGTTGAATTCTAAAATCTGTTACTATTCTTATGCCTCATCACAAATCCATCGCCACAAATCCACATGCCCATCTTCCAGCAACACTGTCTTCAATTTATCCACACACAGCATGTATTTTTAACCTTTTTTCTACTCTACTCCCAGACTGATTTTCCTAACTTTTTTCTCTTCCCAGCTTCTTTCCTAAAAAGTAGTCATCACTGGTATGTTCATTATTTCCCTCTGTCCCATAGAGATAGAAGCAATATGAAATGTCAGACTGACAAGAACACTTTCCATTAAAGAGAAAGAGCAAAGAAACAAGCACTGGCCTGGTATTTTGTATAAATAATTTTCTTTTCTATACAAAAGGGGTATGAGAATGGGCATGCTGTCTTAAATACAAAGCCTAGCAGTTTAAGAGTTGCACAACAACAAATAAAATAATATCAAAAAAACCCAAACCATTTTACCACTGCTTATCAACATCAACACTGTCGTAGCCACAGTAAATTCAGTATACCATTTTCTCAGCCTTGCTTCCTGATGTTTCTTTCTCCAGCTTACTATGTCTTTAATTAGAGAACATAATTCTTTGTGTTTTTACTTTTACAGGAAATTGCTTGGCTCCTCGAAGACTGACTAAATGACAGTAATAACAAACCAACTGATCCTCTTTAACAGGAATTGCAGAGAAACCCGGTTGACTCAAACACACGAGAGTGAAAGTACATAACTGATTTGAAAGGAACAAACTGCTCTGTGAAGGAAATACTGATGAGAACTGTTCTTTCTCTATTCACTATTCTCTTTGTGAGTAATTTTTAAATTGAAAATAAAAAAAATCCTGCTAATTGGCAACTCTGCTGTTGTTGGAAAGATCTGTTGAAGAATGCAAGCAAAAGAAAGTGGAAAGAGCTGGTTTTATCAGATCAATGGAAGGGGAAGTATCTGAAGTCTCACCTCTAGACTAGTCTGCTCTAACTTATGCCTTTTTGTCCACTGAACCTGAAATCAAATTATTTACCCTTCTGATTATAATTTCACCTTTTATGGATGAGACCCACTCATTCTAAACTACATGTTACATATCCAGTGATACTAAATGGGATTAATTCATGGTTTGAAACTGAGGTCTGGTCTGGTCAGAGATGACCCCACTGTGTACCACAGTCTAAATTCACATTCCTGTCAGTGTACATCAGTGTAGTCTACACAGTCAGTGTGAAGCAATTCACCTAACCCTGACATATGCTGAAAATAAATGCTCTTTTGGGTTTGCTTACTCTAAATACCAAGTGTAAAATTCAGTATCCACAAATATACATCTATTGCCATCTAGGATACCACAGGATATCCCTCTGAACCTTTAACTGCTAGACCAAAAGAAAATGGGTCCTGTGCCAAATCTGCCCATTTGCTCCTGAGTCACTACCTCTTCCCTGCAGTGATGCAGAGAGGGGAATGGGAGCTGTGGTCAGTTCATCACACATTGCCTCTTCTGCTCCTTTCTCCACAGTGGGAGGACTCCTCACAGTCCAGCATGGGGTCCCTTCCCCAGGAGACAGCCCTCCATGGACTTCTCCAAGGAGAGTGCTTCCCACAGGCTGCAGTTCTTCATGAACTGCTCCCGTGTGGGTCCCTCCCATGCAGTGCAGTCCTTCAGGAACAGACTGCTCCAGCCTGGGCTCCTCTCTCCACAGGTACTGCCAGGAGCCTTCCCACAGGGTCACAGCTTCCTTCAGGCACCCATCTCTCCTGGCACTGAGTGCTCCATGGGTTGCAGGCAGATCTCTGCTCCCCCATGTACCTCCATGGGCTACAGGGGCACAGCTGTCTCACCATGGGCTGCACCACGGGCTGCAGGCAAATGAATCTCTGCCTGCTCCGCTGCCTGGAGCACCTCCTCCCACTCCTTCTTCACTAATCTCTCCAGGTGCTGTTGTGCAATTGTTTTATTTCCCTTCTTAAAGATGTTATCCCAGAGATGCTACCACCATTGCTAATGGACTTGGCCTTGGCCAGCACCAAATCCATCTTGAAGCTGGCTGGCATTGGCTCTGCTGGACTTAAGGGAAGCTTCTGGCAGCTTCTCATAAAAGCCACTCCTGTGACCCCCCCCGACTACCAAAAACTTGTCATGTAAACCCAGTACAGGAGAAAATACTGAACGGCTTAATAAAAGGGTCATATACAAGATGTCTTGTACCATGTTTATGGACAGCAGTGGAAATGTACATATTTTAAAGAGAAAGCTCTGTGTGTAGTAAGTGCCTCTTGCATTTGTGGTTTTGTGGTAGTAAAATAATAAAACCACTGCAATTGGCCTTTCTTCATGTAGCAGAGCAAACCAATGTTTTTTGAAGGCAATTTGTTACAACGTGAGCATGGCCTACTAATTTCTCTAGGCAGTTGAGAGACTAATTCAACATACCTATTTTAAATACATATTTTAAGATAAAAAGAAGTAGCATTTGTAGGTATCTCTCCACTGACTTAAATGGAAGACTTTCAGAAGATACATACTCCTAAATGGTTAAATGAGATGTAAAGAATCCTTTCCTTTTGTGTTAAATTTAGCATATATATAAAAAAGGGGGAAAGAGAAGGAGGTTTAAATATACCTAGTACACTGCACAACAAGTTCTTTTCTAGTTTCTATTCAAAGATGGATTTTACCCATGGTAAATTAGAATTCTTTGGAAATTTGCCCATAACCTTTAAACTTTTCTGGTTGATGATCTTAATACACAATAAAGGCTTTTTATCAGTAAATTATGTCTGGATGGGAACCAAGCTCTGACTCCTACTCCTTCTCCATGCCACAACATTTTTGTAAAGCTGAACAAACATATTACACCAAACCCAGGGCACAGAAGTGTAAATACCAGTACACTATATTAACACAAGACAGTCCAAAAATAAGACACTTATAGCCAAATTATTTCTGCAATATGCAACAGCTGAAAAATGCAATGTCTTTACCTGGAAAGATACTGTATAATTGTAACCTGTGTTTAAAATGGATTATCAGTCTTTTATTTTTTCCCTCTATGCATTCAGGACTAAAAATAAAATGTAATTGTAAGGTGACAGTCTCATTTCAAAAACTTCTTGTGACAACTATTAAAAGATCATCATCAAATAAGCATATTTGAAGAAATCAGATTACCTGAAAAGGCTTTAGTTATCTGGCATAATCCCTCTTTTCTGCAAAGAAAATGCTGGATTTCTGGAAGTAGGTTTACCTGTATGTAAAAAGAGAAGCTTTAGTGATTTAATTCAAAAAGTGTTCTTTTTTCTTCAACGGAAAATGCCTTCAATGGGTTTGTGTTTAATTTATCAGAGACACCTCATGCACAAAACTTCCATCAGTGTCAAGAGGAAATAATAACTTTGCCCTCCTTGCAATGTTGGAATAATGAAGTTAAGGTGTGGACTCTTCCTCCATGTTCATAACAATGCAAAATTTTAGGCCTATATCTCTCCCTCTGGCTGCTGAGTGCTGACCCGTTCCCTGTCCCCTTTTCAGTCTCTGCAGCTTCTGTGCTCTGTCCAGTTACCAACCACTGTCTCTCCCTGCATGGAAATACCCTATGTCTCTTGAATTGCTGTGCTTGGAATCTGTAGTAAGCTAATGCAGCTAAATCACAGGCAGGCTCTGCAGCAAAATACGGTCTTGCACTTTGGTATGGACATGCCAGCAGCAAGTAATATTAGTTCAACATTTAAAGTTTTCTGGAGGAATGGGCCATCTGGTTTAAGTCCCTGCTCTGCTGCAGACTTCCTGAGAGAACTTGGACAATTCCTTTAATCACGTTGTGTCTGAGTTATTCATGTGTGACACATCTGGACATTGCAGCATGCTGTCAGGATTATTATATTGCACAGCATTAGAGGCTCAGATATGGTAATATAGGCAGAATGAGAAAAAAGCAGTTTGCAGAAGCCTGGGGTGCTTTATTATCTGAGCATATTCAAAGCATGTATATTTCTAGCAAACTATAACTGCCATAAAAATTTCACTTTGCATACACTTTGATATGGCATCCTCTCCCAGGGAACCCCAGTGTACATGCTCAAAGCTCTGACTTCTGTGGACATCAATGGATTTTTTTATCACAAGAGGCACCTTTTAAAAGCAGCTCCATTTCCCTCAGACCCTCAAGCTGGAGTCAATAATTTAGAGTCTTGCCATCATTATTGTTTTAAGTATTTTTTACTTAAAATATGAGTCAAACTGTATCTGTAGCTTGGTCACATTTTATCAGAGATTTCAGTTTATATCACTCACATATTTTTATCAACAGGTCAAGTGTTTACATAGGAATTACACCTCTAAGTAACCTAAACTGTGCCCACAATATGCTCAAGTGAGAAAAAAAACACAAAGCAATCCTGAAAATACCAAGATATCTGTTAATACTGATGCTTTAGACCATGAGGAAAAAGGCTGCAGTGCCAGAACAAGAACTCCCTTGAAGGCCCTTGTCCAAATTACACATTATCGACTGTAGGAGCACTGTCCCTGTGTGGAGAAGTGCCTAAATTATCTTTACAAAAAAGTAATTACATTAGGTGAAACTCAGTAGTGATATAAGATGTGAACCCTAAATTCATCCATCTCTATCATTCTGCAATATTTTCTAATTGTTTCTCACCATTTCTAAATTCTCTTTTCCAATAAGGAAAATAGCTTAAATAATTTCCCTTGTAGACACTTTTGAGGCCAGACATGCTGGTTGAGGGCAGCCAAGAATGCAAAAGTTCAAGCTAAAGAAGAGAAAACGGAAACTTGACACTGAGTTGTAACAATTTTCAGTATTTACACTGAAATACTTATAACCAAACTAACCTACTATGTTCAAATGAGAAATTCCTTTTGATAACTGGGTGTGATACAAAGAAGAATGAAATGTTGGTACCTGACAAGTCTTTCTCAGTAAATAGAAAACATGAAAAAGCTTAATTTCTGCTAAACAATGCTGCTGCAGTATAAAATAAATATTTGATACTTGTCTTTTTATGAGTGAGGGCTGAAAATCTGAGCTAGCCTGTTCTTACATTCCCACAAAGGATAACACAATAATCTCATACCTTCTGGAAAAGCTCTAGATTATGCAAATCTTCTGTTTGAAAGCAGCCAGTGCCACCATTTTTTCTGGAAGATAAGCAGATGAAAAGATCCCAAGGGTTCATAGCACCTATCCAGAAAGAAAAGAAGCACTTTGAGAAAGAAAATATCAAGCGATTCTTATTTGCATAAAAAATACTTAGAGTGATATCCTGAAGAACAGCAAACTGTTGGAGAGCTAATTACATGAGCAGCTACAGGTGGCAGCAGGATAAAAGACATAATTGCTACTACAGTTCAAGCTTTGGAATTACATTTAGGTGTTTCACAGCGGGCATTCCTTGTAATATCTGCCTACTGATGTCCAAACCCTGCTGCTTGACCTGTTTAACATTCAGAAATTAAAAAGTCTGATAACATGATGCTGCTTTAAGTTGTTCCTTTTTTTTTTTTTTTCTGAACTCCTCAACATGCATGCTTGTAACATGTATCCAGTACAGGCAATGTGATCTTCTGAGGTGTTTATTTAATGGCAAGTAAATTTTGCAGGAAGTATTACTGGTCATGCTATTGGAAACAGCAGGAATTTTGGTGTAGTGAATTCCTAAATATTAGACACCAGGCTGCCAGAGCTAGAACAGGTGTACAAGTGGAAATTAGATTGCTAGCTTCCAAGCTAATGTGATGCTTCCTTCCTGGGGCAAAGCTGATCTGAAGATACATATAGGCCTTTAACTTGCTCATATCTCAGCATGTGATATGGTGTAGAAATGCCACTGTTGCTTCAAAGAACTTTGGTCAGCTTCCTCACATGGTCATTTGTTTTCTTCTGTATACAGCCATATATGTGGACCAGTTAGAGATGGTGGCAGCTCACAACAGAATTATTACATCTGTTGAGGACACTATGAATATGTTCAATAAAGGGTAAATTATTTCACTGACAGGAAGACAATCAGTAATAATGAACTTACAAGCAGAAAGGGCAGTCAGAGAAGCAGTACAGCATCCAAGGGTATAGAATCAGGTCACAAAGCTCCCTGCAGAATAGCTGTTTCAGGGACTGGTTGGTCCTTTTTCCCAGGGTTGGGAACATTACATGTATTTTATTCCATTTTGTTCTATCCATCTCTGATACCTTCTTAATTTTATTAGACTACCCCCTTAATTTGGTCCCACCAATAGCCCACAGAGGTATTTATTTTATTTATTTCCTTTCTTTCTTTCTCCAGAATGTTTTTTTCCTATCCCAGTCATGGTTACAAATGTCAAGCAAGGTAAAGATTCCACTTTAAGAGATTTAACACCCAATTTATGTTAAGTAAAGTAATGAACTGATTGTGTAGAATGGATCCAGGACTATGAAAGTAACTATCACTTTTTTTCTGTTTCTAAGCAATGTAACAAAGCTGAAGAGATCAATTTTCAGTTACACTGCATTTATTACTGTAACAAGTCCTTCAATTTCACATTATGACAACCAGTATTATGCTATAAAAGTAATTAGGGTATATGAAATTTAGGCAAGACAGATTCACTACATGCTTCTTTGTGAAAGAAACAACAAAAAAACCCATGCAGGTAGATAAAAATGCCACAGATAGCAAACAAACGAAACATTAAAGAAATGTACAAGCAAATACCTCATTTTAGTGCAGAAGTTTGGCAGTGTTAACAACCTACTCAATGACCTCACCAGCTATATAATTATCAGATAAGCAAGAGGTTATGTCTCTGACTAGTAAACACACCTTTGAATAAATCATTATAATTACATATAAATCACAATGCCTAGTTGTGTGCAAATTGAAAGGGAGCTGGAGGGAACTCCATTTCTCAGAAGCAGTTCATTTCCTTCCCTTGTTTATTGTGACACATCCTGCCCTGGGAAGAATTTGATCCCTGACTCCAGAGGATATGCTGCACTGTGTATTTGCCTTTAGGATACATCAGCGTGATCAATATGAATGCACCTAAGAGAAGAAAAGGAAAATGTACCCTCAGATCTGATATGCTTCTGAGCCAGTGCCCAGGAAGTAGAATAGTTCAGGAGAGCTTGAATGCCTGCCATTACTTGTGTTTTCTATTCAGAGTAATTAAACCTTGAGCCAGTTATTTCAGTACAGAACAATCAGAACTGAAACATGTCTATTTATAGAAGTCAGGAGACTTCCTATTTGAAAAACAGTGTACACCTAGTGCTGTCTGTCAGATTCAGGCTGACAGAGCAGTGTGACTCCTATTTAAATGTATTGATACATTCCTCATAATCTATACCTGAAAAAACATTACTGGAAAACAAAAAACAAAAGGGTCATGGGTTACAACAGCTATTTAGTTCTAGAACAGGCTCCTCTAGGAATCTATTTTGCCTCAAACTTGCCCATGTCACTCCTTCCAGAGCTTAACTTTTTGTGGAAAATAAACATCTATGACCAGGAAACCAACAGTCTGTCTTCCTTCTCCATATTTAATAATAGCAGAACTATATCTCAGGAAAAAAGTTCTACTGTTATTAGTATTCCAACAACATCACATGGGCCACACAAAGAACTGAAGATCCCTTTCACAGAACTTATTGTTAAAGTAAAGCAAGATACGTGTGAGCTAAAACACTCTACAATAAAAGAGAAAGAACAAAAGTGACATTAATAATAAACACCATCTGCATTAAGGACCCATGTTTCAAAATGTTTCTAGAGACTTTATTAAGAAGCTTTAATAATGCCAATAATATTCCATTTTCAATGTACACAGTTTTGCTGCTTTCCCGAATTCAAACCAGAAGCAGGCTTTTACAGGACATTTGAGGGGGAAGGTTAAAAAGAATGCTTCATATCTGAACAATTTAATTACTAGCAATTTGCATAAAACTTTTCCCACAGAATGAAGTTTGTCTCTAGTTATGGAAATCCTGTTTGCTTTATGCAGCAAACCAGTGGAGCTCGGCACACAGGAGCTGTAGATCAATTAAACAATATGAAATCACAACTCATGGAGATACTCTTCTACTCTTTGTTATTATTTTGCACTTGGACAAGTAAAACAAGATGAGAATATGCAATTGCATGTTCTTCTGCTCTTTAAATACCTTTTCAAATCAAGATAGTTTAGTTCAGCCTGTCAATTAAGGCCTTGCATACACAAGGAATGCTCATCTGCAGAATTATATCTAACTATGCAGGCAAAGTGATACATGGTGGATACATGCTGGCAGCATGATGCTTTTATTCACCTATCTTTTGCCAGCTCTTAGCCTCTCCTCTACTGCAGTCCTTGTAGCTGTCATCCAGTCCCATATCAAAAAGTATTTGTACCTGCAATGTGTATCTCATGTTTACCTAAGAATATTAACCCAAGTTTCTACTTCAATTAGTAGTAGTACAGCATAATTTGATTGAAATCTGATGTGATCACCTTTTATTCTGAATGAGTCAAAGAAGATGCTATTCAATTCAGAGAGCAATAACTTCCAAGTGAAATTTGATGTTATGTAAAAATTCAAATTTTCAAAAAGATAACACTGTTTTCATTGGCTTTGATATTGATTTGTCATTTGAAATAATTAAAATAGCTAATGTGGAAAAATAATTTAAAAAATAATAGTCTAGGGAGAAAAACAAATGTTTTTTTAGCAGCAGAGGAAAGAGCAATGCAGAAACCAATAAAAACATTTAGTTTTTTCTGCATAATATTCTGCAGAGAGTTTTTGTATTCTGATATATTAGACTAAAGTTAACAGAAAGCAAATGAGAACTGTAGGATTTAATGGGGTTTCAAGTTTATAGCTAAACTTCAAGAATTTCTGAGGGTGATTTCTCAAGTTAAGTGATTTTATTCCAGTCCTCGAAATGATCACATTCTCCCCATGAGCTATAGCATTTGAGGCTAAATTTTGCAGGAAAACTGTTAGATGCATGCACCTCTGGAATTTTAATCTCTTATGTGTATATTAATTTAATCAAATGACTAAGTTTCATGTCATTACTATAGGCTGAAATTTCATTTTGCAGTATTAAGGTTTCCATTCTGAATTTTGAAATGAAAGAACTTTGAAAATCAAATGAAATTTTCATCTTTCATGTTTATCTTCCTGTATTTCATTCATTCTGAGAAATAAAAAAAGACACTTGTTTTTTTTATTTTAATCTCAAGTCAATTTGCAATTTTGCATTTGCTCACACCACTACCTTGAAATTAACCAGTTTATGAGCACTAGAGGAGAAGAAGAGAACAAGAAACAGCCAACATTTGTTTTTCAAGAGCATATTACATAAAAGTAGTCTCTTTTCTTCTGACAGAGTAACTGATCTAGTAAACAGAAATCAGAGTAATTAATTTAGTGAACAATGCAAATATTAGCAATGAAACAATATGACTTTAGTAAGTCTTTAGACATTGTTTCCACATAACATACCCATGAGGTGATTGCACCGCTATTTGAAAAAATGAAGTCTAATCCATTATCAAAGTGGACTTTTTTTTGAGCAGAACCTCAAAAGATACTCTACTATACATTCAGTTCTGATGAAATTTTTTGGTAACAAATTGAATAATGGAATAATAAGTGCATTTATAAATAGCAAGTGACACCAAGTTGAAAAGAAGTGTAAGGACTTTGCAAAGCATGGTCAGAATTCAAAATAATTCTGATAATTGGTCCAAATTCAACCCAAGCAAATTCAAAACAAGTTAAAAGTGCCATAGTTCATAAGATGAAATCAAATGGAGAAGTACAATTTGCCATAGAGCACTACTGCAGAGAAGGACCAAATTTATAAACTGCATATGAACTAACAATACAATATTGTTGCCAAAAAAAACCCTGCCAATTCTTGGAGCTCTGCTCTAAGGGACTCCTGGGATGATCTCTTCTTAGTTGAGTGACACTGACACACAGGGCACCAGTTATGGGTGTTTGGGCCCCACTGGGGGCTCCCGTGATGGGGGAGACCCTCCTGTAGCAGTTCTGTACCAGGAAAGAGAGATGCACGAGACTTTTTCGGTCTTCAGCTTGTTGCTTATTGTTATCTTATCAAAACTTCAGCACACTGTCTGTACCAGGTTGGTAGCAGGAAAAGCACCACAAAATGGCTACAAGAAGTACAGTTTCAAGGTCTTTTAAAACTGTTTCACCCAATTAACTCTTAAAACATGCTTTATTTCCATTCATCTACCAATAACTCATCCCTTGTCTGTCCACATAACCTAAGACTGCGGCTTTCCTTGACCAATCACCCTGTGCCACCAACACTGCAGAAAATGGAGTAAATGAAGAAGAAGAAGAAGAAGCTTGGGACAATGCTCAATGTCCTCCATCTTGCCTCCATACTAAAAAACCCCAAAACCTAAATCTTTCTCCCTGTGATAAACTATACTGTTCTCTACTATCTATTTCACACTCTTGTAGACTCTAGTCTATCTCAAAGTCTTGGAAGCTTTCTCCATGGGTGAGGGTCAAAGTCAGTGCTTCTCTGGGGGTCAGGACCCCTCAGAGCAGACAGAGAAATATTACCTGTGCCCTGGGCTCCCACACAAAACAACCAAGAAAGCAAATATAAATAACTTTTCAGCTGATGCTGAAAGACTTGAATGCGCTCCTTTAAAATTTCAGTTTTAATTTATTCCATGCCAATTCCCCACCGAATTCTAAATAATAGCCCTGCAGATATCAAGAATTGTAACCAATCCTATTTATGAGAGTTACAGTGGTAACAACGATCGAGGGTTAATCCTTCTGCTTCATTTTGTGTTGGTCATACCTTTCCAGTAACATTGCTCCCCGGGTTCAGTAGAGGGTTAGAAAAAGAAGATAGATTGTGGAAGACCTCCTACAGGGGCTGACTTGGATGGAGTCAATGCTTTGTCTAGCAACTCACACAGTGATGTCTTTTTGATTTGGTACAAACCAGTTTACAACACACCACTGTTTTAACTGAATGTCAGTGCCTTCTTGGTGTCTCACTCTGACCTGCAGTAAAGAGGCTGGGATTGGCATGAGGCTGGAAGGGGACACAGCCAGGTCAGCTGACCCCAACTGGCCAAAAGGATGCTCCGTACCAATACGATGCTGTGCTCAACAATAAAAGTTGGGGGAAGAAGGAAGAAGGGAGCAGGGGGTGGGGGAAGACACAGACATTCAGAGTGGTGACATTTGCCCAACTAACCTGTTTAGTTCGATCCAAAGCTCCTGTGCTGGGAATGGCTGAACACCTGTCTGCTCACAGAAACTGGTCAATTAATTCCTTGTTTTGCTTTGCTTGCAGATACAGCTTTTGCATTCCCTATTAAACTGTCTATCTCAATTAATGAGTTTTTTTTACTTTTACCCTTCTGATTCTCTCCCTCATCCCACCAGGGGGAGATGAGCGAGCAGCTGGGTGGTGCTTTGCTGATGTCTGGCGTTAAACCACATCATCATTGAATAAATTTTTACCTATCCAAAGTCAGTTGTCTCTTTAATCAGTGGAGACAGGATATAAAGTAAGCATTTTAATTTGCAGCAAAGGGTACATAAAGAACAGTTTCTAAACACGTGTATCAAATACTGAAATACCTTACTCTAAGGAGACTATAGAACCTCTGCTAAGGGAGATCCTGAGATTTGTACAGGATCCTTTTTTAAAAGAAATTCATGTCAGCTCTACTTGAAATATATTTTCAGACACCACTAAGCTGCATGGATGTAAAAAGAAGATTTTCAGGAAAAGTTATTGTTTACATATTGGTGCATTCAACTGTACTCAGTTATACTTAGAGCATGTTGTAATCCTGATCTGTAAAAAAAATAAGTTTTAGATGAATACAAATTTTAGCTTCGTGAGTCATGATTCCTCATAGTATACAAAGAAAATAAAAAGAGTAAACCTGCTCTGCTCCTTATTGGTAATGGAGGGAGCACAGATTGTACCGAGCTGGGTGAGGAAGCACGTATTTATGGAATTAGCTGTTTGTGCACAAATCCTACTTCAAACTGGACAGAGGAATATGTTGGGCTTCAACCCTGCCATGTAGTCAATTTATAAGAGCCAATAGTTTGCTAGCCAGGAGTTTAAAGTGGAAGCGCTAACAGATGTCTGAAAGACAGAACTTCTGCCTCACTGACTGCCTCTGGGCTGACTGATTCTAGGCTGAATTTTATCCTTTTCTGCGTCTCAGTGGGCAGCAGCATCAGGCAGGCTGTGTGACGGGGTCTGGGGATGTGGGAATTCTACACCTCTGAAGACCTGAGCTTCACAGATAGCACTCCAGGGGAAAATATCCTTTGAAGCCTGTTTCTGGTTACGCAGTTTGACTGTCTTGTGCAAATATCAGAATGCCGCTTGTTGGACTGAATAGTTTTTCTTTGCTAATGACATGTCCTCTTGCAAGTTTTTCATATCACTATTTCATTTGTAAGACTTTCCCTAAAGGAATGTTTCAAACCTAGCTGTTCAGGAATTTTCTCCTTAAAACAGTAGTTATTGGAAGCATTTTAATTGCTCTTTTGGTGTGGCCCTTGATGGTCATGAGCTATTACCAATATGGACTCACTACAACAACAATGAAGAAACAATCACTCCACATGAGTGATAGCACAGGAAAAGATGGTGAGGTTTCTGATATTTTTCTGAACTATTCTGGAAAGCAGCTATTCACCTGTCCATATACAAATCTTTCACTGTTTCAGAGTGAGTTCAGATTGACTGTACTCTGCCATAATACACAGCCCCATAACCACTAGCTTAGCTGGATAAATGAGGCTAAAATCTATTGTCACATTAATCACAGTCGAGTATTTTAAATGTAAAAAAATACCCTACCCTAAGATTGAGATTGAGATGGTTGGACACAGTCAATTTATTCACAAAATACTTTGTGCAGTTGCTGTGTGGCTGCCAGGGAAAGGCTGAAGGAATCCTGAGGACAGTCACTATTCACTCCCCTTGAGGATGAGCAGGATTTTTTTTCTTTGGCTCAACTACTCCCTAACTAAGAGGATTTGAAGTGTCAAGGGAAGCATTCTTTGTAGAGGAGGGCCTGGTGTGAACCAAATGGAACCAGTTTAATTCCAAGGACAGTTCATCTGTCCCTGAACAGCTTGGCACAAAACATTGCCCTATGCTCAAGAAATAATGCACAGTCACATCTGAGTTCAGAATTTGGGCAGTGAAATAGGCATTTGAAGTTGTTTGCAGTGCCTCTCATAAAAACAGAGTAATGCTTGACTATCCTGTATCTATTTTGCAAGTGCTGTGGAGGGATATTGGGTCTAATTACAAATGAAGAGGCATAATGTTTCCACTCTTGCCTGAAAGAAAGAAAGAATTATTTTATTGCTGTTTATTTATATCAGCAACAGGTTTCAAGCCTGCTTTGCTTGTCAATCCAAAGGCAAATTTCAAAAGTAAAAAAATTAGCATTACAAGCCAAGAGCTACCTGTTTCTATCAGAAATATTCCCAAACATGTAAAGGTATTTTAATTTCTCCACTTGGTCTCAAACTCTAAAAGTGACTTAGACCTAGCTACCAAGTCAAAGAGTTACCATCTTCTTTACTGGAACAATTGATAATACAGGGTAGATGACTTTCTCTAAAAGAAGCAAAAGAAACCTATTGCAGGCATAAGTATAAGAATGGAGAACAGACAGGACAATACTTTCTCCATTTACATCATAATCTATGCAATAGATTAACAATCTGTTCTTCAAACAATAAATTACCATACTATAGCAGACAACAAAAAAAAAAAAAAAAAAGAAATTTTAGACCTGCAGTAAATGTTTTAAAGCTGGGTTTTCAATTTGCAGATAACTGTCGGTAAGACAACCAAAGGTAGCAAAAAAAAAATTAAATTGCAGCATTATTAAACTATATCCGTATAATTTTCTGTGCAACCAAAAAAATGGGCATAATACTGGAAGTAAAAGTGCATTCAAAAATTACATTAGCCTGATATGGGGAGAACACTGCAGTATTGTAAGGCAGGTGCATTAGATGGTTCTCAGTCTATCCAGGAAAGACTGTCAGGCTAAGAATAATTATCCATTGAGTTGTATTACAGATTGCAACTCTAACAGCCTATAGTTTTACCATAGCATAACCTGTCAAGGTATGAAAATATGCTGTCAAAATACTTTCTGAGCTGTAGTAGAGTTCAACAGCAAATAAAAGGGAAATATGCAGTTCTGATCCAATGACAAACACATTGGGGCAATTCAAACACTCAAGCCTGTTATTCCACTTCTGTGCTTACACATCATGCTTTGGATGAATATTCAGATTACTCTGGTATGTTCTCCACACATGGATATTTTCTGCACAGCAAGCCTCAGTGAAACTAAAAGCTCCTAATAATCCAATATGGTATGCTCTTCTTGTATGCAAGCAAAAATAACTTATAACCCCAACTGCTCCCAAATGCTGGAATTCTTCCTTTATGTGCATTTAATACATGACATAAGCCACAACAGCCAAAACTGCTATATATGTTTCTCACCCACACATTGTGCGACTTAGACCTAACCTTCAGCGGGATGAAAGTATTTGATACCTAATTAAAGCACAGATGTCATACATCCACCAAAGCTCAGCTAAATCCATCTGTGTAGGTGTTTTCTTACCTTCTGTGAAGGTAGAGAAGGAAACTGCCTGACAAAAAAGACAGATTGAGAAATATTAGAGACAGGCTACTGAGAGTAGATTGGCATGAAGAACCAGGTGAAAACTGGAAGGAGAGAATGTGCATGTGGGATGAAGGGTCATGCAGCTGATACATGCAGGGACGAGGCTGCACAATGGAGCCCAGAGGAACTGCAGCAGGTGGGAGAATTCAAACAACACCCTGCTCCAGCTGCTCCCAGGGACATCACAGGAAGGGGATCTGCCCACAAAATACTCTTCTCTCTTATGCACATGCAAATACTCTTCTCTCTTATGCACACACAAAGGAGCACAGAAGCACAATGCTGGGTGGGGTAACCCCAGTAACCCTGTCAGAGAGACACAAGCCCCTGCCCTGGTACCCCCATGACGTCCCTGGGGAGACTCCACCACATGAGTACCGAACATGAGTGAACAGGAGCCCCAAAGCACCTTGTAGACCTTGTGGAAGCACATCCTAACTTGGATGAGTGTGTACATAGAACCTAACAACAAGAACAAGTCATACTGAGGCACTTTCCCCACCAGACTATTGCAAAACCTGAAGATCATACTTTTATAAGGAAAAGTCTGGGCTTTTAGAAAGGCACACGTAACAAACAGAAAGAGCTAGTGGCTGGAAAGAAGATTCAATTTGGAAGTAGTTCCTAGGGAGGAGGAGTTCTACCCAAGGAAACCAAATTGCCAGCTTGTGATTACTTTCCATCCTGCATTTCATCCCAACATTTCTACCACTCCCACTCTTTGCAACAGGACATTAGGTACCTGAGCTGAGAAGCCCTCTGAATTATGGCACTAATGAGAATTCACCATTGACTTTAAAAGGTAGAAATGGAGCTAGAGGTGAGAAAACAGCCTCTTCCCTTCTATGGATATATAGCAGCCTCAGGATAAGAAGTTAAGGAGTAAATGGGTTTATTTGTCTTAATGTCCTGTCTCATTCTAATTACAATGAATGACGATGCCAATTACAATGTTAAAATAATGATGTTTGATCACATATGCAAGAAACAAAAGAGCATATTTTAAGATCCAAATTGCAGACCTTGATTACTGCAATTAGAGCACTTATACCTATCTTTGTTAATGTGCCAGGTTCCATAATACCCAGGAGACATGAAACAATACTGAAAAAAAGAAGCTTGGGAATAAAGGCAATGGCTAAACTAAACAGTGTCAGGACACAGGCTCAACCACTGGCCTGCAATCATGTACTGTGTTTGTTTTCCTCTCCCTGGGTGGCCATGCACCGTCCCAGGAGACAGCCTAAGCCAGTGACAGTTCCTAAAACTCAGCAAGAAGCAGGCCACCCTCACTCAGAGAAAACAGTTTAGATACATGGACAAGAGCCATACTGCATCACTTGTCCTTAGACCTAGGGAATTGACCCATTTTATTTATGAGTTAGACAAAACTGCAGAAGACAGTGATGCAATAATTAAGTTATGCCTAATGTAAGGGTTTCCAGCTGTACTTCACAGATACTGTTTTCTATGTATCACACTATGCTGCCTTTCACTTCTACTCACCTGGCACGCCATGGGGTAGTGGAAGTGATAGATATCTGGAATGCCATGTAGAGCATCCATAAAACATGGACTCTAAAGGAGATCTTAAAATTATCTCTGCAAACATTTTAAAGACATGTAAGATCAGACCTCACTTTTGAAGATCAATAGATATCCTCATATTGTTAGATTTGCAAAAAAATGTCTACTGTAACATCTGAGGTGTAAATCATATATGCCATGGAGCTGGGTAAAGGAAGAAGAAAACCTGATGCTTTCTCCTACTTCACATACCTTCACTTCTACCCTTAGAGCTTTTTTTTAAAGCCCTAACACTACATTCCAAGGGAAAATAGGGCAAACATGTCAAGCTCTATGTATTTAAAGTCCATGACTTCAGCCTCATCTTTATAGAAAATTACCTCAATTATTTTTTTGTTGAAGAATGACTTCTAGACAGGCTCCACTGATACTTGGCCTCACTGTGGCTATGAAACCTGAAGTGAGAGAGGTTTTTTATACACTTGGAAGCCAAATGGGAAAAAAATATTTAAATGCCTAATTCCTATTTAGACAGAAAAATCCTTCTTGATTTGCTCCAAAATAGCTATATCTTGTTCTTATTTTGTCTATCAGCCTATTGAACAGTACTTTGGTATGCTGATATGTTCTCTATTTTACCTACTGCAGAAAAAAAAAAAAAGTAGTGAACTGGTTTTCTTCCAAATGAACAAAAAATGATCTTGTCTTACTTCTCCATTTTACACCAAAAATCTTTCTTCAATAAACAGATCAACTGAGATGTATTCTATCAGATCTAAAATAACTGTGGTTCTGCCAGTTTCATCTTGCATTTACAAAACACAGAACACTCTGTAAGCTCTCTCTATATATACACTTTTAGTAGTTGCTATAAATTAAAACTGAAAATCCTTTTTATAGCTAAATATTTATTTTTGAAAGCATTACCACAAATGTCAGGAACAAAGTCATTACAACAATAATCTTGTTATAGAAACACTTTATGACTTGAACAATTTGCTTCAAACTTTCCAAAATGCATAGCGCTCAGCTCCTCTGTGCTTCCCTCTATCAGTATAGGACCGTCTGTTATTTATGTGAGGCACCATTGAGGAAATATGTTAAGACTATATATTTTAAATCCTGCTACCAGCTAAAGTTGCTCAAATCCTAATCCACTGTTACTTTTTATTCCAAATCCCTTCAGTAAAAATACTGTTTTGCCTTTCTGTTTTGAAAAATGGACATTGTTTTGTAAGGAAACCTGCCTGCCAAAAATGATAGAAAGTTATGATATGTGGGGTTTTTCCTTTTTAATCAAGGCAGGGTGTCACTTTTAGTAATAATTTTCTGTATGAAATATTTTTTCCAGAAATCTGAAGGATCTCATAACTAACCTGAAACTGAGAAATACTTTCAATTTCTGAGAACGTCAGAGGAGCTTCTATTCTCTTTGACATCTGTGCAAACTAGGATTACCTCCAAATGGACAACCTCAGGGGCTAAGTAATAAAATATTCAATATTACATTGAAAAATCAACTCTGAGGGAGTACAATGAAAATCAGAAGGGTAGAATAATCATGAAGAAAAGGTTCCCTTTTGATGTAATATAAGCCAGCGTAACAACAATATGTTGTGTGAAATTTTCAGGAACATGTTCTAAACTGTGGGTGGCTGCTGTGCTTTTGATGTCTGGGGTGGCTTTGGGATGCAGCATTCAAAAGAGCTGTCAGCTGAAAGTGGATGCAGCTGGAGAAAGTTGGAATGGAAACCTAGGAATGAAACCTAGGAATGGAGTGGGCTGGCTGCAAATTACAATGAAGGCCTACACAGCTTTTTGCTGCCTGAACCAATAAAAGTCATGGTCGCCGAAGTTAAAAAAAAAAAAAAAAAGTTTTTGTTTCAGTGGTATATAATGTTGCTACCAAAAATGGGAGCACAGTGATGAAAGGCAGCAGCACACTTCTCACAGCTGACCAGGGCTCAGAGCCAGTGACTGCATCAAAAAGGGTCCACAGCTTCCAGCAGCCAAATCACTGAGCAGTCCTAACCAACAATCCCTTACAGAGAGTGCTCTGGCAGGATGGTGACAGGCTTCTGGCTAGACTGACTGACATTCTCCCAGCACCTATATTAGCAGATAATTACCTGACATTTAGGAACAGACATATATATTTATAAACCAGAGACTCTGCTTGAACCTTGTCAGAGCCGGGATTCATTTCTTAAAGGGAAACATTTTAAAAATACTTTTAAAAGCAATTGTATGCTGTTACCTTCTTATCCAACACACTACAGTTATGAAAAATTGCCTCAAAGCTTTTTACAGGATTTGCATTTTACTAGCATATTACAAAGCAGCTATACTGATGCCTAAATCCCTTTATTTATTTAATTTCAGTAGCTGTGCACATTGCTGCTTTCCTTTGGCCGACGTGTGGATCTTCCTGGACACTGGTGTTTTTCAGATTCTGTTAACATGACATAATTTATTCCAGTAAAGTTTTAATTTTAGCTCACTGTGTAATCAGCATGTATCATTTTAATTATTGTAATCTCTAAGTCAGCCCCTTAAATACCACTCTCCACTGGACTGTATGTTCTGTTTAAAAAGTAAACAGAAAATCAGAGAAAGATATATTTGGTACATTTAGGACTAAATGCTATAATTTGGTTTTACCTGGCAGAGCTCAATGTCCTTATAATTTTGTTATAAACAAATAAAGAATTTCACTTTCTAAATGAAAAGAGTGCATTTGAAACAGAGGATTCAGTACAATGTTACAGAGGGTTTATTTTAGTAATACAAAGAACTCATTTGTGTGCTCTTCTACAAAGCACGAACATGTTCTGCTAGTAATTAAGAAGAAGAATACATATTGTTCAGAAAACTATATGATGCATTTAGATTTTCTAACACAAAACAGCATCACATTAGAGAGCAGAATTCCTTTGTGTATGTCAGAAAGTTATGTCTTGTACTGAAACCAATGATGTGTGTGGCATGAGATTAATTGCTAAAAGCAAAACTAAAAAGTGATCAAGATAATGTATTTCTGGTATGCATTTCCTCCCCAAAACTAAATGAACCTCCATGTTATGGAAGCAGATTAAATCTGTTACATGCTTGTAACTCAGTATGCTCTGAGGATCACATTTCTACCTATTTAGCTTGTTCAGAAAGCTCCTTGTTTAACAACATACAAACAAGTGTTTCTAAAATGTGTGTTTTATTTGTCAAAAACTTAGCTCAGGACTCACATGACATATATTTTGCATTAGGAAACCAACCAGTTTTGTATACTGTTGGTTATATATTTGTACCAACAGTTAACCAAAAGGATTTTGAGAAGTTACATCTGCTAGATTTGAATATACATATGTATTTGTATGGTAATCCACAAGATATTTCTGTGGCTAGCTTCACCATTATTATTTTGCACAGTATTTTAAATTACTTACTTATGATGGAATGATCTTGTGCTTTTGCTGGCATGCTAAGATCTCCAGTCCTGCTTATTTAACCTTACCTCCACAGGGTTGTTTACACTTTCAGAACCTGATTTCAATTTACTTTAATTTTCTCAGAGACTTTTGTATTTATAAAAGCTGAGCATCTAGTGACCTCTCTATTCCTGACATTTCCTTTACTCTCCACTATGAAAAAGAACAAAAACCCTAGTGTCCCATTTCTGTTCCAAAAAAACTAAACTGCTTCCTTCAGTGGGTTGGTCCTTGTAATTGAAAATGGCAACCAGATGTTTACAGAACACACAAGAAATTTTCCTTGGGGCCTTTAGTCTTTATAATTGTTTGCTAAAGTTAGTTGGATTTCATGGAAATTTGTCTGAGGGTGAAATAAACAGCAAGTAGGGGCTCCTCCTAACTGTATTCTGAAAATTTTTTTTAAAAAGAAAACAAGAAAAAAAGTTAAAACTAATGTTTCCTACTCTTGTTGCTGTATTTTCTAGCTCCATAGAAAAATATTCACTAAGGGAGAAAATTTGGTTCTCTTAGTACTTAATTTACATGCCATCCCATGAAAAACATCCTATTTCACAATACGCTATTTGCTTTCTACTTTCTCAAAGTTCAGTTGGCTATTACCTAAGCACTACTGATTTCTGCTCCCTTCCCTTTTCCCCACTCCTGTCAGGAATATATTCTCATAAATTTTGGGGGTTTTGAGAATATTTTGCATTTTAAGAAGATGCTGTAAACTACAAATTGGTTGTTCCTCCAAGCTCTGAGTCACCACAGCTGATTCATACCTGAAATCTCTCTATCTTTAGAAATTATCATTTTCCCTCTTCAGTTTTTTTTTTTTGTCTGCCTGATTTTCTCAAGGCTAGTCATATACTCCAAGAAGTCTGAGAGAGCATCTTGTTACCCCACCAGGGGACTCACTACACCCAATAAAATCTCTTTACCTAATATTTCAAGACGTCTAAGATTGAATGCTCCACAGCTCCAGGGAATCCATTTGATTACTTCACTAGCTTTACTCCCAAAACAGATTTCCTAATAACAACTTTGTTGTAGTACATCATGCCCTGATTACTATAGGCGTGATGAACAGATTGTTCTTTTTTCCTTGGCAGCAGAATTCGTTAACACTTTGTGTTAACAAGTACCTCTGTTCCACCCAAACATACCAGCCTTCACACTCACTGAAGAAAGAGCATCACTGTGTCCTCCTGTCTCTAGCACCTTCTCTCATTTTCACTAATTTTGCTGATATGGTATGTCTTGGAAAATGAAAAACGCCTGTCTGACAGTCACCAGCCGTGGCCCTGGGGGCCTCTGAAACCCATGGCTGTCGTTTATTCTCTAGACTAATTAGCAGCTCTGAGGAAACTGTTACTGACTGCACTGACGAAGGAGCACTTCTTCAAGTGCTTGCTGCTGGCCAGATGTCAGCAATTAAGCTGATACTTTTCCTATTTAGCCTCTGGTCAAAAGTATGAACAGTGAGGAGAACAGTGAGAGGTGATACAATATGCTAAAGGAATAAAAATATACAGCAAAGAGCATGCATTTCATCTTAGCTCTGACAGTGACTCATACAGTTTCTATCCTAGTTTTCTCCATCTCTAACTGATGTGGCAACATTTTCTGGCCTTGTAACTCGAACTGCGAAGTAAAGTGGACTGAGTAATTTCTTCCATAAAAAATATAATTTTTCTTTAAAAATTAATTTTTCCAAAGGATACCAAACAAACCGAAATTAAAAACTGACAAAGATTTACTTGGAAAATTGCTTTTGGAGAAAATCAAATGAGAATTTTCCTTCATCTGTCCACCCCCTCAGCTACTTTTTCATTCATGCAATATATAGAGAGACAGAAAACTTTGCAGCTAGCATTACCCCACATCAACACCTGGGCTTGCTCCTGCAGCCTCATGTTCCCTGACATTCCTCAAGCACCAGCTTTTACCACTGGGAATGACCACCACTGGGTACAAAGAAACAAATGAACTCTCTACAGAGAGCCAAGAGGGGGGCAACAGAGGCCTTATCTTCCATAATAACACAATTCTCATACCACCATTTTACAGCAAAATGAGCTATGCCTGAATATATTCAGGTGGCTTTACCAGTGAGGGTGTGTTTAGTCCTTGCTGTAATACATAAAGTAGTGCCACTTTAAATACCAGACAGATCTCTTGACCCGAGCACATAAAAAGAAAGGCCAAGATTTGCTCAGATTTGCTCCCATGGGCCTGTTGTCTCAATCATCCCTTCCTGTTCCTGGTGCAGCTCCACCCAAGCACCACTCCCACATCTGCAGAAAGCTGGATCATGTTAGTTGCTGGAACTAGGGCTTAGTTTACACAGCCAAGTATTTAAACATAGCATGCTTTTAAAATGGCAGAAAATAGGACATAATTCAGTGTATATTGACAATGTCAGAAAAGAGGAAATAACTTCAGATCTTATATTCTTTGCAATATATGTAAATTTAAGTATCTATGTAGTATGATCCCTACTTAACAATGTCAGAAAAATGAATAGGACATGAAAATGGTGTTGATTTCCATGGAAATTGACAGAAAAGCTAAATATTGAACAAAGCTAAGATGGTTTCAATACTTATTTTATGGAACAATAAATCACACAAAAAAAAATCCCAACCCAAATCAGTATTTGTACTGTAGCGATCTTTCTAATGGCATGGCTAAAATTTAATCTTCAATGGATGTCATTCAAACTGGAAAAAGAAGCAATAGTAAAATTTAAATACTTAACTGCAGTATTCTAAAAATAGGAAATGATCATGAAAAAGCAATACTATGAAAATGGTTTATGATTCTTTTTTTAAAATCCCTCATTGCAATTGCAAAAGCTTCCACCAAATTACTAACAGTCTAAGGCAGCAGGGAGCATATAATGTTATGCACTCAGTTTGTCAAGAGCCTGAATACCTGTGCTTTTTTCCATGGTCAAACTGATGGGCTACCATTGAGCTTATGCAGAATATTTTCCATTCCAAAAGCTAGTAGGAATGACAGAATTTTGCATGTTATTGCAGAATGAATTAAAATTGGCCAGTCAGATTTGTAACATACAACTGCACACATTTCTTGGAGCCTGATGTTTGCTGAGATTTGCTTAACTATTAGTAAATGTGAAGAATTGAGAAATTAAGGAAATGCCTATAAAGAGAGGGTCACCAAAGAGTAATGAGGCAGGCACATTCAGCAAAGGACAGAAAAACTGATGGCTCTGTAAGGAAAGATATAAGTAGTTTATTTATCTTTGAAGATGTCATCTGGGCAAAGTAGGGAATTTAAGAAAGATTCAGGCAGCAGGCAGTAACTAGAGAACATTATTTTTGGAGGGTAGAAATGCCTACTAGTGAAACAAATTTCTGAGATAAAACCTTCCTTTTAAAAAATTTTGTCAAAATGTTGGCAGGGCAGCACAGAGTCATAGGGACACACGCATCCTGTTAATCTTTACTGTGGTAACAGAGATGAGAGCTTCTCAGACTGGAAGAAGAAGGAAGAAGGCAGAAGACACTGGAAAATATTAGGCAAGTTCTTCCCAAGTATTTGCCACTCTGGAAGGACCTAAGGGGGCTCTGAAGCCAGGTGGCTCATCCCACTCATCTCTAATAGAGCAACACAGCTCTGTCCTGGGCTGAGGCAAGGAAGCCCAGAGGCTTGTACAGCTGAGTATGGCAAATCTCCCCTGAGAAAGCCTGGAAGTAAGTATAGGGCTTGTAGGGCTTTCTCCAGAGGACAGGCAGATTTTCAGATTTTGTAAATGAAGGAGGGAAGGAGGGAGGGAGGAGGAGGGAGGGAGGAAGGGGGGAAGGGAAGGAGGGAAGGGAGGAAGGGAGGAAGGGAGGAAGGGAGGAAGGGAGGAAGGGAGGAAGGGAGGAAGGGAGGAAGGGAGGAAGGGAGGAAGGAAGGAAGGAAGGAAGGAAGGAAGGAAGGAAGGAAGGAAGGAAGGAAGGAAGGAAGGAAGGAAGGAAGGAAGGAAGGAAGGAAGGAAGGAAGGAAGGAAGGAAGGAAGGAAGGAAGGAAGGAAGGAAGGAAGGAAGGAAGGAAGGAAGGAAGGAAGACCAAACAAATGTGCCATTTGTAGATGTGCTGGCCAATACAACCTGGTACCTTTCTTATCAGCTGCTATGATGAGCTGTTTGCTCATCAGCAACTTCTTTTGAACTGCTTACTTCAAAACAGATTTACCACAGATATTTACTGGAGATACTGACCATGTCAAAGCAGATTTCCCAAGGTGGTAATCCCAGCTCTCTGCAAAATCTAACTAATCCATCATCTGCTACTAACACAGTTGTAACACAGTTCCACCTCTCTATCTCCCTCCCAGCAGCAGAGTAAGAGACATGTTAAACTTACAGCAAACTGGCTCATTTAGGGCTGTTGCAAAAGGGAAGTCTCAAAGAGCTCAGAGCAGGCACAGGTATCATCAGTCCATGAAATTTTCCCTCCATGTGGGTTTAATTGCTAAGGAATGGTGAAAGCACAACTACTTTTTGTTCAAGAAAAGCTGCTTGAGAATTCACTGACAAAGCTATTTTTCAGTGAAAATTTAGGGGTTTGAATAATTTATGTATTACTGCAGAACACATCTGTATGGATTTTTGATAGCAAACCCATAAACCACAGTCTCTTTGCCATGATTAAAAATATATATATATATATATATATATATATATGTTTTTTTCATTTTAGCCAACTGCTTTCCAGTTACCAAAACTCAAAATGGTTTTGGTTGGTTTGTAAGAAGTGAAAAATTTCCACTGAAGAAAACTATTCCCCTGATGTTTCTCTCTGACTGCAGTGAACTCAACACAGTGCTGCAGCTCAGGTGTTGAGGATCTTTCTGGAAGATCAGTGTGCAGAGCTGTCACATTTGGGTTTCAAACAGCAGCAGAACTGGTCCCAAAATTCTTAGCAGACCAGCACAAAAAAAAAGTTAGGAATGTTTTGTGGTGAATTTTTTTCCATATATGACTTCAGCTACAGTCTTGGCTCTCAGCCATTCAAAACAAAAAAATCCTTTCAAATTTAGAGTGAACTTTGAAAGACACATGAGTAGAAAAGACTGCACACAAATAAAAGCACCCTATAGAGCTGCTATGTAATACCAAGTAATAAGAAACTTACTCTTTTTTTAGATTTTTCACAGCACTCATACTCTGTGTTTCTCAGTTCATTATCTGTATATTTTTAATTGAGGCCTAAAGGAGCATATTTTTAATAACTTATAACACTTCTATTAGAAAAGTATTATGCCAAAGCATAGCTCAGAATACCCTTCTCCAATATAAGGAGTACTATCCCACCCAGAAGAGTAAACCCCATCATCTACTGGGGAAGAAAATTAACTTTGAGTGTAATTTGCTTAGCTGCAAGAAAAGATCATTGGGTTGGTACGTAGACATGCTCTATTACTTATTTCTTGTTTTTAAAACATAACCTTAAAGCTAGACACTTACTTAACAGAGAATAGTTAAAGGCAGATTTATGCTGCCATGAAATTGCAGTAGAGTCTTACTCTTTGCCTTAAGTTGGCAGGCATTTGACATTTTTACATAATCCAACATCTGCTGAAAGCTGTGGGATGTTTCTGGAAAATACCTGACCTTTTTATTATTTTTTTTATTATTATTATTACTGGAGAAACACTACAGGAAGTACTGGTTCTGGCCTGTGAAGTATAAATATCCACAGTTAAGCTCACTTCTGCAGAAGCAATATTTGGAGTGTAAAAACTGGAGAACTTCAATCTGAACTCAGCACTGTAGGAAAATCTAGTACAGTCTTTTTTTTCTTTTCTTTTTTTTTTTTTTAATAAGTTGTAACTGAATTTGGCATACCCACTTCCTTGGCCATTAGAATCAAAAGTATTTCACAGAGATGGTGCCCATGGTCCCCAGAGACACCAACTTTTCTCTGCAGCCTATCTGACATTAGCAAAGCCTGCAAGACATGGTGTGTCTTGTCACTCTGAGATGGAAAGTACTCAAGGCAAAGAGTTGCTAAAAGGTGACTACAAAACTAGATTAAAGTAAGATGAAGATGAAGACAATTTACTGCTTTTTGGTACAGCCTGCCAAAGAAAACCATATGTATCTCATTTTCAAGAAAGTTTCTTAGAGAAACTTGAAATTAGTGATGGAATTTTGAGCAATCTCAAGCATGCTAAGTAACTGTAGATTTTATCAGTGAAATTGTCTGGATTGGTTAAAACTCAAAGCAAACCTGAGCTCTCTAGTAGCTCCAGAAGTATATCACAAGCCTGAATGATGCAAACAGTACTCCCTTTAGCACAAGAAATATCTAACTCTGTTTTATATATATATATATATATATATATATATATATATATATATATATATATATATGAATATATATATACACCATTTTTCTTCTGGCAGAATAGTAGCCTATGTAGTTTTTTTTCAAGACCAAACTGGCATCACAGTTTCAGTTCATACCTCTGAGGTGTCCAAGAACACTCAAATATGGTCATCACATATCTAGCTGGTGCCCAGGCTTCTCTATTGAGCACAGTGTAACTCTACACAATAAAGCTACAGTGCTTTATGCAAGAGATCAGGATTCTTCAGAAAACTGCTTGAAGTGTGGATCAAATTTCAAGAGGAACTGATAACCAACAGTAATTTATCCCAGATTCAGCATCAAGTGCAAAATGTACCTGTTCTATATTGTGTTCTTTAACAAATTTACAGGACAATCAAAACATTACTAGAGGAAAAAATAACCTTCACACAAACAAGTTTTCTTTAGGAGACAAAAGGACAAGGTAGAAAATGTAGCAGGTATGTGTTTTGTTATGAAACATTCTATTGAAAATCCTTCATTATATTGATGAAGTTGTTATGAGAAGTCATCAGGAACCAAACTGATCTGATTTAGTTGTCAAGACTATGATGAACTACTCTGCTGCATTTTTTTACAGAAGGATATAGCTAATGGAAGAATCACCTAACTGTGGAAAATTACCACACATCTGAGAAGGGCAAGAATTTGTCTTCTATCATTACTTTTATCAGAGTTTTTATGCTTTATGTTTCTTGAAGAACACTGGATCAATTCTACATTTAGTGATCACACTTATTAATTAACATATTAACTAAGTCCAGTTATTCTTACTGTAAGGGCCCTCATGCCTCAGATCTTCCACAAGTCCCCTGTTTTCAAGGACTGTGACTGTATATCCATGTTTTGCCAGGATTCGCTGACAGAGCTGACGGTCAGTTTCGTGGTGAGCAGGAGGTGCATAGAGAACTGCTCTTCTCGTGTGGCTTCCAAAGTACTGGAGAATGGAGGCATCGATCTACAGCAAACACAGTGCAAAGACAAAGGTTGTAAGATAGGACATTCCTCAGCAGTACAAAATACAGCTGTTGTTTTTCACAAAATGCAGCTAGTAACTTACTGTGACAACAGTGAAAATAGTTCTAGTATCATTAAGAATTTGCTTTATATCAGGGACTTTGGACCACAAATAACATTTTGTCTGCCTCTCCATTTTTTCTATCTTCATTTTGAACTGATACTATAAAGGTTTGAAAGCTCTGGTTAGGACTCAAGGATCTTTAAACCATGTTCTTCCCTTTGTGGAAACAAATTTTCCTGAAATCTGGGCTGCTCTGGTGAGCTGGTAACAGCAATTGCTATCTGACTTTGACTGTGGCTGTAGTCACCTGAACAGAGAGGCCCTGGTAGGTCCCAGGTGAACTGTTCCAAGGAATGCAGGTCCTACGCAGATGGTTAAGTGCAGGCATCTGAGTTTTGCTATACAGCATTATTAAGAAAAGTAAGAAGAGTACTGGGATAAAATCATACACAGGAATCCTAGACA